>NC_050525.1:12057951-12123965 GCF_002922805.2 Oryzias melastigma
CAGTCAGACTATGACGCTGAGAGAAGAAGACAAAGCCCAAGAGCTACATTGTGAGCTCCATGGGTCTCACTGAACATGAAGTAAATATGGACACTTAAAGGGGAAACTGACCAAAATGCTTTGTTAGGGAAGGTTCTTCTGCCTCACAAAAGCTTAAAGTCCCACTTTGATCATCTTTTGATTTATCGTAAAATCATTCACAGTGGTCTTTTAATTATGGTTAAGCAGTTTTGAAGCAAAATTTTAAAAAACTCTTGTTTTCTATGACATAGTTTCTACTGAGTGGCAACAGTTCATTAGAAATTCACCTCTGAGTTGTGGGCGGTCCTGTTGGTGCAGAGTAAGCCCACCCCTACTTCCCATCATCCATCTGTTTACACTCTCTCCTGCTAGCTTACAGCCTCTCACAACCTCAGCTGAACATTAACGGTGCAACAAAAATGATGAGCAACATTTGAGCTATCCAGTCGTAGAGTTTTAAGCCAGATGCAGCTCGGACGAAGAAAGCACAGAGGTACGTGGATTTATGTGTCTGCAAGTGGATGCATCAGAATAGAGCAGATCAGGGAGCTTGTGGCTTGCCGTAGTAGCTTCTACGTCACGACTACAAGCTTTTTCCTTTTTTTGTTTGCTTCTGATTCACAACAATTTGAATAAATAAATAATCAGAAAAGCAATTGAAATGTCAAGTTTCTTTATGTATAACCTCCATCATCATAAAAAATGCTACAAGAATGAGTTAAAACACACACAAAAACTGATTTCCTTTGAAGTGGTCTTTAAAAAACATAGAGCATAAGTCTGGAAAAAAACCCATCTAACTAAACCCCTCAGGATCTTATAGATTGATGATCAGATCACTATTTGGCAACAATGTCCATCTATTTCTGTCCACAAGGATTTCCACCACTTCAAAAACGTCAAGCATGGCAGAGGAGGTGCAATAATTTGAAATTCTCAGTTTAGCATGAATTCCCCCTGAACAGAGCAGAGTGTTGTAAAGACAAAATTGAGGCCATCTGTGTGACATCTAAAGCGTGGTCAAATCTGGGACATGCAACCGGACGAAGATCTGCAGAACAGCAGCAGCAGAAGAAGAACACGGGAAAAAACCTCAATAAATAAAAGTCAAAATAGCTTCTTTTTTTCCTTTTTTTTTCTTATTTCCACCCAATTATTAGAGTTTTACTTTGAAGCATCTCATCCAGACAGCTTTGAGTCCTGTTACCTTCACTCATCAGGGAGCTAAAAACCCACAACTGTCTCTAACTTTGGCTTCTTACTTTGCAACAGCTTCTACTTTCTTCATTGTGCATCGTTTAGGGGTCAAGCAAAAAAAAAAAAACACCATAAGATATAACAGTAGCTACAATATGAATACACTATAGAGCAATTTCATACAGGAGAGGCACATAACTTTAGAATAGAATAGTATATCCCACAAAGGCAAAATTACCCTGAAAAAAAGTTTTAGTGTCACGTTTTTGGTCAAATTGTAAGAAAATATGCATTTTTAAAGAATATTTCAGAGATAAAACTTGAATTATCTCAATGGAAACCTATTTTCTTGTTTTAAAAGGCAGATGTATGGGGGATACTCACAGGCATGAGTGACAGAGAAACTGTTGGAGGACTCCAGGTTGTCCACATTGTAGTTGAGATGAAAGGGTTTCTCCGTCACATTCTGGTTGGTGTTGTAGAGCTGAACAGCAAACCTGAAGGCGCTGTGCTCCTGCACTGTGGAGCGCATGAACAGTCCACCTGCAGCACAGAAAACACACAAGACTCTGATTACACAAGAATCTGCTCGTGGACTGAATGTTTTATTTGCAAGACATGAAAAATGGGATATTTGCAGTCTGCAGTAATGTTGAATACATTATTAGGCGAAAGTCTTGACAAAGCCCCACAAGACTCTGAAACTGACAATTAGGATCAACCGTGTTTTTAACCAGTCCGCCCACAAACACCCACAAACATCATGGTTGGTAAGAAGTAAGTTGGCAACAACCTGAGCAAAAGCCATCTTAACTAGAGGCAAGAACAAAGCAATGGGATGCAGCCAAAGCATCACTTTGAACTTACCAATGTTGATTTGGTTGGGAAAGCCTGCCTGCGAGTCCCCGGAGAGGTTCCAGACTGCGAAGATTGTCGCAACTATGCGAATCCACATTTTGTCAGCGAGAAATCAACTCCTTGTGTGGATCCGGCTGAGGACGAGCGAAGAGAAGCATGAACACGCGGGGGAAGAAATCCACAAGATGCGGCGGAGTCTCTCCCTCTCCCCCCTCACTGCGCGCACCCACGTTGAATCTGTGCCAGCGCAACTGCAGCGCAGCGCAGCGCCAGCCTCTGCCTCTGCCTCTGCCGCTGATGCTGATGCTGCCGGAGCGCCGGCGTTTTATCTCAAAGATGGTGGTGAAGGAGGATGATGGGGAGGGAGGGAGAGATCTTCTTGATGAAATGGACCAAAGAGGGGAGAGCGGATTGAAAGAAAGCAGAATGTGAGGGGGGAAAGGAGAGGAAAAGGGGGCGTTCGTCTAACTGCAGCCTCCTTTCTTCCTCCTCGCGTCACTGCAGAGTTGAGGAGGTGCAGTCTGAGCTGGTGGGGGGCGGGTGTGTGTGTGTGCAGAGACTGAGCATCACAAGGATGAAGTCAGTTTTCTGCTGCCTGGAGTTCACATGGATCCATCCATCCATCGGTTCCTGTTGTCCTAACGTGAGTGGGTGAGCTCCTCCAGCGCCAGCTCTGTCCTGCGCTGTCCCCTGCAGGTTCTGAAGTGCACAAACTCGAATGCTAATGCTGAAATCACAAGCAACACTGGATGATTCACATTTGTCCCGTTAAGTTGTGGGAAGATGTGAGCTCTACAGAAGAAAGAAAAGTATTCCACTTTATTCATTTGGGAAAAATGTGAAGCACCTTTACCCACCTAAAAACAAACTGACAGTCTGTCACTCCAATGGAAGGTTCATTTAAACAGTGGCAGATCAAAAATCACCAAGAAAATCAAGAAATTTACATTTAATCAGTAAAAATAAGCATTTGATCCCTTAGTACCCAGTTTTGGTTTACACAGACTCTCCTGATCAACCTGTCACCTGTATAGAAGACACCTGTTTGAACCAATCACCTGTAAAGTCACCTGTCCACAGAACCAGTCAGACTCCAAACTTCACATGAGAAAGACTGAAAGGTTTTCACTGGATTTAAGAGAGGAGATTGTAGATCTGCACATGACTGGAATGGACTACCATCAGCAGGAAGCTGCGGGTTAAGGTGACGACTGTCAGACCATCAATCCACCTAAAGGTCTGGAGCTCCAAGCAAAATCCCACCTGGTGGGGCTTCTTTGATCATGAGAACAGTGATAAATTTACCTAAAGCAATAAAGCAGGAGTTAGTTGATGACTTAAAGCAGCTGGGAAAGTACCCCAGCTTATAAGGAAAGAACACGTGCAGACCCGCCTGAAGGTTACCAATGAACACCGTCATGATTTAGAGAGTGATTGGGAGAAGGTGCTGTGGTCAGATCAGACCAAAATTGAGTTATTTAGTATCAACTCAACCCTTTGTGTTTGGAGGTAGAGAAATGTTGCCTATGACCCAAAGAACCCCATCCCCGCTGTCAAGCATGGAGGTGGAAGCATTATGCTTTGGGGTGTTCTGCCTCCTTCTCTTCACCAGGAGGCTTAAAATGTGTCTTCCAGCAGGATAATGACCCAACACACAGCTAAGGCAACCAAGAAATGTCAGAAGAGGATAGGTCAAGATCTCTGGACCTCAGTCCTATGGAAAACCAATGGAAACCTGAAGCTCAGTTGCTAAGCGACAGGCCCGCCAGTCTTAAAGATTTTGAAGTCATTTGCAAAGAAGAGTTCCCCCTGATATGTGCAGAAACCTTCTCATCAACTACAAGAAATGTCTGACCTTAGAGTGGTACGTTTTTCCAGCAAACTTATTTTATGTTTATTATAACTTTCACTTAAACAATAAAAAATGTGCACATATAAGTTTAGTGGTATCATAAACTAAAAACACAGCGCAGAAAACTCACATGTCATCCAATTAAACAAAACTGCCTTTTATTTTGAAAAGTTCTCCCTGCACTGGTCTGAACAAAGAGAAAACATCAACTTTTTAACTTTTGCTGCACAGTACTGGTTTGAACCAACACCTGCTCCAAACTAGACAGTCCTTTTAATATCCACACTTGAAAAAAAGAAAGTAGTGCAAAATTGAAAAAATGGTATAAAATATGGAGACTAAAAGGCAGCTGCCCTACTTTAGACACTTTTAGGTCCAACTATGGGAGGCAAAAACAGCTGAGCAGTTTATTGGCTCAAACCGGCAGTACTAAAATAGAGTACAAATACAGCTATGACAACTTAAAGAATTAACTAATTAAGAATTTAAAATGTATAAAAAGCATATTTTTATTTGTTTGCAAATATCAACTTTCATTTAAGCTTTTGAACATTGGAATCTTTTAAATATAATGCAGAACTGAATCAGCTAGTATGGAAAAGATGGATCAAAGATCCTACAAAAAATCCAAATTTAACTTTAAAGTAAAATTTATGATTTTAATAACACTGTTGGTTTGTTAACAGCAAGCAGACTTGAGAAGATCAAAAAAGAGACAAAGATTGTTACCTGAGAATCTGAAGACAACTCCATCATTCTACAGTCTTTATACTCAAAAATCTCCTTTCCTGACTCAGTTTTATGCTATTGAAGTCTTTCATTTAAAACACATTCTGTCTTTTGTGCTGCAGAGACGTTCTAAATGCAATTTCTGCTGAAAAACCAACACTGGAGTCCTCAAACTGAAGTTCAGTCTGAATAGTCGCTTATTTTTTCAATGACACAAGAATTAAATTGCTTTGTTCACTCCAGAATTGCTTACTCACCGAGGGAGATGGTCGTAATCTGATATTTGAGCTGCAGAATACAATTTATAACGTCTGTGTCGAGATCTTCCTATTTAGAGCGCTGCACAGCAAAGCAGTGAACGCAGCATGTGTTTATTGATCGGGATGTGATTTGATGCTCTGAGCACAGCTATTATCTTTCACTGGAAGCTCAGGGAGCGACTGCACCGTAATTAAGCTCAATTTCATTAGCAAAAATAGTGTCAGGGCAGCATGACCTTTTTAAAGACAAAATATGAGTTTGTCTGATTCATCTACTTAAAAAAACCTTGTAAGACAGTTCAAATTCTGGGGAAAAAAGTGTTACTAAACCATGCAAAATAGTGTCTTGGGATTTAAAATCTGTTTTAGACAGACAGAAGATATTTCCTTATAACACCAGTAAAGAGTTGCGTGTGTTTGCACACAAAAATGGGTACATTTTGCTTTCTTTTTCTGCTGATTGAACACCAAACATGTATCCACTGTGAGGGGAGGGCACCCCTTGAGGGTCCTTTTCTGTGCTACTTTGGGACATATAAAACATCATTTCTGCTTGTTAGGTTCTGAATAAGATTACAACGTGTTCCCTCATTTGTTTGACCCTTTATTGAGTTTTCAATTATGAAGTTTTGCAAGGAAAAATAAAATCACGCCCTCAAGCGGAAACTGAAATCCTGGAGCAAAATGCATCTGAGCTTGAAAATGTTGTGCACAAGTGTTTTTAAAGTGAAAAGGCTCAATTATGATCTTATGGTTTTTCTTTCTCTCAGCCATGAGGAGATCATCAACATGCTCCTAGCTCAGAGCTTTATTCTTGATTATGTTGTTGATTTCTATCTTAAATACAATGAATGACAATATATTTGGATTAGAGTTTGTGTATTTACATGCAGATGAAGATGAGTGTCAGTCAAAGATTGTAAATTTGTTGCATGGACTTATATTCAAATTTCACAGCATTAATGAACATTATTAAAATCCTCAGAGTTTCTATTAGTTTAACTACAATTCCAGAAAAAATACTATAAGTTCTAGATTTACAAAATCAGTTTATGTGTTGATTATTGATCCTCCACATGATATGCTCCCAGTTCCCTGATCCATTTAATGAAGTAAATAAACATTTCTGCTTCGCAATAAATACAGCATTTTCTCACTTTATGATTCAATATTGAAAACAGAATTTTTTAAAAATCCTTTAGCTCATTATAAACATGTTTGTATTATATTTGTAGAAGATGGTTTTGTTTCACATTCTGCACTTCAAAAGTTAAAACTGACTAGGATATAAAGAAACACACAAGTCTATTGATTCCAGGTATTATATGCTTTTAAATATTTCTATATTTTTAGTTTTAATTCTTAATTGACCAAACTCTTATGGAATCTAATGTATTTGATTTAATGTTAAATTTCATACGACTCATTCATTCACATTAAATATATATGAATCCATTTAAATCTCAACGTTTTATGTTTAGATTATTTTATTGCAGGAATTGTACTTCAACAATAAATATAATTTAACTAAATGTGTAAATATTTGCAAATTGCATGGACTGAAATTTCATTTACATTTATTTTTCTTTTGGTTCCTTCTTTCTGTGAGAATGTGTCTCATTTTTGTTAATTCTTTCAAACTAAAAAAAAAAAGACATTCCAAAAAAGAAATGATCAAAAACAAGGTCAGATACATTCTTAAACCAGCAAACTACATGCAATCACCATGAAGAAGAGTAACTAAAAATGCACCAGTCTCACCTGATCTTTTTTTTTTTTTTTTTTTAAAGAGTGAGACTATTACAATAAATCTGAGAAGGGTTTAAAATAATTTTATAATTTCTCTTTGACTCTTATTTGACTCTGCTGGTGCTCTAATTCATGCATCTGTGACGTTGAGCCTGCGCTGCTGTGCCCTCATTCTCCGGTTATCTGGACAAAAGCAGCTAATAGTTGGTTCAGCAGGAGTTCTTAGCCAATCATCAATCAGGATGAGCTTTCCACACTTTGCTCAACAGCAAAGGAGATCCAGTAGGAAGCGTCTCCTCCTGCCGGTCCACATCCACAGTGAGAGCTCACATGAGCGCTTCCTGCAGAGATTAAGAAACAATCCCATGTATTGCACACTGACTGGATGGTGCTTCAGCAGAAAAACAAAAGCTCTGCTCCAATAAAAGAGGTCATTGAGACCAATGTAAGGATGAATCTTGAAGCTGTGAGAAATAACAGCAACATGCTGAGTCACTGTGGATTATACCCTCTGCACAGTGATGAAGATGCCTTTCAATATAGATCTGTCCGTTTCTGAAAGTGCTAACCTTGTTTCAGAAATGGCGTGCTTGTTATAACCCACAGAATTATGCAACTGTGGGCCTGAGGCAGTCAAGTGGCCTAAATAAAGGCTCATCTAGTGTTAGGATTAGCACTGTTATCACATATCACGCAGCTGCAATCAGACACATCTGCTAAGCTGTGATTAAGTCATCAAAATAATACATGTGTTGTCTTTAAAATTAATCTCAGACATGCAGAAGGAGTCTGATAGCAGCATATACAGCGAAAGCAAAAGGACAGAAGAGGATTCTTAGCGTGCATGCACCGTGTTTTTTGGACTATAGGTTACTCTGGAATATAAGTCACAGTAGCCAAAAAAAAAAAAAAAATCACAATAAAAATTATGTATAAGTTGCACTTTTGAGAGACACTTATTTAATAAAATACAGTAACAAGAACAGACATTTTATTTTGAAATGCAGATCATAATAACAGAATAGATAACAATAAGACTGAATTTATGGACGCCTCATTACCGTAACACATTGATGCTTATTTAGCTAGCTACACTATAAATATGAGGAATCTAGTATATCAGTGCAACATGAACACTTATTCAAATAACCATAGCATAAAGAACACATTAACAAGTCAGCTAGACTCTTTATTTTACTTCAAATCACTAAATCCATTTGTGTTGCTATGGAACAACTCTGCCAAGCCCACATGAGACTGAGCCGACTTCTTCTTCTGTGTTGCTGTCAGGGACAAATACTGATACATATACCTACAATGCCCTCTAGTGGTTGTTGCTATTAATAAAAAAAAATCATGTCTAAATTGCACCTGAGTACAAGTCAGCCATATTATGGGAAAAATAAAATTCAACTTAAACTCTGAAAAATATTCACATTTACTATCACTATTCCTAATAGTTTATATTTCATTTATTAGTTCTCTATGTCTCTGTTTGGTGCAGTGGAATTCATGGGTTGTTCCTCTCTCCCACTCTCCTACAGGAGAGATTCCAGATTCCAGGTGATTCAACTGTGCTCCTGTCCTTGGCTGTGGACCTCGCCTCTGGCTCGTCTCACACCTTTACTCTTTCTTTTGATTGTATCTTTTAATGTTTCATGTAAAGCGCTTTGAATTGTCTCTGTACCTGAAATGTGCTATACAAATAAACTTGCCTTGCACCTCCAGCTGCCCCCCCAGCTCCATCTGGATGAAGTCCATCTGCTACACTATCAAACATGCAGTTGTAGAGTTAGACAAGCGATTTCTTCTTTAACAATCCTGGTCCCAGTCCCTCCTTCATGTGGACATTCCAGAGGTTTCTTCTTTTTTATTTTATTATTTTAAGTTCATTGTTTATTTTTTATTTTCCAAGAATAGTTTTTCCTTTTTTTTAGGAGTTTTTCTTTGCTGGGTCCAAGGGCAGGGATGCCCAGTTGAGTTTAGCCTGTATAGTTAAGTTTAGCAATCAGCTGTTTATACATTTTATGACAGACTTTTGGACATTTATCAATGTGAAGTGCATTGAGACAGCTGTGTTGTAATATTGGGATATATAAATAAAATTGAATTGAACTGAATCACTGTTGACCTTTTCAAATGTGAGTTTAATTTTTCAACTGGCTGAAAAGTAGGCAATCAGATTTCATTACTTAATTGAAGAAGTTAAAGTGCACATTATTTTTGAACTTCTATTCATGCGAAAAGTTAACTTTTAAAATCCGAAACTTGCAATTCCATTCTGTACATGATAGACTAAATTTGTGTTTGTTTGTGCCAAACCATTTTTAAAAATAGCTATGTCTTAAAAAGGATAACATCTAGGATAACATTTTTACTCGTCTTTTCTGTGGACGTCTTTGTGCTGCATAATTTAGCTTTTTATAAACTGGTGTATTTTACATGCAGTGGAATCCACTTTTATGTCAAGAGATGTGGAATAGACTTGAGCGGTGCTTTTCTTCAAATGTCACAAAGACTTCCTCATGATTGCTAACTGTGTTTTCAGTTTGCTCATGATGCGCTTCCTTACAAGTCATGCTCAATGTTTTTTAAGCATTACAGTATGATTCATGCTCTTAAGAAGCTGCAGAGATTGACTAGAAAACAATATTAATCAAAGAAACTTTTAACTTTGTAGCTCAGTGCTGACATAATAAAACACTGACCATTTAATAATGAAGAGAAAAGAACCTTACGATATATAAAACATATAAGCAACTGTTTTCTATCTGCATTCTTCTCTTTTAATTTTGTTGAATGATTGTTTCTTATGGCACTCCTGCCTGCATCACTTTGCATTTGCTTGTACATTTTCTGCCACACAAATAAACCTGTCTCGGTCTTGTTTTTCTTTTCTTGTTGGACAGATTCTGCAGGAATGTGGGTGTTCAAACCCATGATAACCAACAGAAATACTTAACAAACCTCACAATGTGATGTCTAGACACACCTCTGCTGCCTGGTAATCACCATAGCAACATCTAGGACACAGCTTGGTGATAACAATGGGTATTCACTTCAGAAATAGTTACAAAAAAAAAAAAAAATGGTGTAAAACACAACACGGGGGAAATCTCAGGAACTGTCCGTGGAGACTCCAACCTGTTTGTCATAATTAACTGAATTTAACATTTTTACATGATAACACTGTTTCAGTGAAGGGTAATGACTATAAAATGATTGCAATGGTCAGTTTACAATACATGCGTGGAAATTATATTTTCACTTTTGAGATTTTAGTTCTCTGTCGATTAATGTTGAATATTCATATTTTGTAAAACCCCCTTTTTTCTAAAGTTAGTCACTTTACCATTGCTAATCAAAGGCCACGGTGAATAATTTACCATAATTTTTCATAACTTTTTAATTTTTTAGCAGCTGCTGTTTTTGAAAAAGTGAGATTCATCCCACAACTCTTACTGATGTTTTTCTGAGTGATTCAGGTCTTTAAAAATCCTTATTTTGAATCACTGCCCTGTGGTGTGACAGCTCAGTTGATGTAAGCAGATGATAAAGAGGAGTCAGTGCAAAAACTTCATCAAAAAAAGTTAACTTTTAATGAAAAACAGACCCCTTCCTATAAAGATATTGACTTTGAATTCAAATAATTAATGTGGATTTTACAAAGGAATTGATTTCTTAAATATTAGGCCTTTTTTAATTAACTAAAAAATGTGGAACTAAAGATGTAGAAACCTAATTAAAAGAAAACATTATCCTTACACTTAAAAAAAAGTAAACGCAAATATTTTCTTTTAATGTGTTAAGCATCTCCAAACATTTGAAATTTCACTGTTAAACTCATTTTTTTCTTACTGAAGTTAAAATTTCACCTGAAAGATTTTGTCATGATTTTACTTGTCAAATTTGAATTAAAAAACAAACAAATTTTAACAATGAAAGAGAGTAAATTACTTCCCTCTTCAAATCCCCAGGCATGCCAGCTAAAATCAGTAATTTATTCTTGTTTGTTCATTTGTTCTTCCAGTAAATGTGATTAATGTGATACCGCTGATGACTAAATTGCACTCATCCCTCAAGTCTGAAATGAAAACCAACAAGGTGACTGATTGACACAGGAGGAGACTCATCCTGCAGGATGATGCTGGGTTTAATTTTAGTGAAAGGAAGTCACAGCACACCTTTGATTTTTTTTTCTGTTTCTAAAACAAATCTTCTGTCTTCTGTTTTTATTCACATTACAGGGTAAGGTATTCATTGATCACAAATGCACACTAAATTGCAGTAAACAAGACAGAACAGGTACAGCTGCCTTAAGATAACTCTTACTATGTGAGATATTTATTTACATAACTCTTCAGAAATCCTTGGTTCTAAATTGTAAATAAAACCTGCCAATTATTTAATGGTTTTACTTTATTTATTAGATTTTTCCTATCTAAGTAAAAAGTTAGTTTTCTCCCATGTAATATAATATAGTATTAATGTTCCTATTTATACAAAACCTTTTATTGTCAACCTGGAAGTTTAACTTTAGTAGCTACAATTTTCCTTTGAAAGAGGTTCTTCAATTTTCTCAGATTTGACAACACTGCCCTCTGCTGGTCATTCTGTGCACTTGCAGAAAAAATGCAAAAAAAAACCTGCCGTCATCATCAAATATCCAAACATTTCTGCCAACATCCGCACCTAAAGAAGCAAATAACCTTAAATAATAAACGATGTACAAATCCATTACTGAATTTTAGGTGTGTCAATATAATATGACCCAAGATTAGACTTCTAACTTCTGTAATTTCTGAATCAAATTTTATTAGGATTGGAACCACATTAAAGTAAGACTGGTGCTAAATCAGGTGTTTATTTTAGAGCTGAATCATTTATTGTCCACTTTAAAATGATGAATCACCCCCCTAGCTTTGGCTGTCAGAGAGCTTTGAGTAAAAACTACTTTATTGGTGGGTTTTTGACACTTCATAAACACTATTAAATGGTTACCTAGAGGCCTAAAACTTTGAACTTTTTCTGAATTTATCAGCACCGGTGACAGCATGACAAATAGCACAATTACCTGCTTCATCATGGTGTTTATCCTCATCGCTCTTATGACTGCTCTATAAAGGAGTTTCAAATAGAAAATATAGATTTTTTACAGTAGAAAATCTTTACCAATGGTCCTAAATGAAATTTGAAAAGAAAGGCTTTGCGTGTGACAATAAAACACTCTGAGCCAACTCCCTAAAGCGTCTTACTGCAAATCTTTACTTTAGCTGAACTACAAAATAAAATACGATTTTTCTTAAAATAACTTAAATTTGAAAAAAGTAGTAAAATGACAAAGAAATAGCACACTATTGCATATTAGCGGTCCACAATCCACAAGTCTTTCCTGAGTTCTTATTGATCTTCATTTTTAAAATTACATTATCTAATAGAATCTGGAAGATATCAAATTTTATTTTGTTAAAATGAAAGTGATACCAGCCTTTAAAGCTCAACTCAGTGGAGTAAAAAAGGGCTAATGTTTTAAGTCTTCTTCAGTTCTTCATGTCTTGACTGTACAGAAGGTCTGCAGAAGTCCTCCTGTCGTCACTTTGGAGTTCTTCCTCTGAAGAGTCTTCAGAGCTGTTTACTACAACAGCGCTAAGCGTGTGGAGCTCCTCCAAAACACACAGGAGTCTCTCTAGGAGTAAACAGAGTGTGGATGTAAGGGCCTAAAGGATCTGTTACGATGCGATTACGAGGATGTTTCTCAGCACCTGCAGGCTGATGGGCCTCTGCTTCAACACCAGTCCTCTTCTCTGAGAGGATTTCTCCCCTCCTTGAAGCTGGCTCTGCATGTTCTGCCATCGTGACCTGGAGCACATTCAAGTTATAAGACATTTCTATAACAGAAATTTGTTTTGAAGTGCGTTCTTACATGAAGAAACTTTTTGCTCCCCTCCATCTCCTTCAGATGTTTGTTCAGGACATTTTGGTTTGTGTTTTCCTGTCTCTGAAACTGCCGCAAAGTCATAACTGCAACAGACAAAACAGACGCATCAGAAGCCACAGGGACGTGTCCTTCCGCACGACTAATATACTGTGTAAACACATTCAACCATATTAAATTACAGTCTGCATCGGTAATAAAGCTCGGCGCTGTGACGTCGAGCTGTGGCGGCCGGAGGATCTACCTGCTTTGGTGTGCTCTCTGCGGGCTGCGTGCAGCTGAAGCTCCAGCTCCCTCATCTTCTCAGCGTGCGCAGCCTGAATCTCAGACACTCGTTCCTGCAGGGCTGGAGGAGAAGAACAAATGCACCTCAGGGGCTGAACTCCACTTCAGTGCATCAATGAATCAATTCTCCTCTCCAGCGCAACATAATGAAACAGCACAAAGGAACGAGAAAAGACACTTCTGATCACTTTAAAAATAAATAAATAAAAAGTCTTTACGTTTGCAGCTTCTTCCCCACCCTCCCCTGGAGGTTTTCTTCTGTCTGTTTACCAAAGTGTCTTCCTCACTCCTTCTCTGCTGCCTGCCAGGTTCCTTAAGCTGTACACCTGCCTGCAATCATTCATCTCATCAACTCAGCGGCATGTCATGCCAAAATCATCATCCACTCATCGACTGTTTGTTGCTCCAACTAATGTGGATGCCTGCATGTCGACCTGCCAGTCAGACATCCAGCCATGGCTGCACATCTGTGTCATCCAGGGACCAACCCCCCCACCAGCCCGCTGCCTTCCACTGACACAATCCTAAATGATTCAGAGAATCGGCGCCAGTGTTTTAGTCTCCACAGCTCCATGGGTTTCGTTGGGGGTATTTTTATTCACTTTTCCAACCTCTTCTTTTTTCCTTTTTGGATGGTGTTTTTTTTAAAAAAAAAAAAAAAGAAAGAAAAAAACTGCCTCCAAAGAACCAAAACTCATATGTGTGATCATTAATTCAAAAAGAACTGAAGTTAAGGAATCCAGGTATGCAGAGTTTTTGCCAGGTTTGAAACAAAAGAATGCATATTTAGATGACTATTTAATTAGTAAAATAAAAAAAATATATATATAAAAATATAAAAACATTTTAAACATTTTCTTCTGAACTGCAGATTTTTTTTAAATATAGTGTTATCTTTCTATCCTTGATTATGTTTTTATTTAAAGCACTTTGAGTGATTTTTTTGAAGTGCAACACACAAAATAAAGATTGATTTTATTCTGACAACCAGAGAAAAAAAATGTTGTCAAGTCCATTTTTTTTTTCATCTACCAAAAACTACAATTCCCAGAGCCCCACCCTTTCAAATTTGGTGTAATTGAAAAGCCCTAAATGTCCTCTATAGATACCAAAAGCAGATCATTCAGTAGGTGGCAGAGATTTGGAGATATTTAGGTTTAGAAATGTCCCAACTGATAAGTTTTTAACAAAATTTTCAGTTTGAGACCCCAAAACAAAATCAGCTGGAGTCAAAGTGTCCTGATCTGCGATAGGCTGCCGAAGCATCAAAACAAGGACCTTTCCAGAAAAGGCCTCGGCCTCACCCTGCTGGTTTCGTTCTTGCAGGCGGAGCAGCTCACAGCGAAGTGTCTCCAAGCTGACGTTGTTCTCATCCAGCTGTGCTTGGATCTGCTGCAGGCTCTGCTCCGCCTTCTCTTTACCGGCTACAGCCCGCTTCACCTCCCCGCAGCTCTGCTCCAGCTCCTGCTGCAGCTGTCTGACTTCACTCCCATCTGCACACAGAAGAAGCCAAATCACATTGATGGACTTCTAGAAATGTCATGAGACTTGATGATGAATTAAAACAGGATCTCACGTTGTTCTTGCAGATCAGCTAGAGCTTTCTCCATGAGCTCTGGGGTTCTTTTGAGCTCCAGAGTCAGTCTGTCACGCTCCTCACAAATCAAATTGTATTCTGTTTGCAGGTTTATCAAGCTGCAGGACAACAAAAAAAAGACAAAGCTATAGCTTTAAAATAGAAACATTTAAAGAAATTACAACAAAAACAATTAAATTCATGCAAAACTAATTATAATATTTATTTTAACTGTTTTTTTTTTAATAATTCTTAAATTTTCATCATTCAAATATTAATACGCTTGACAGGGTTGAGGTCAAATGTTACTTTTGGACTTTTTTTGGGTTCAAAATTGCTGATTGCAGTCTTCATAGAACAAAAAAATACTTAACAACCTGGTTTTACGTAAAATAAGTACGGTCAAGTAAATCCCTTACACTTTAAAATGAAACACAGCGGTTACAATTTATTTTTAGGCCAAAAAATGTTAAACTAGCTTCTCAATGTCATTGTGACCAAAACTACAAATCTCCCAGATGAAGACATAAGACATATTATTAAATTATTATCTGATGGGAAAAAAAAAAAACTCATGTGAAGCATTTTTAATTGACCATAAAGGTCTGCATGTGAATAATCTTTAAGTCTGCAGTGATAATCTGAATCATGTGAGGTGTACCTGTTCTCTTCTTGCTTTGGTTGTTGACATGCCTGCTCAATTTTCTGCAGAGCCGCTCGCCTCATGACCAAACCTGCAAAACCAAAAATGTATTTTGCTGAAAACTGTAAGCACGTCTATGTAGAAGGATTTCTGTCAACAGGTTAAGGCCAGACGCCTCACACTGGATGGTCTCCACTCTTCTTGCAGCAAAAGAAAGCCTCTGGGTAAAAGTGTTTAGCTGTGCTTTAGCGGAGTCTACTTCTGCTGCATTGCTTTCAAAGTCCTTCTTGAACCTGTTGATAAAACCAGCATTATCATCTGAAATACAGGAAATATAACAAATTCAAAATAAAGTTACCTATGAACAGCTTCAATTAGAGTCTTCATCTCAGCCTCTGCTCTTTGGCTCTGTGACTTCAGCTCAGCATTTTCTCTCTCAACTTTTGTTAAATCTTCTTTCAGTCTCTGGTATGATAAAAGCATATTTAGGAAAGAGCAACTGAAATAAATTGTCGTATTTATAAAAGATTCGTATTTTTTTTGTGATTTTCACAGCTTTGCTTAAGTAAGTGAGTTTCTTTTGTTATTTCCACCTTGATCGCTTTATTAAAGTGTCATTTCTAAAGTGTGAACTAAGATGATCTGATGCTAACCTCCTTTTCTACCCTCTCCAGGTCCAGCTCTGCCATTCTGTCTTGCAGACTGTGTTGGAGCACACGGTTCTGGTGCTGCTCCTGCTGGAGCTGCTGCTCCGTGGATCTCACCTGACAACACAGAACAAGCAGCTTTAGGCAAAGGTCAACCGTAACACTGATGAAATGTACAGGGGTCCAAAAACAGTTTTTTTTCTTTCGTACATCTATCAGAAGTTTGTCTTTTTCTCGTCTCATCTCAATGTCTTTAGAGCGAAGCTGGACGCATAACTTGAAGACTTTCTCCCTCCACAGCTGAAGCACTTGAAGGATCTGAGAATCCTTCCATTGGAGAGGATCTGCAAAGGTTTGCTGTAACACACAATTTCATGAAATGAGATTAAAATATAAAATACATTTCCGAAGCATCCTAAATGTTACGAAACATTTTTTGCCTTCTTCAAAAATAGTCCAAAACTCTCAACAATATTGCAACATCGCAACCAGTAATATTTAACTGTAAATATACAGCATTCAAAATATTTTGAAGAGAAAAGAAAGCTGTTTCATTTAACATTTTCACTGAAATATGTATTAATGTTAAAATTTGTCATTAATTATTTTTTTAAATATTTAACAGTTTTATGAAGTCTCTTAGTAAAATAATGATTTACAAGTTCTTAAAGCACCAGAATAAAAATCAAATCTGTTACTGATAATAACATTGTATGTTTATTGTTTTAATTTTATTTTCTTATGTTGAACTTCAGCAGTATGTCATAAAATCTCTTTAGTTTTTTCAAGAAAGGAGCATTACAGGATTAAGATATTTTATTCCTGCTCATTTACATGGGCGACGACCAGCTAAAGTAGCAGTTAAGTGACACACTAAAAAAAAAAGTTCAACCTAAAAACAAATAGTATAAAAAAATTATGAATATGATCTGGTAGTTTTGGCATTTTCAAATTTTGTTCTGCACCATTTAGCTAAATGTGACCACAAGTCCCACAGTGAACTAAGAGACATGACCAACTAAGCACTAATCTTTTCTAAAAATCCTTTTGTGATGGTCTTAGCCCAAACCAGTGACACCAGGAATTAGATGTGTGATGAAAACCATGTTCTAATAATGCTCAGTTTGTATTATTTTGATGTGAAAAAACAACAGTGAACTGAACCTTCTAAAACTAAAATGTGAATGAATTAATTGTTGCTTGTTTGTATACATATTTAATTTACACTTGATTGTCTTGCAAGAAATACAAAGAATCTAGAAAACATCACCTGCAGTGTTCAGTATCAGGTATTTATTTCTGAGTCACACTGGTTATATTCTTGGCTAAAAATGTCCTGGATTGATTTCAGATGAGTGAATCGAATCATTTCAAATTAACAAATATCAACTGTGATTTGTTTGAGCAACCGCAGATTAAAAAAAAAATATTATTATTGACCTTTATATAACCAGGATAATCCCACTGAGATTCCAAACCTCTTTTGCAAGGAAGTCTTGGTAAAAAGGCAGCCAAAGTTGCTTAAAAATATATCAAAACATTGAGACAATAAAACATTGAAAGAATAAAACATTTAAAACACTGATACATCTAAACAATACATAAATAACTAAAATACATAGAATATGGAATTAGAAAAGCTCATTTTAAAAATAATATCAACAGCTTGTTGTTTAAACAGGAAATCAGTGGCTTAGCTAAAAAGAGTTCCATGCCATAATAAACAAAGACTTCTATCTCAACACTCACCTTCTTAACCAGCTTCTCCTCTTGGAGGGCGAGAATCTCATTTAGAGAATTAAGTCTGACTGTCAGGAGCTCGGTGGTCGTCTGAAGAGCCGCCTTCTCTTTGTTAAGCTTCTGTTAAACGTACAAAATTAGCAGCAGAAACACTCCACGGTGTTTAATTTAAAAAGTAGTTTCTTTTTTGCTTAATGATTTTTTTCTATACAGTAGTGTAGTGAACAAAAGCATTTGTAATTTACTCTCGATGACTTTGATCAGTACAGTTTATATTGTCTGAACCTCAACAGTTTCCTTTAATTGTTCCTTTTCTCCTCTCTCTGGGGCGAGCTGGCCGATGTAATTTCTGAGGCTCTGCAGCGTTGCAGATTGGGTCTCGAAAGCTCGTCCCACATGACTGAAAGTAAAAATACACATTAATAAAGGAGCAGTGAAAGGAAAAAAACAGAGAAACACCACTGAATGTAAACACATGGTGCTTGAAATGTAAAGCTGCACCTTAAATGTTCTTTCAGTTCGTCTCTTTCAGTCGATGTCTCCATCAGAGCGCTCTGTAACTGCAGCACTTGTGTGGACATCGACTGGAGCCTGTCCTGTAATTCAGCATTTCCTTTTCTTGCTGCATCCAGCTCTGCACAGTACGATGTATTTAAATGTTGCAACTGAAAGCCAGGAAAGACAAGAAAAATGAATCCAAACTGATCCCACTGAAGCAAAGGGGTCTCACTACACTTGCTTTGCTGCAGGAAACATCAAGAGTTCAGCAGAACAGATGCCAGCTGACATGAGTTCTTGGAAGTGAGCCCTTTGCTTGACAGAAGGTCAATAAAATCTGTAAATAAAAGGTTTATAAAATCTTGCAGTGACAGGGTGCGCCACAAACCTGTGCCTCCTGCTTCTCCTTCATTTTCTCCAGTTGTTTGGAGAGTCTGAGAGCCTGCTCTTTGGCCTCCTCTTCAGCCTGCAGCCAACTCATTTCAGCCTTAAGAACAAGCTCTCTGGATTCCTCTTTGCTCTTTTCCACTGATCTCCTCAGCTGTGCAATCTCCTCTCCACATTCTGCTCTCACTTTTTCAAGCTGCAAGACACAAAAACATTAAAGCACAGAAGACTCTGCGTTCGTAAGAATAATTAACTCAAGAATGGGCCTAAACACTAAAAGAGAGGCTGCAATCTGTAGAGGAAAAACCCAGATCACAAACTGACAAAGAGTTGAGGTGCTCACACACCGGCTGCATCGGTGTGCATTCAAGCAGCAAAAGTCTATGCAAACGTGTGTAGAAGTCCGAAATTCTGCATAGACTGTTCATTAAAAGTGGCAGCTTCAATACGCGCAACTGCAGCCGGTGTCTGAGTACCTTTAGATGATATCAGTTACTCCAGGGGGCGATTCTTGTGTACGTCAGTGTAGAAATGAAATGCTCTGTGAGTAAATATCATTACCTGCGACCTCATCATTTCCTCCTGTCCTCTGCTGAGGCTGAGCTTCTCTCTGACTTGGCTGATTTCTGCTTTCGCCTTTGATGCATTTTCACGCGCTACTTCCAGCTCATGGGTGCACCTGTTGCACGAGGATGATGTCAAGTTCATTCTGATATGTTTGTTTATGTACTCTTCAGAGATTTGACGAAAATCCAATAATCAGATTCCAAAACAGAGAGAAAAAACATGATACCTGCACAAGGCGATCTCTTTGTTTTTCAATTCTTCTCTGTATTTCTCTGCAGCTTCTTTCAGGGCCTGCACCTGACCTTTTAACCTCTCAGTTTCAGCCTTGTGTTTTTCTATCCCGAGCTGGTACTGTGACTCCCATATGGACTTTTGCTCTCCTTTTTCTGCAAATCTATATTTAAAAAAATAAATCTTAACAACCAAGAGAGAGTAAAATTTGCCTTTCAGACCAAAATATTAGAAATAAACCTCTACCTGTGCGCTGCAGGCTGGCCCACTGTTTCATTTGCACTTGGGAAGTCTCCTGGTAGCAGAAGCATCCCCTGATTTTCCTTAAGTTTACCCTGAGGAAAGGTGAACCATGGACTTGCAGGGTTTGGGTCCCTGGGTTCTGATGTCGGTACTAGGTTCTTCCAGACAGTCTGACGTAATGTTTTGGCGCTTTGAACCCCTCTTTGGGCTCCAGATGATTGAGCAGTCGATGTAAAATGCGACGGAGGTATGAGGTCCCTCTGAACATTAGCTAAATAACAAAAGAATACGTGTATTTACAAAGTATTTGATTCATTTAGCTTTTATTTAGCGTATAAACTTACAAGGGCAGGGTATCATTTGAGACATAAATGAAAGTAAACACGACTCTTTCAGCAGTAATTTAAGCTGTATAATGCCACTTTAACTTCAAATTGGACTATTTGCTACACTAGCTAACGTTACCTTAAAGTCCAGCTTTCAAACTGTCAAACTTTAACTTACTTAAATGCGCCGATGAAATAAAGTCCGTAGGCACTATTAGCTTTTCCTTTACAGTATTATCCCTCTCCATGTTTCTTTGGCTGTGTGAAAGAGACAGAAGACGGTCAAACTTCTGCTTTCAAAAAAAGGATAGACTGTTTACGTTCCCATGAGTCATTTCGTCGCTTTCCGTTACCTTAGTTACGGTTACAAACGCCTTCGCGTAGCTGTAAAAGTGAACTTTTTGCTTTTTTTTTAACTTTAAGACAAAATAATTTTAAAAAGTTCAAAAAAAGATACATGAAATGTATTAATTAATATTATTGTTTAAATAATTTAGCAAAATACGAAAATTGCGCACTGCATCATGGGAAAATGGAAGGGCGTCTTAAAGTGATTGTGTTATTTTGCCCTAAATATTGTCTTGAAGGTTGTTCTTGTTTCACTTGAACGTAAAACACCAACATTTTCATTTGAGACAAGTGTTTTTTTTAGATTTTTGCCTCTTTTCCACACGTTTTGCTGCTTCACTGACTTTTTAAACAGCCATAACATCACAGGCAAAATCATAATAGCAATTAAATAAAATGAAAATGTATTTTAGATAGAGATTGATTTAAAAAAATACTTCTAAGGTATTATTTAGTCGAACGCCAAAACTGCAGAATAACAACTGTACCACTAATCATATATATTTAACAGATGTGGTATCAGAGTCATTCTTCCTGCAATGATGGACAGCTCTGCTCTAAAAATTTTATAATGAAAATCCATAAATTGTGTTTATATTTCTTGTCACAGTAAAATCTTATGCTGCATTTTTCTCAGGCTTTGGCAGCATTCATTCATGCTTGTTCAAACCAGCTCTCACCTGGAGTATATATCCTGTACTATTCTGTTGCAGCTGCTCTGACCCACTTTCCCCAGGGGTTCATTAAATTTTAATCTGATTTAATCTATTTATGGTGTCAAAAGAAATGTTGATGTTGGTGCTTTACATAAGGGATCAAATGTTGATTCAAGGTGACAATGAAATGATGTCAATTGATTGTGAAAATGGATACACAGTTGTCTCAACAAAGCAGAGTACACACGCGCCAAGAAGGATTATGCAGCAACTAGAATGGTCGGGTGTGGATCTGTTAAATATTGAAAAAGCAGTAGATCACAGAGGGAGCACTGCACATTATTTTACCATGCAGACTCTGCATGTATATTGATATAATACCCGTTTGATCCATGATACTTCACAGAAAGTTCTCAACAACAAAGTATGAGCGAAGTGGGATTAGAAACTACCAACAAGATAAAAAAAGCATCCGAAAAAAGAACTCCAACCTCAAACGACTTACAGCAGAGGGTAAAAAGATTAGGTTCTGCTTATGGTAACAATAAGGCAATAAAATGTGGGTTTGTGCTCACTGCACCCTTCTTGAAACAAAGGTAAATGTTTGAAAAAGGCAATGATATGCTCATTTCTAAAAAAAAAAAAATGTCTCTGCAGTATTTGATCAACTTGCATAAACCATGTTTAGGAAGCATTTTAGTTTTCATACTTTAGATTTGTTCTTTTTTTTTTAGATAACCCTTTGTTATAAAATTCCCTTTTTAAAATATTCACTATGATTCTGCAAACATAAACATTGAAGATATGTTGTTTATATGTATTTATATTTAAGACTTCATGCCTTTGCATCATTAGTAATGATTCTGTTCACACATTTAAAGAGTTTGGCAAAAATCTGAGTAAATACTGCCCAATTAAGAAAAAATATATTTAAACATAACAGAATTTATTTAATTAATTGTTATACTAAGTATTATAAAATTCTTACAAGTATTTCCATGTTGTCAAGCTTTAAAAAAGCCTAACTTTCTCACATTTCTGTAATATTTTATAATATAACATTTGTTTACATTCACACAGGAAATTGAAATAGAAGTCCTGCATTAAAATTGAAGCTTTCCGTTACTTTCACCTCCTTAAAGTGGTCTTACTCTACCCTGTAGTCACTCACAAGTTGGGTGGGTTCTGTGATGAACCATTAAATGTTTTTAAAATATTTTCAGCTTCTTCATGTTTCTTCATTATGCTAAGAGCTGTTGGCAGTAATCCTGCAAGCCTGCAGAAAACCATGATGCTTAAAATTTGGATACATACTCAGATGTTGCATAATTTTAATGCCATAGGAAAGCAAGTCTGAAGTTGTATTTGTACATTTGAATGCATGTCTTTCCTGAAGAAAACAGGATGTGTGAAGTGTCTCAGTGAAATGGAGCATCAGGAGGTAAAGCTGCTTTGTCTCATTTTCACCAAAGGATACCCTTGGGCACGGAAGGCTACTTTAACTTTATGGCTAACAAGGCTGATTCAGCCTGTATTTAAGGTTTGTGTGGAGAAAGTGACCATCCCTGCAAATATCTGGACTGGAAAGTCCATGTTTAATTAAAATGACTCAAAAATGCAAGTTTAATTGGTCTTTTTAAATGTGACAAAGATACTAGAGCGCAGATGATATAAGAGAGGAGACCAATCCTCTGTTATCATCTGGAGTATATCCATAATCACAGGGGGATACATGGTGATACTTGCTTCAGTGATCCTCACGCACAACCACAGAACATTTTATGTACCAGAGGCCTTATAAGCCTTTTCTCAAACAGAACAAACCTTTATATGAGCATCAACAGAACATATCCACTTTAGCCTCTGTAAAAAGCTTTACTTGGTAACTCATCTTAAAAGAGACATCATTGTGCAGCATTTTTCACAATAACCATAAAAAGCAGCCCTCACCTAAATGGCTGAAACGGCCACTGAGCATTATTAAGAACAAACATGCAGTGAAAAGGTCTGCTCGGTCAGCAAATGTGTCTGGCCTAATATCTCACAGTCCATACTGTAAGTTACTTTGTACAGTTTTCTCCTCCAGGATCATGTTTTCTAGTTTATATTTATTGAAAGATTTCAACCAGCACCATCCCTGCAATTACAAGTTTTCATACAGATTACTTTTATTTTGTCATTCTTAAGGTTAGACAAATCATTTGTCTGTCTTGGACATATGTACTAGTTATTTGTTTAGCAATAATTAGAAAAAATATAATTTCTTATAGTCTGTTATTATGAAAATTAGCAGAAAAACCTTTGAAGTTAAACAGAAAAGCAACTTTGTCAATTATAGTAGTTGCAAGTAAAACCCAAGTGAAGTTTGGGCAGTTTTTACACAACAGAGCTGTAAATATCCCTTTAAAATCTTAAATTTAACCCTCATTGGATTTAATTTTGGCAAAAAATGTTTTTTAAACTGTGGCAAATCTGTTTGTACACAGTTGTATAGTTTATTTGACTTAAAATCTCAGATACTTTAAAGTTTAGATTTTGTTATTATTTGAATGATTTATAGATTATAACACCTCTCTTATTCCAATGTTTTTTCATAGGTTTTCTAGAACTAAGGATTTTTTTATTGTCTAGTTAAGTCCTGATGTGAGCTAAGTGCGACTTTTGGCAAACAACAATATACCTTTATACGCAGAGCGATTATTCATGTGGCTGAAATGAAGCCAAAATCAAAGACGGAAAAAGCAAAACCTATTTTCTTTGGGGACTTCACTTTAACAATATACTGGAATTCATCATAGACAGTTCTTACCTTCAATTAAGTGTTTTTTCCATCGTAATTTTAAATGGAGACTCAAACAGAAAAAGAAGTTTAAATAAAATATCTTTAAATGTCAACAATTTACTCAGAGTTACAAATACACTCTCTAAAACCAAAGCTGAAATTGAAATTGTCAAATGCACCAAGGATTTAAAATAAGGGAATTTCTATAACTTTCCATATATATTAATCTGATAATATATAAAAAGCAAAAAAAAAAAAAAAAAAAATGTAATCTAAAACCGAATAATGTGCAGACCTAACCACCATCTGCCACAACAAAACAGAAGAAAACGATATTGGATTGAGGCAGCTTTTCCAAACAGAATGCATGAAAAAAAACACCCAATCACAGTTTTACAACCATAAAGAATCAGAAAACTCAGAACCGCAGAGGCAATAGTACAGTTCCCTTCCCAATTTAAAGCCTAGTGGAGATTGGTCAACCACATAATCAAGAAGAGGTGATACCAGAGCAGACCTCTGCAGCAGCAGCTGCACACAAAAGCATCAAGGACCTATCACCACAGTGCAACTGCAACCACATGAACCGGACATCAGAGGGGGCTTTGTTGCACCCAAGCAAGCCAGGTCTCTCCAGTGACTTTTTAATGACTTTTTATTCACAGATCAAGACTTGAAACCAATCATCATATTGGAATCCCCTTAAACTTATGAACACTTAAATATTGAAAGCAGAAGTTGTTTTTCCCTGTAATATTTAACCACTAACATAACATTTTGGAAAATCTAAAATGTTAGACAAAAATATAAGGCAAAAATATGCATCTTAATTTAAAAAAGCTAAATATGGTCCAAAAGGGAGATTTTGTTATTAAGCAAAATATTTATTTTTAATACAATCACTTTAAAATTTCAGCTTCAAAACAATCTGAAACATGATTTAAAATGATTTTTTATTAAATTTTCTAATTTCTAATGCGATTTTTTAATAGTGATTAAAAAGATAATAATCTAAAGAATCTTAAAGGATTTGATTAATCTTTTGGATAAAGCATGATCCATACATGAGTCTGTTCAACAAAAAAAGCGATTATTTCTATGAAAACATATTCATATAAATCTATATTGGTGATAGGATTTTGCAGTGCAGCGCGTGCTCATCACGCACATCCTCTGCAGGCCTGCATGCCTATAAGCCTCACTTTTACCTGTGCTCAGAGCAGGACGGGTTTGTGCTCACGAGGTTAATGTAGTTAGTTAATGGCTTCTAAATGGGGAATCTGTCGGGATTTTTTTTTTTTTTTTTCTTTGGGAGGATGGTTGGATTTATTGCACTGGCGTATCCCAGTGGTTGCCTAGTAACGCGCTGGCAGTGGGCGCCGTAGAAGGATCTCTATGGTGGGCGCTCCATTAAAACCGTTGGCGCTCCTGACCTTGGCGTCGTGAATGCGCAAAGCGCACAGACGGTGCGGAGCAGCAGATAAGAGCGAAGATCTGCGCGTTTGATACCGACGCCGGGAGGAATATTTCCCACACACATACACACCCCTTTGTTTTGCAGCCACACGGGCATGATATGGAGGACATGTCGGGATGGAGCGCGGTCCAGCTTCTGTAAAAGCAGGTGAGTTAACCTAATAGATATATTTCCATTTTCCCCCTCTCCTCTCATCCTCTCCATCCTATCAGCTCACTGCTAGAATGCATGATTCTTTTCTCTGATAATATTCATCCCCCCCATCAGTATGATCCCACATCAGACCTAAATTAAACAAGCTTCCCATTCAGCGGTCCTGTCGACGCTTCGTGGGCTGTGGCTTGGTTTCTCTGTGAATCCTTGCAATAATTAATGAAACCGTGATCTTTGTGAGAGCTCCCTACAAGTTGAGGGTATTCCTGTGTATTTTACTGCAAAGTGTGGATTTATACCCTCCAAAGATGCTGTCGAATCACAAGGACATTGGAGTCTGGAATACAAGAATCCGTTTTTTTTTTTTTGTTTTTTTTTTTTTTCCTCCAGATGCTCTTGTGTGAAGGGCCCCCCAGGCTACCAGACCCCAATCGATAAGATGTTGTGCTAGAGATTTTTATTAGAGCTGAATTGTTGCTGAATTGTTTCCTGTCAGTGTGGAGATAGTATTGGTCTGAGTGAAATTGTGGCAATCATTTTAATAGGTCTTTTACAGATTATTGTCAGGTGAGCTCCTTTTGCCCAAATCATCCTAAAGATCCGACTGCTGCAGAACAGAACCGTTCTGGTTGTAAAACACTAAGAGTTTGCATATATCCGTTACTGAGTTCTAGGCATGCTGCCAGTCTAAATTGCCCAATAACTTGCCCTGTATCAAACATGACTGAGTGATGGTTCACTTTTATGACATGGCCCATTTGATATAAGCTATAAAGCTTTTATCCACATCTGCCCTGTCCTAGACTATAGGAGGTTGGAAGTCTATAACTGTTCTGATTGTATAAAAAAAATAAGTTTTTTTAATTTTTATTATTATTAGGAATACCTCTAAAAGAGGCTATACTTTTACTAAGCCAGTGAAGTCCGATATCACCCAGGCAAAAAAGAAATTTGCTCACTGTGGCACCACGCATGTTTATTTTATAAGGAAGGCCTCTCATTTTAAGAATATATATTATTCCTGTGATGTACGGCAGCGCTGTGGGCTTTTTTTCCTCCTTTTTTTTGTTATCAAATGTCAGGGCTGCTTATACAACTAATCAGACGGATGTCTCTTTCACTGACATTTCAGAGCTGACAATGATTTAACTGAAGGTTTTTTATTATTTTTTCCACACCTCCAAAATAACTCCAAACATGAAACACTTTTAGAACAGATGTTCCCCAATCTCAAGCAGAAATCAGGTTCATTTCAATGCTAATGTCTCTGGAGCTCTACATCATTGTCTTTGGTGACAGAACACGTCTTGTACATTTTTTTGGCTTAGGAGAACACGCATAATTGTTAATTAAATCAGACAAAGCAAGGCCTGGGGCAGACGAGTCCCATATTTCTCGGATGACCCTTTGTAATGGTGGGAGACTGAAATGTTTGTGTCGTTGCTCAGGATGGAATAAGCAAAGTGCACTGCTGCTGCTGCCGTAATGGATGGACGGAGCTGCGTTTGCTTGTGTTTGAATTCCTGCCACTGCAAACGAAATGTTGCAGCAACAGAGAGAAGCTGAAGGGACGACACGTGTGTTGAATCAGTAAGGCTTTGTCCCCTGTCCTAATAGATTGAAAAACGGAGCTGCAACCTTGGAAAAGCGAGATCCGTGCACATCAATAAATCTGCTCAGGTTAACAAGCTTGTTTTTTAATTTGCTCAATGACAAGAAAATGAGAAGACCTGATGTAGTCTGAATAACAAAGTAGTAGAGATATGTTTGTTAGAGCTTATATTAGAATGGATCTGGCAAAACTCGATAGTTCCATGTGACCATTAGATGATATTTGCTGTTTAATCTGAACAATTGGTGACAGATTACGTGCATGCATGGGAGCATTTCTTTGCATCAAGCTCCACAGTTATTGGAGTGTTTCCATAATCTGCAAAAATGTAACTCAGTGTGGAATCAACAGGAAAGAAATTGTTGGCTTGGCTCTGATTTGCAGATGAGCACTCATGCAGTAATTTAAGTAAACAGCTTAAACCCGGGCTGCTTTACTTCTTGATTGTTCACACTTTTTTGTATTAAAGACAGTTTTGCTTGCGGAAATAGTGAATTTCACTAAGAATTTCAGGGGTAAACTGCAAAAACTCAGATCGTCTCTTCTTCCTCGTCTTCCAGTTTGACTGTAATTACTTTCCTGTATGTGGAGGGTCTGTGGTCCCATCAGACGTGTTTATTCTGGGAGCAAGCAACACTTCCACTATGCATTTTCATGTCAGCAACTGACAGTGAAGCTCAGCTGTACTGGCAGAAATAACTCGGTTTGTGATGCTGTGCTTTTGAAATAAAACAATGAAACTTAACCAGGTCACACTTTTGATTCAACAGGAGTTTGTCCTCTTTTATCCTGGACTTTGAAGATTTGCCTGAGATGCTTTTTGGAGGTTTTACTGGAAAAAAAGGAGTTCTTTTTGTACTGAGCTTCAATTGATGGATCACAGGAAATGCATTCAAGTTAAACTTAAGAAATCGCATTCAAAAAGAGACACAATTGAGATTTTTTTAAAGATAAAAAACAATTTTACAGCTAGTTTTAACCACTTTCTGCAAGATCTATTTGCAAAAAAAGACATTTTAATTGAATATTTCACCAAAGAAGCAACAAAAGATTAAATGATACACAAAAAGCTTCTTTTTACCCTTTTTTAAATAGCTTTTAAAAAATGATCCCCTGTGAAGGAAGCCCTTCAGAGTCCATGCAGAGAGTTTCACTTCATGTCTGCTTTTAACGCAGTGTGGTCTGAGGGTTAGGAGATCATCCGGTGTTGCTTTCCCTCCTTCCCTGTTGGATACGGAGATTTCTCAGGATTCTCTGCTTCCTTTAATGTTGTGATGTACTGCACAAGACAAAATCCCCAAATTCTTTTCAGTCTGACACGGACAAGCTTTGTTCTTACACCCCTTCTCATACAGGAAGCTTCCCCCCTAAAAAGCTCTTCTATTAAATTAAAGCACACCATGCTTTTTTTTAGACTTCTCATATGTTATTTTTTCATATTCCACTTTTTGATTATGCAAATATTATTTGTTTTTAATGCACACACTTTGCATGTTTTCACAAAACTGATGTATTTTGTGTTAATTTGAGTGTTTTTCTTTCAGATTTCTTTACAATGCAATGAAAAGAGGGAGCAGAGGCTTTCCATACCTAGCCGAGGTGAACTTGGATTTGGAAACTGTTGGATCTAAAGGCGCACTGAGAGATGCCCGTTTGACAGAGTCGGTGCAAAGAGGCTGAACAGACACTAGAGTGTGCATTTGTGTTGTGTGAGGACGCCGTCTTGCTCAGACCATGTGGCTGGCTACGTTTAGAGGCCATCTGTTGCCTACACACCTGCTACATCAGCAAGGAACCACAACCATCGCCCACTGTGCCCTTCTTTGGTGGATATCATGTTCCTGCTGGTCACTGACCAAAGCAACAAGCCAGAAATTCTACCCGACGGTGACAACCCAGTTTGGGAAGCTGCGGGGCCTCAGGGTTCCAGTGCCCAGCGAAGTTCTCAGGCCAGTTGATCAGTACCTCGGGGTCCCCTATGCGGCGCCACCTGTGGGCGAGAAGCGCTTCATGCCGCCCGAGCAGCCGTCGTCTTGGTCAGGTGTGAAGAATGCGACCCACTTCATGCCTGTGTGCCCTCAGAACATCCACAGCACAGTGCCAGAGATCATGATGCCCATATGGTTCACGTACAACCTGGACACTGTAGCAACTTACATTCAGGATCAGAGCGAGGACTGTTTGTATCTGAACATCTACGCTCCGACAGACGATGGTGAGTCTTGCAGTAGCAACCTTCAACAACCATCACTGTTGCTGTTGCCCTCATTGTCTTGTGATCAGCGCTTGTATTGTTGCTGCCAACCCAAGGCTGATATTCCATTCAAAGCAATGCCATCTTTGTTTTTTTTTTTTTTTGTTTTTTTGCCATTATGCAGGTGTGCAGGAATTCATCTGGCAGCTGCTGTTTGATGTTGTTGCTTCTGAATTGATGTTTTGTGTAGGTTCACATTGAGCAACGCAAGCGAAAAAAAGGAAAAAAAAATCAATGAGGTATGTGCTTGTTGTCCAACCAAGAGACATCCAATGAATTATTGCTGAGTTTTGGCAGTGTTGACACACAGGTCTATTTAAACAAAGCAGCAATGTTTAAAATGGCGATCACACCATGTTGTCCTCTCACAGCATCGGCTTAACATAAAAAAGAGGCTGGAAAAAACCTGGCTTTCTGTTAAAAATTCACTATTAATGAGTCACTGTTCAGACAGTGTGTCTGATTGGGGGCCAATTAGTGAGGAGTCAACTGTCTATCGTGAGCTGAATTCCGTTCTGTTTCTGATCTGTAGGATTAATCAACGAAGGAACCTTTTTATGTGTGGATCTGTAGATTAGCGGAACAATGTGACACCGATCCACTGACAACTAACACGTTTCCCCTAATTCCGCCTCCTTCAACTAATTAGGTTTGCTTTCTGGGAGTGCATGGCCTCCCCTCTCTGCCATTCAGTGCAACACAAAACATTCAGCATTCAAAGTCGACCTGTGTTCTGCTTGTGTATGTAACACGCCACTCTTTGAGGATGTGTTTTTTTTTTCCTATGGTAGCATAGCAACAACAGACAAACAGCCTGCCTGAGAGGTGGATGTCCAAAATGGTGCAGCCCACATTTTTTAAAGCCCCTTGCCTGATGGCCGCCTATGCTGCAGACCGCAGCACCTGGCTCCTACACAAGTTAATTAAATGTCACTGCTACACATCTATTTCCAAAGCAGTCACTAAACCCCTTTTGTTCTTCACTTTTTTTTCTTTTTGCACGCCTTTTATATTAAAAAAAAAAAAAAAAAAAAAAACCTTGTAAGACATTTTTTGACTAATTAATTCTTCAGGTGTCGCGATGTCTGCTTATCTCCAGCCATCTTTTACCAAATTAAAGAGAATGTTTTGGAAATTTGAGCTACTTTAACTTATCTATTCAAGCAAAATGAGATTTTTATTAACTGTTAATTATGAACCAATATATCCTGCTGGCATTTACCAAAGGAATTGACAGTCGAAGACAAAGATGTAATTAATCATCAAGTAGAAATCACTTTATTCAAAGTAATTAGAGGATGTGTGAGTATGTGGGTGCATGTGTGCAAATTCTTATATCAAATAGGGAACAAACATTTGCACACTTGTATAAATCAACACTGTAAATATTTGTTATTAACCCTTTAACCCCGGAGCTCCAGTGTTTATGTTTATTTGATTTACTGTAATTTTGTAATTGTTAGGATGATCAACGTAATTCCAGCAGATTCTAAAGGAGAAAAGCCGCTTTTCTCCTTTAGAATCTGCTGGAATTACGTTGATCATGCTAACAATTAAAAAAATACAGTATGTTTATATATATTAATGAAGGAGATTAAGGATCTTTTTCCTCCTCAACCAGTTGTGTTTGCGCAGGATAAGTCAGATTTACCATGCCTTTTTGAATTCTCTACCTCTTTTTCCCTCCATGTGAATCCCAGGAAGCCAACACAGGAAAAAGGGGGCGTCTTTCTCACATGCCGAGATTCATATATCCGAAGGTATTTTTTTTTTTTTTTTTTTAAGATGCATGGAGTCTTTTTGAATTCTTGAAAGATTTTGTATTTCTTGAGACGTTTTCTTTCAAAGAACTTTACGGATCTTTTTTTTTTTTCTTTCAAGTGGAACAAGAGATCAGCTGTTATCCTATACCTGTGCATAAATACTACAGTTCCATCGATCCAAAGATGTTTGGAGATTATTTGAAATGAAGCAGATTTGTACATTTAATAAATTGTATTTGTTGTTGGTGCATCGTAAGAGCTTTGAACTTAGTTCAAAACTTTAAAGTCTCACATTGATCATCTTTTGAGCTATTTTAAGGGCATTCCCAGATGTATTTAAGTTATGAGTATTTCGGTTTTAGCCAAAATTTTAAAAACGGTTGTTTTCAAGTAGATTCTGCAGAGTGGTAGTCGTTCATTAGAAATTTGTCTCTCAGTAGGTTATGGGCGGGGCTGTTGGCACAGAGTAACTCCGCCCACTTTTCCCCTCCCCCTTTGCCGGGAGCTTGTGGCCCACCCTCTGTATTTTCTACCTCACAAATAAGCTATTTTTCAAACAGCATTTTTTGTCTGCTCCTGATTCATGACAATTTGAATAATAAAAAAGTACTTACAAATGTAATTTAAGTCTAATTGTCTATAGATATGTCCTCCATTTTTAGAAAAATACCACAACAGCATGTCAAAACACCAAAAACAGAATTTTCATTGGAGTGGGTCTTTAAATCTTTGGAGTGAACTTCCTTAAAACAGAGTTTAGGACCAAAAGGAGCTTTTGTTTCTCTGTGTTTTAAGCATTCTATAGTTTTGGTGCAAAAAACAAGTAAGAACACCTCCATAAACCATAACAACTTCTTGTTATGTTCACAAGCCTTATGAGGGTGTATTTTCTGTACTTATTTTGACTGCTGTTCAGCTTTCAAACCACAGGGCTGCCTCCATGATTTGCTTTTAAGCACATTTTCAAAGCGCTCTTCTCTCATGCTTCATGCAGAGCAGTCGAATATTAAGTTTTGGAAACAGCTTTCTATTAAGGCTCCATTTCATTACTGTTGTCCCTGCAATTGTGTGTTCATCCAGAGTGTGTGTCTGTGTCAACATTGCAGATATAAGGGACTCCGAAGCCCGACCTGTGATGGTTTATATCCACGGAGGCTCCTATATGGAGGGCACCGGGAACATGATGGACGGCAGCATTCTGGCCAGCTATGGGAACGTCATTGTTGTCACACTCAACTACAGAATTGGAATATTAGGTGATGAGAGTTTTTAATGCTGTCTCTGAATATCATACCGCTCTCTGATTGATGTCGTCGAATGTCAATCACTGCTTTTTTTTTTTTTTTCAGAAAGAAATTATGATAAATTGCTTTCATAAGTTCTAAATCGTAAAAAAAAAAAAACAGATTCGTGCTTATAAATTTAAGCACTTTGAAGACATTTAGAAGAGATGTGTTTGTCTGATCAGAGACAACATTGCAACAAAGTGTCAAATGAAAAAAAAAAACGTGCATTGCCTTCAGTTAATCTCTTATTTTGGTAAAAGAAAAAAAAAGTTTGGGGTTTTTTGGGGGAATCCTGAAAAACTTTTCTGACAGTTGAGCTTAAAATCTACCTAACTGCAGTTCAACAGAACCTCTAAATTCTCTACTTCTTTTTTCTTTTTTTTCTATCAGATTTAGAGCACAATTGATCTCTGGGTTTCTTTTTGTTACACCATGCTGCTTTACATAACTCATCAGCCTTTACTCTTTTGGAAATCTCTTTTGCTCTCCTCTCGACTCAGTAACATCAAAGTGAGTGAAGCCATGACTGACATGTGAAGAGGTCTCGGCAGAGCTGAGAACCTTACTGTCTGTTGATAAGACTGATTTAAATCAGTGTTTAACACACGAGACATTTGACTCCTATAACAAATTAATCCCAAAACTGTCAAACAAGACACAAAAGTTTTCCTTTTAAGTCAAACTTCATAGTTATATTTTATAGGCTTGCATAAGCAGTTATTTTATGTTGTCTGCCAATAAATATAGTTTTTTGTCTTAATCATTCAGAAAAAAATGCTGTCACATGGAATGTAAACTTATGATCACAAGTAATGCTTCCCTGACTGTCATGAGCATTAACAGAGTTAGGGCTATTTTTATTTCTACATTTTAACATTTGAAACTTCTAAACTCACTAAAGAGCTCTGTGTTTATCATGCAAGAAAAGACTTTGCTTTCATGAAGCTTATCAAAGAAGAGAAGTTGTTCAGATTTGATGAACAGAATCTATTTTTTTTCCTTCTTTAGGGGAAAACTGAGTGCGAAGTGCTGTAAGACTAAAGAAGGGAAACTCTGTAGGAGAAAGCAAAGGCATATTTACACCTGAGGGAGAATAGTGTCAGTTCTTTCAGACGCCCTGCTGGGCTACAGCTTTAGATCAAAGCTGTTATGTGTACTGTGGAGCTCAAATTTAGCTCTGCTTCTGCTGTCTGTCTGAACACATCAGGCTTTCTCAGCACCGGTGACCAGGCTGCAAAAGGCAACTATGGACTCCTGGATCAGATTCAAGCTCTCCGCTGGATCAGTAAAAACATTGGATACTTCGGAGGAGACCCAGGTCGCATCACAGTCTTCGGGTCTGGGATTGGTGCCTCTTGTGTTAGTCTGCTGACACTCTCTCACCACTCAGAGGGTAAGAACTAGTCACCAGGTTCAAGTTTGTCCAATTATTTTTTATGGTGGAATTATATGTATTGTTTAAAGTGTAGCTACACACGGTCAGGCTAAAAGATGAAGTGTTATGATATGGGTATAGTGTAAAAGGGGGGTATTTGTTGAGTAAGTGATTGCTTTTGTTCCTTTACTCAGTCTAATCAGGCTAAAAGCTCAGCCTTTTAAAACCTGAAGCCCTTAAAGTAGTCTACTGGCATTATAAAGTTCCCAACATGCTGTGAGCTGGACCTGTGACTAGTATTTTTTGAAACAGTGTATTTTATCTTTATTTCATATCTACAAAAGTTCCTTAGTTTGAAAAAATACCCCAAAATACTAAACTGAAATTATGTATTTGGACCTGAAACTTGGGATAGAAAGTGAATGAAGGAAGAATTTACCATTAAGAGTATTTGAATGTGAAGAAAACGAAGATTTAATAAAATAGGAGGTGGGGAACCAAGGCTGTAAATATAAATATCACACCTGGGGAAAAAAGAACATAATACTACAAGTGTATTTTAATCCTGATTGATCACAAGAAAACGGCTTTATTGTTCTTAGAAAACTAGATTTGTAGCAATTCCAAAAAAGGCAAATATGTTGTGTTTTTTAATCAATGACTGAGAGAGTGTAGTAGTTTGTATAGGATGCTGCAACAAACACAAAAAGGCATTCTGCTGTTTTTGCCAACATCGTTTGGCTAAACACTGGGCGGCACTATTTTTCTAAGAGCTGTTGTCTCTTAACTTTTGGATGGTATCGATGTATGTAATTTATTACTTTTTTTTGGTGGTAGATGGAAAAATCTGCAGAGGCAGGAGTGATGCTCCACATGCCAACACTTTAAAACGCCTTTTTTTAAACTAAAGCCACATAGAAGGATGCATTTGAATGCATCCTCAGCTCTCTGCACAGCTTGTTAGACACACCATATTAACAATTCTACATTTGCATTCTTCAAATACTAGGGGGAAAAAATTACCCTCTTCTTCCTAAAACAGTGTTGCAAATTGACCATTAGTTTAATATGCCCCCACTGTCATCTGCATGGAGAAAGCACCACATGAAACAAACAAGAGGATTCTGAGATTTTTCGGCTTCTTTAACAACAGAAAACGGCAAGGTTTCATCCTCTACTCACTGCTTTTTTGAGCGGCTCCTTATGGACTTTGGTTTCATGGTTCTTTGTACTGATTTATGGTCCAAACCAGCATTTATAGTGCACTTCAGAGGAAAAAAGTACAGTGGCACACCTATAAATCATTGAACTCAGGTTCACACGTTTTATAGTGCACCCCCTTTCTCTTGTGAGGCTGAGAGGAAAGAGGAAGGGAATCTATCTGGGAGCATAATCTTAGAGCAGACATTCAGCCATGAAGAGGAGCAGAGCGTGTTGACATGCAAGCTGTGACTTTTTGAGCTTGAGAGCAGTGCTTGAAAGCAAAAATGAAAGCTCTCAAAGCAAATAAAATACACTATATAATATTTGACATCTTCATATGGGATGTAGATCACACACAGTCAGTTGTATCAATGATTTCTAAGATTTACAATGTGGAAAAGATAACACCATTCTGTTGATTCTGATACAAAAAAAGGAATAACTTCCACCAACCTTAATGTAAACACAAAACTTTGCTGCAGCAGCTGCAGAAAGAGATGGAGACTTAATTTGGCAAATGCCAGAAGAACTTTATCTGCCTGACCTCATTTTACCATGTGTGGAATTTCATGGCGGATGAATTATAGTATAGGTCTTTTTTTTTCATGGTTTGGGTTTTGCCCCCTACTTTCAGTAAAGAGTAATCCTAATCCTTTAGGATACCGAGACATTTTAGGCAAAGCTATGCTATCAGCTGTGTGAAAGCAGTTTGGTACGGGCTCTTTTCAGTTCCACTAGACTGTGCCCCAGTGCACAAAGCAAAGATATGGTTGGAGGAATTTGTTGTGGGAGAGCTTTGCTGCCCCACACAGAGCCCTCCTCTTCTCTATGTAATCAAATATTCTTAAGAGAAGTTGAAAGAGGGATTGTGAGCCATAGCTTCTTGACCAGGAGCAAAATCTTACCTCATAATGCCTTATAAAATGATACAAGCTAACAAAACTGCAGCAAAAAACGTTTTTTCCCATAATTTTATCAAAACAGTTGTACCTTTTTGCTTCTAAATCCCTTATTTTGAATACCAAACAGTTTCAAAGTAACATTTAGTCAAATTGTTTTGTTTTTGTCTCCCAAGGTCTCTTCCACAGAGCCATCATCCAAAGTGGTTCAGCACTGTCCAGCTGGGCGGTCAACTACCAACCAGTCAAGTACACCCGCATGCTGGCTGAGAGGGTGGGCTGCAACGTGTTGGACACCGTGGACATGGTGTCCTGCCTGCAGAAGAAGACCGCCAAGGAACTTGTCGAGCAAGACATCCAGGCTGCCCGCTATCGCGTGGCGTTCGGTCCCGTCATTGATGGCGACGTCATCCCCGATGACCCCGAGATTCTGATGGAGCAGGGCGAGTTCCTCAACTACGACATAATGCTGGGTGTCAATCAGGGCGAAGGGCTGCGCTTTGTTGAAAATGCGATGGACCTGGAGGACGGCGTGTCTGGCAGCGACTTTGACTTTGCAGTGTCAGACTTTGTGGACAGTTTGTACGGGTATCCAGAGGGAAAAGACACGCTGAGAGAGACAATTAAATTCATGTACACAGACTGGGCCGACAAAGACAACCCAGAGACCAGGAGGAAGACCCTTGTTGCGCTCTTCACCGACCACCAGTGGGTGGAGCCATCAGTTGTTACGGCAGACCTACACGCACGCTACGGCTCACCCACTTACTTTTACGCCTTCTACCACCACTGCCAGAGCCTTATGAAACCGGTGTGGTCGGACTCAGCCCATGGAGACGAGGTGCCTTACGTGTTTGGCATTCCCATGGTGGGCCCAACAGATCTGTTCCCCTGCAACTTCTCCAGGAACGACATCATGCTCAGTGCTGTAGTTATGACGTACTGGACCAACTTTGCAAAGAGCGGGTGAGTCACAAGACAAAACTAAGATTTTATAAACATTATGAACATTTTATGATCCAAATGAATTATTGCTACACAATTTCGTATTTGTATCTTTCCACTAACTGCCTAAAATCCTATGGATTGGAAGCACGTTAGAAAATAAAATTTGTGTAATTCAATAAGGGAATTAAAAACAGATCCACTTTATCATTAAAGCAGGAAATGACCAGAGACCCTCTTTATACTCTTTATTCTAATACACGACGACTCAGTTGGCTGCATGCAGAACTGGCATATGGGATCCATGGTTTGTTCCCAGGGGAGCCCAATGAGCTGAATCCAGCGTGAGTCCATTGGAAAGACCCTTCACGCTACTCCTGAACTATGCAGCCACAGGAGGGCCTTGGTCTGGGTCTCCCTGTGCCTGTCCCAAGCCTGGATAAAATAGAGTTATGTCAGGAAGACACGTAAAACTCTCTGCCAAACCAAGAGTGCAGATGCTGATGGGATAGGTTGAAAGGTGAACAGCAACAACAGCAGTTATGTCCAAATTCCCTTCAACTACCTAACTAAAAAAATGAAGTAGTGTGAGACTATCTAGTGCCCTCAATGCTCACTATGTTTTTTATATGTCAAATTTGACATCACAAATTTTCAGAAGTAAAAACCTAATAAATATGAACATTTTACAAAGATTGTTTATGAATTCACATTCTAAAGATGAAAACTTGGATGATTTAAAAAAATATAACTTAAAATATTTTTTTTTCACATTAAAGATCATCCAAACGCAGTGCATTGTGGTCGATATTCGTCAATCTAGTGAGCATCACTGTTTTTTTGTAGAGACTTCTGGGACATCTCTGGTGCTCTGGATTTTGGAATTGTAAATTCGGACAGCTCTATAAAATGGTGAAAACACTATAAAGTGCACTATGCAGTGAGTAGTTGTTACAAACAGGCAGGCAGACGACTGGATCCAAGTCCGACACAACTATAAGTCAGTGAAGTTAAGGCATGGTCAGGCAGGCAGAGGTCACGAGGGACTGACCTCAGGGATTTCAGGGATCAGACTTCCCGTAACACAGTTCAGGCATCGGTCGGGGCAGGCAGCATACAAACAAAGTCAGAGCAGAATCAAGTTCAGGAAAACAGAATGTCAGGTCAGAATAGTAATGCTTGGTAATGTAGGCACAAACAATACTTCGCACTGAGCAAAGCTCAGTGCTTTGCTTAGACTCAGATGCATGATTGTCAATGGGATTAAGGTGAGCAAATACTTTTTGTTCAGTTGAATGATTGGATTCAAAACATAGCTTCCCTTTTTAAATGCTATGGTCATTGTATTTAATGTTTTTTATTATTATTGCAAACCAAATTTCCCTATATTTCATCATCAGGTCAAAAAAGAAGAAAAAAAAAGCTCTGAGGTTAAAGATCAAACTGTATTCATACTTAATTAGGTTTTTGAGATAAAACAAAAGTCTATTTAAAATTAACAAAAGGAAATTTCACATTCCATTTTGGGAACTTTAATGAGTTAGCATCATCAATGAAATGAAAGATGTAGAAACTTGTTGGAGGTTGGTCTGCTCTTTCTGGGTTTATGCACCATTAATAAACATGTCTGCGTTAAATTTAGTGAAAGTACTCAAACTAAGAATGTTCAATCATTAATTTTTGTCAGACATTTTAACTGATTTTTCCATCCAAAACATTAACAACATTTTGAGTTTTAGAACATTCATTTTACAATTTTCTCAGGAGTATTCTATGTTTTTCAACATTGTGTTGAAGAGAAATGCGTGTGGTGTTGTTGTACAGCCCTGTTTTTGTCAGGCATAAAAATTGTATGTTTTCCACTTAAATTTCATCTTCCTTATTGTAAAATGATGGACAGATTGGCGTAAACAGCTGCTCTCCTCATATTTTTGCTGATGCTTTCTTGTCATTTGCATTGTTGAAATGCACAGTTGATTGCTCCACACCTCCAATCTGACAAACCCTTTACTCATAAATGACACGTTTGGGATCATAAAGAGAAAAGTATCTGCAGAAACTGGCTACTTGATTTTAGTTTTGGTTCACATTAAAGAAAAACGGTTGCAAAAACCCACTAAAAATTACATCTTGTTTTTAATCCCAGAACTAGGTTAATCTAATTTTAAAACATGGATGTATTTAATTTGTTTATTTCTTTTTGCTGTTTTTAGTTAAGCTTATATACCAGGATTCGGTTTAAAAGGAAATGGGGTTAACAGGGAAAATGTGTGCCTGTCTATTGAGCCTACACCTGAGAGAGGAATGTGCTGCTGCACTGCAGAAGTAACCCACGATGAATGCAATGTAGGATGACTTCAGCAGCAGGCAAAAGCAAAGCAAAGGTCATGTCTGCTGCTACGCCGAGTGGAAATGTGGGGATGCTGAGCCCATGAGAAAAGATGGGGACATACCAATGCGTTCTAGCTTATTTTGCTCTCTATCTGTGAAGAATTGTTTCTTTTTTTGCCATTTTATTTAAGAAGAGGTCTTCTTTTTCTAGTAGATCAGACACATTATGTTTTAATTACCTTCATTTTAAAGTTATTATGTGCAGAGTGAGTGGGAAATGCAAAGAATTAAAGTAATTAGAAAATCACAGATAAAGTTCTGTTCTGTTGGAACAAAAGGTTGGTTAATTTGACAGCAAAGTAGTTGATTAAAAAAAAAAAATCCTACAATTACATAATCTCAGTATTTCTTTGTGGAAACATGACGAAATGTGTAAGTCTCTTTGGTTTTTAAAGTTTACTCTGTTATGTGTTTACAGGGATCCCAACAAGCCGGTGCCGCAGGACACCAAATTCATCCACACTAAAGCTAACCGCTTCGAAGAGGTGGCCTGGTCTAAGTACAACCCATACGATCAGATGTACTTGCATATTGGCCTGAAGCCTCGTATTCGTGACCACTACCGCGCCACCAAAGTGGCCTTCTGGAAACACCTGGTGCCCCATCTGTACAACCTCCATGACATGTTCCATTACTCCTCCACTACCACCAAAGTCACCCCCCTGGATCCTACCCAGTCCAATGGCAAGAGGTCGGGCAGCACCGGACGTCCTCCCATATCCACCGCCAACAGTCACGGCGAAGGGGGCGGTGAGATGGGTCCTCTCATCATGCCGAACCCGAGAGATTACTCCACGGAGCTCAGCGTAACCATCGCCGTAGGGGCGTCATTACTCTTCCTCAACGTTCTGGCCTTCGCGGCGCTTTACTACCGCAAGGACAAGCGCAGTCGACAGGAAACGTCCCAGCAGCCCAGTCCTCAGCGTGAGAGCAAAGGCAACAGCGCGGGTCACACCAACACAGTGGACGAGACCCTGTCGTCCCAGCAAAGGAACCCCTGTGAGGCCCTTCACAATCCTCTCCACGTCTCGCCCAGCTACTCCATCAGTCAGCGCCGCTCCCCTGATGACATCCCTCTAATGACCCCCAACAACATCACCATGATCCCCAATTCCCTAATGGGCCTCTCCAACATGAGCCCATATAGCACCTTTCCTGCTGGCTACAGCTCGGCTGGTCTGCCCAGCACCCACTCAACCACGCGGGTATAGCTTCACAGCCAACGGAGAGGAGAAATATTGTATACACAAAACGTAAAATGTAAAGCTGTATTTAGGATGTGTAGATAAAAGAAAAAAAAGGATGGAGGTTGTTTATTCGTTCTTTTCCAGAGGTGTTACGCCACCAACATCCTGCCTTTGCTCTCTCGTGATAGGAAATCTAACTGCTTAGTCATTTTATAATAACCAGTTTCAACGGTGGTAAAAAAAACATAAAATAAAAAGTGCATTTCATTTTTCACTTTGGCTTTTTTGGAACTTTACCCTGCAAGAACTTAGTATAATGTTTATACAGTTGGATTTGTATGAGAAGCTTTTTCTTACTCTGTGATATCTATTTTGCTCTCGTGGGACAAAGTGACATTACAATTTGTGGTGGACAGAGATGAGTTCTGGAAAAAAAAGTAGAAAAGTAGTATTATGATTACTATATTCAAGCTATTTTATACATCTCTCTCATTTGACATTGCTTATTATAAAAATGTATTTTTACTGTAATTGCTTTAAAAATGCCTTGTACATTGCTTACAACAGGAATTACTGTGGAATCATAGCAGAAACCATGAACATCTCACCTAGATAATGGTCAAACTGTAAAAAAAAAATCATTTAAAATGTTTCCATCTGGTCATAGAAATATTGAAACTGGTGGAGGAGTTGGTGGATGGGTCAAAAAAATGACAGTCTAAAATGTAAATTAGGCATTTTTTAAATGAATCATTCACTTTTGCATTACGTAGTGTCGTGTGACTTATTGTAGTCTACTTGAGTATCCTTGCTATATTTTAGCTTTATGTGCTCATGATTTTTGCTAAGTACACTAGTAATATAACTTTTGCCTCACTATAGACAAAAATAATTACTTAAGATGTGTTTCACTGACTAACTCATATTTTTTTGGCTTTCCTTCTTTGTACAGCATAATCTTAGACCAATATTTAATTTCTTGTTTGTTTATGAATACTGTAAGGAGAGATGACTCTAAATGTATATATACCAATTCAGTTATTCACACTTAAGAGGGAGTTTTAAGGGACTGAAAGACTTTAAAGGATTGGGACCCCGGAAACCATAAATCCAAAGGAAGTCCTTTACTGACTGGACATATAATGGGAGATCCGATTTGTTTCCTTTGAACTTATCATAACATTGTTTTACCTAAATGAGGAATTATTAAAAGATTTTTCAAACTAAAGGTGGATTTTTTCTGACATCGGAATTTGATCAACCCCTTAGTCACACCCTGCTGGAAATGACAGATGAAGGTCAGAAAGTGACATTTGAGAAACCGGGATGGTGCACTCACTTCCCGTCTCCTCTGAAAATCATGGGTTTTTTTTGCAAACTTTAATTTGCACGACCAAACTGTTGCAACATCGACGTGATTTTGCGCCATACATTTCAATCATGTGCACTTCTAATGCTATGTCCTGCAACATTATAGAAAGGTAATGTAATCCCATCGGTGTGCTCCTTCATTTTTAGAAATGCACTAAAGCTCTGCAAAGCTTAACCGCAGCTTTCGTTTGGAGTTAAAATTGGACTGAACATGATGCTTGAGAATTAAAAAGTGGGAAAAACATCAGACAGAGCTTTTCATCTTGTGTCATTTTAACACTATTAGTTGCTTGGTTGAGCTAAATGATGGATGAAACCTGTCTGCAGTATTTCAATAATTCATTTCATTCAAATGGTCTTTATTATGCGGCCTCATGGGGAGCACACCACGGATTGACCAAATGGTTTTCTGATGGACCTAGGAAAATGTCCTGATTTCTAGATTTCTACACCTGGTTTATCAAATACATGCATGGTAAAAAAAAAAAAAAAAAAAAAAAAAAAATCTCACATTTTCATTGTAGACATAATAAATCAATTAACCAGCAAAATATCACAAACACTGAGGCAATTCAATTTTTTTAATCTAAAAAAAAGATAACAAAAGGAATGTGATGCAATTAAAACAAAACAGAGGTTGAAAAAATGTGATTTATTAACATAAACTCCCTTATCTGGAATAAGTTTAACACAATTCCTATACACAAAAAAGAAGATTTGACACGGCTGGATTTTTAAAGATTATTGTGTTTAAGTCACTGACTTCACCTATAAAGAAGCTGTGAATTGTTGAGTTTCAGTTAACCTAACTGAATGACTGACAGAGCTGTGGGTACATAACAGTTGGAAATGAAGGTTCCTCAACGACCATGTAGTGGAAAAACACCCAAAAGGATTTCTAAACATAAAGGAAAATGAGGATTACTTAACTGACACCATGAAAGAAATAGCAGAGCTGCCCATCTGACTTTCGCCAAACTAATGAGAGAGCCTGGCAGCAGCTGCCGTGGCTCCTGAAGCTGAGGGTTAATGAGCTGATCACATTCAGATGTGCTCACTCAGAGAATGGAGGGACCACATTACCACAAGCATGCTGCATTACTTGTACTTTTAACTTTTTGTCATTAAAAATAAGGTTTTGTAAAATAGTGTGAACATGAGTTGCAAAACAAGAGTATTCTTGTTCATTTATCGCTTTACAGTAGCAGCTATTTTTTTTACAATTTCCTGATCGTCATTTCAAATCTAATTAAAAAATTTGATTTTCTGCATTGACAAACGTTCAAGCAAATTCAAAATATAAGATAAAAAAAAGTCGAATTCTTGCTGACGTAGTCCAAAGGCTCAAATCACAAACACCCTCTTATGTAAATAGCACAAACCGTGTTTTACTTTGCTTTGCAGAAAAAGATGTATATTTTTTGCTTCTTCGTAGAAGACGATCACTGCTGGAAAAAAAGATGGATGTCTGTATTTAAAACATAAATAATGAGGAATGAAAAACAGAAACCAACACACACAGCAAATAAACTCAGTGTGTACAAGTAACTGATATGGTGTGTTTCTAATCATTTCTAGCTAAACATATATTAATGATTACCGTATTTGAAACTAAAATTACATTTTCAGAGTATTGCAATAGACTAAAATCATCTGTATTAATTAATGACATTCTTCTTTTATTTTGATTGTGTATTTTCTTCATCTTAATTACCCACAGTGCTCATTGACCTCTACAATAACAAGATTTTATGCTTAATCAAAAAATTTTTTTTTTTTATCCATCTCTTGAATTTTGTCCTGATCCTTTAACTGCTAACATCACTCTAAATTTACATCTGAAAGGTGAGAACTGTTTGAATTCCTCGCATCTTCCTCTCAAAGATTTCCTGGAAGCCATTCATTTTGCACTTCACAATCAGTTTTAATTAATGTTTTCTATAAACAAATTACTTAATGTCTGATTGCTCCAGAAAAAGCTTCAGAAAGAAAGCCAAAAAAAAAGAAGACCATCAAGTGGCTCATTTTAAACAGGATTAAGAGGTGTCAGTTTATGTAAAACCTTTCAGAGTATAACTTTTAAGGGCCAATTTGTTAAAATTGTGTCTGCATTAGTTTTAAACATACATTTGGATATATAATAATGGTCTTTCTATACAAACAGATTTTTTTTTATTTAATAGCACTATTATCACATTTCCATCTATCAAATCCATCTTTTTTTGTATTGTCATCTTAAAATCTCAAAAAAGAGGATGTTTGCTTTCTTCTCTCCTCAACAGCGGGGGGTTTTCTCCTGCTTCACACTGGCTCTTTTGTGGTGAACCCAGCTTTGACATCAACTGGGTCAAACACTAGGGAGAGGGGGGGAGAGGACGGCAGCTGGACCCGACCATCAATGTCACCGTTGTTGGTTAACTTAATCACTGTCAGCCCCTGCTTTTCCATTTTATTTCTCGTCTTTGTCTGTGCATACTTTTTATATCTGTCTTTCTGAGCAAGCTGCTTTTTAGACAGCGTCTCTATGGTGATAAAGTCCACCATGTGGAGCGTGCAAACATAGGACACGTGCATGCTGGCAATCAATATGTCCTTTATTATGAATGAATTAAATGTGAATTAGTGGGAATAAAAACATATCAATATGAAAATCCTATCATCTAGACATTACATTTTTAGTGATGAATTATAGCATCTTTGCACCAAAAATAAAAAGCATTATTTAATATAGTCAGGTAATAATATAGAACAGGTGTGACATTTAATTTCTAATATCTTGAGTCAACACTGCATGTGGACACTTGCACTTTACAAAAACCATCTGCTTCCCGAAAGCTTCAAAAATCGGATAAAAGTTCAGATAAGGATTTTGGTCCTGCTGGCCCCCTGTCGTAAATCCAGTGGCTACACAAATAATGACTGGCAGCTGAAATGGGACTTTGTGACTTTAAGATGTGACTCGGGGAGACGTGGTCTATCTATTGTTGATGGGACAAAAGCTCGAGTCAGATTCATATAGGAGTGGCGGGGAATAACTTCTCATATCCTCATATCGCAGTCACAAAGCCATCCAGCCAAACTTCAATTTCACCCACACTTCTTTGTGGACATGGGTGAGTGCAGACAATTTGTAATTACTCTTATCATTTCTTAATAGTGTCATTTGAATAACTGGATTTTAATAACTTACTGCATTTGAATATGTTGCTTCCATGCTTTAATATCATTCTTGAGTAATGTGGGAGTAATCTTCTCGCTAATAAATCACCCATTTTATTCCATCAAATAGATTATTAAACAATATTGAAATTCTGCTTCCTTGCTCTTTGTTTTTGTTGCCAACATGCAGCTCTCTTCAATGTGCAAAAAGGATTTCAGGATTTAGAAAAAGAGAATTTTTTGAAAAAAAAAAACAGAAGAAGAAGTTCTCATTGTAATTCTTTTTTTAGCAACAGTTTAATAAAGTCAAAGTGGCTGAGAGAAATGGGCATCAACTCTCATCATGCCGGGGCCATGCCAGGTCACTCATGTGAAAGAGGTCAGACACTCCCACATGTGGCACGGCAGAAATTAGCAAATTTCCATCAGAACTTTGGAAATTTCTCGTCACTCACAAAGAGCTTGATGACTCTTTTTTTCAAAGTTTTTGAGCTACTCGAAAATATTAATATTGAATCCTGAAACAAGTGACTTGCATTATTTTATTTTTTTGGAACAGGTACAAAATGGAGGCAATGATGACATTTTTCTCACTATCACTATAACCACCACCACTGCAGCTCCTGCGGATGTGTGGGAGTCTGCAAGCACTTTTTGGGGACTATTAAGGCTTCCTGCTGTTACTATTTTTACTCTGCAGGCAGATTGTTTACAACACTGTTGTCTCCTTCCTACTACTGAAAGATTTAAGAAAACAAGTCAAATGGATTTCAAGATTTTAGCAACATAAAAACATTTTTAGGCCTATATTAATTAGAATTTGTTTTTATTAAGTGGGCTTGGTGTTGTTGTGAAAATATTCAAATAGCCCCCACCCACTCTTTAAATACTTGAACTGAGCCCCCACCAGCATTGTTGCTCAGTGCCATGGTACCAGCCTCAGCCAGCCGTGGGTGGCTTCACTAGTAACGCTGCTATTGGTATTGAGACGTCCCGGTGACCCCTCCATCGCCACACACCACACTGTGTGTGTTGTGGCTCGATTGTCTTTGTTTGTTTGACATCACTGCCCTTTGTTGCTCCCCGATAGATGCAGACACAATGGATATTGTATCTGCAATCACAAAGAGAAGCTCTTTCTTCAAGGCCCCATCCCCAAAGTGGCTCGGTGACGCCTGTAACTGCTGGAGAAAGAGGGTTGGACTGGGTTTAGTAAGGGCTACACTGTGAGGTGTTGGCACAAGCAGAAGAGCTGTCACATACGGATGAAATCAGCGCAGAGAGGCTCATTGAACAGTAGCAAACCTTGTAGGCAGCTCTGATCATCACAGTCTGGCGCTGGGATCTTTCTCGTTGTGGAATACAAGATCAGAGGAAGCAAATGTTTCCGGTCAGGCAGCCTTGGCTTTGCAAAGCCTTAGGTGCTTTCCTCTATCCCATTTCTGGCAATGCATTTATTAACAAATTGGATATTTGCTCCCAGCTTCAGCATCCCCTCTTATATGGAAGAAGTGCATGAGGCTGTTGTGAAGGCGGTGGTGGCTGCTTCTGTTTGGACGCTTCGTTGGGAATTGCTGCTTGAACTCTTTTTGTCTAATTTGTTTCTGTTGCTTCCTTGCCTGTTGGTGGGCTTTTGTTGTACGCTCATGGATTTGCAGGCTGAGCGAGCCCTATTTCTTAGCCCCCCAATGAGATGAAAGACTCCCCCCATCGTGGCATAGATGTGCTGTGTGGTTATTTGTGCGGTGTGTGCCGCCTGTGTGCTGATATATTATGCCCCTTCAGGTTGTTATGATTGCTGTATCCGGTGCATTGGGGCAGTGCCCTACCCGTCGCTGGTGGCCACCCTGCTGTGCTATGCTGGCATGGCATTGTTTTGTGGCTGTGGACATGAAGCGCTGACCCAGACCGAATACCTTGTTGAGACTTACTTTGCCAGGAACGTCCAGGACTATGTCGTCATGGCGTCTTTGTGAGTAATCCTCAGCTACCATCTTTCACAATGAGTTTAGTTTCACAGTTTGACTGACTTCTCTCTGTGGTTATTCCAGCATCAAGTACTTCCAGTATGTGATCTACGGTCTGGCGTCCTTTTTCTTCCTCTACGGTATCTTGTTGCTGGCTGAGGGTTTCTACGCCACAAGTGCAGTCAAGCAGACCTTTGGCGAGTTCAGGAGCACCCAGTGTGGCCGCTGCCTCAGCCTGACGGTGAGGACATGTCTGGGGGTGGAGATAATGAGGGAGGGTGAAGATGATGTCAAGCTAAGACACTGAATTCTGGTTTGTCGTATTTTTTTTTCTGACTCTGACACCTGACCACAAAGACTAACAAACCTGCCCTCTTTTTCTTTCAACAGTTTATCGTAGTGACATACATCTTGGCCTTCATCTGGCTTGCAGTGTTTGCCTTCACCGCCGTCCCAGTCTTCTTCCTGTTCAACATGGAGCAAACCTGCCACAACATCAACCTCCTGGCTGAGACGACAGCCAGCATTAATCAGCACAGCTGGATCTGTATGGACGCGAGGCAGTATGGTGGGTTGCTCTCATAATGACTGACCGCATATCCTCCTGATGAGAATGTTAATGTGTCCTTGAGAGCATTGAATTAATCAGAGGGGAGTGGCCGCAGGACTGATGGCTAAATTAGCGATGAAATAATAAAGATGACTGCGGCTTAATTTCTTTATTGCTCTTTCCCTCGTATGCAAGCAGGAGCCCACATATGTCACCCGCTCATGATTCATCACCGGTAAGACGTTGCTCACTTGCGTCATGTTTTCATTTAAGGTCTGCTCCCTTGGAATGCGGTGCCAGGCAAGAGTTGTGGACTGACCCTGGCATCCATCTGCAAAACCAGCGAAGTGAGTAGATGTAGACAGGAAGAATATTCTGCTTTAACATATCAGTATTTGTGTAGCAAGTAACTGAGCATTATTATACATGGGAATGGTAATAACTTGCAAGAGATTGATTTACTCAGTATGTGTTGAAATGTTTTATCCACAGTTCCACCTGACCTATGACTTGTACATTGCTGCATTTGCTGGAGCCGGAGTCACTCTGTTGGCACTGGTGAGAAAATACTTTCTGCACTTACCGATCATTCAAACTGTCTTATAAAAATGTGAAAAATAAACCAAATTATTTTTTTAAAAGAGATCATGTTATCAGTATTTAAACATTTGATTGTTTGTATAATATTTGGTCATTCACATTTTGGGGGGGATTTCTTTGGCATATCTTTGACGTAGGACCAACTTTTGCTTTGTGGTGCTCTGTTCAGTTTACCAGATTTCTCTACTATTTTCTTTTTTCTTTTATTTTCTATTCTATTCTATTCCAACAGCTGCTCTGTTTCATTCATATTGATGAACTCTTCCTTTTCTGTAGAGCTATTGTAGAAAAAAATATATTTATGCTTACTGGTTTGCTGTATTAGCAGTAACATGGTTTATAAATATTTAGCTTTGCTTCTTATTATCTAAACTTGCAAATTCCAAACCAACATGCTTTCCTCTTCCTTAACTATGAATAACTTTTAAGAAATGATTTCCTTTTTCTCTTTCTTAACCCTCCCTTATCTCCTTTTCCCATTTTCTTACAGTTTCTGTATCTAATTGCCACCACCTACAACTACGCAGTCTTGCGTTTCCTGGGCAGGAAAGGAATTCGTTAATCTGCCCCGTTCTCCTTCGTTTTCTGGCAGCAAGGTGGACATCCAGCTCACGCAACGCTAGATCTGAACTCTTCATCCTCCCCTAGAAAAAAAGCACCTTTCAAACCTGGATCATCTGCTGTTCTTGTAGATGTTTAATAACAGACAAATGGTTCTCATCCCTGTCATGAATGAACAACAGGCAGAGATGAAGATAATTCTGACCCAGTAATGATCCCCCCGGATGAATCTCTTGCATTGTTCGTTTTCCTTTTATGACTTTTCATTTTATCCTTTTTGTAAGCCTTCCCTATTTCTGGCTGCGATGTACGATACTCCATGAATAATTAAAAGCTTTGCCAGCTTGCTTTGCAAGTCATAACTGTATGCACACTATTCAGTCTCTGATGTGCATATTGGTTCTGAGCATGATTTTGCGGCTTCCTCATTATCAGCATCTTACATGTCAACATTGTGGATCTAAAGCGGGGGAAATTGAATGTGCCAGATTTTCTCTTTGAGCTTTTAATCCAACATGAAGTTCACTGTGCATTTATCACAGGCTCTTATTGATTTGTTTGAATGCCACAGTCTATGGATGGGTTTTAGATACTAGCTAAAAAAAGTAATAAAGGGACTTTTTGTTTCTTTAACTAGTCTCCACCTCACTTGTTTGTGTGCACATTTGTATTTAATTCAAATAAAACTTTTGAAATCTGAGGAGTTTATTTGTAAATTTATTAAAAATATTACAGTGTTCAAGTATTGCCAAATATTTCAATCATTTGTGGTAATTACGGCTGAAAAGTCTTTTAATCACATAATTTTTAATCATAACAACATGGTAAAACTTTTAATGATGTGAAACTAGTACAGAAAAAAGAAAAAAAGAAAGAAGCAAGATAATAAAAATATTTGTGGGATTCTTGGCTCAAGTTAATTCCATCCACTGCCATGGAAACTCAAGCTTTCCTGTAGCAGTCAACACACAGGATCGCTTCATCGGTCAAGAACATGGGGATTTCGAGACCCCCCAGGTCCTTCGCACAAACTCCACACTGTAGAAACATATAAATCATTAATATATCCACAATCCATAATGAAGATTATGCTTTCTAAAAAGAAAGATGAAGCAAACCTTGAGGCACTTCGGATGGCAGATCACTGAAGGTTCATTGAATACTATCTTAGCGTTTCCATCAATGATTTTATTGCAGTAAGTGCAGATGTCATTGTTACTGCTGAAGAATAAAAAAAGATTGTCACAATGCAATTCTTTCATAGTGAAAACTTACAAATCATGTGAACAAATAAGAAAGAAAAACTCACAAGAGTCTGTCGTGGTTCTTTGTAGAACTCAGATCATCTGCAATTTTCCCCAAATCCTCGGAACTAAACACAAAATTAGAGTACATAAATAGAAAGGCACACAAAAAAAAAAAACACGGTCCTTTCTTTTTGGAAAGCTCACTTACTTTTTGTTGTCAGCTTGCGGTTGCTTCAACCCAGAATCCTGTGGGAGATGAGGTTCTGGAACATCCACAGGTTTTGAAACAGATTCCAGTCCAGGTGCCTCCACATCCAGTGCATCTGTTAGCTCAATCACTTTGTGAACTAAATCCTTATTACCTGCAACAGGTAAGGTCTGAACATCCTCGTCTGTCTTTATAGCTGGCATCTGTTTTGTTACGTGCTCAGATGTTGCCTGTTCACTTTGTTTGACAGGAGCATCACCATCAAGAGATTGGACATCCCTCTCAGCACAGGTTGCTAGAACTGCCTCTGGTGGTGCTGCAGAATCCTCTCCACGCTCTGCAGTCTTTACCAAAGTTTCAGCAGGAGGTGATTTAGGCAGACTATCACTAGGTGTTTCAGTGTTAGATGTGTCATTTCCGAGTGTTTCTTTATTAGGTGCAAGTATGTCGGGGATTGACTCCAGTTCAACCTCCTCAACAATTTCAGCTGTTACCTTTTCTAATTGTTGTTTTAATGGAGATGTATTAGTATCTGTTGATGGCTCTGGCTTAATTATAGTGTTTGTGTTCAAGTCTGCTGTGCTGTCCAGTGTTTTAACAGAATCTTCTTGACTCTCTGCAGATTTTACATCAGCTATGGCAGCTGGAGCCTCAGACAGACCACTAGGAGCTGGTTCTCTCTTAGATAGAGTAGTTTCAACTGTTAGAGTTGATTTGTTAGAAGGCGGGACTTCTGGTGACGTCTCAATTTCGACCTCTGTAGCTGTTTTATTTGCATCTTGTTCTGAAGCTGTCTGAGTATCAATATTTGAAGATGATTCAACCTTAACTGGCTTCTGCGATAGGCATTCTGAAACTTGCTCAGGTGTTGGCACAACACTTGGTTCAACAGGAGCATCATCAGCCAATGGGACTTCACTTTTAGCTTTGAGTGCTGAAACTAGCTTTGTCAATGCCACAGGTTTCTCTTCACTCCCTCCAGATGTAAGTGTAGCTTTGTCGGCAGGTGTTTTGGAAAGATCTTGAGAAAGTGGTTGGTCACTGTTAGGTGGAGTGGTTATATCTTCTGGTGTACTCACAGCTGCCTTTTCAGCTCTGATCACTGTTGGTGGCTCTGTAGTTTTGACCTCAGTTTTGACTGCTGGAGCCTCAGACAGACCATTAGGACCTGATGGCATACTCTTAGGTGGAGATGTCTCATTTGTTGCTGTTTCTTTGTTAGTAGAAGGGACCTGGGATGGCGACTCCACTTCAATCTCTGTGACTTTAGCTATTTTATTTGAATCTTGTTCTGAAGGAGATGTCTGATTATGAGTGTAAGCAGATGGTAAAGGTTCAGCATTCTCCTTCATGGTCATTTCAAGTTTACCATCTCCAGCGCACTGAGGTTTTAGCTCATTCATTTGTTCAACAACACCTGTCTGGACTTCACTTTTAAATGTGGTCACTGAAACAGACTCTTGTTCGACTGAGGAGTCCTCTTTAGTTTCTGCCAACTTGAGTAGAGCTTCAGGAGCAGGTGACTGAGATGAGTTGTTACTAACTGGTTTTACTTTGTTGAGAGAAGTAGTTTCAACTTCCACAGGAGTCACGTCTACCTTTTCAGCCATGATGACTATAAAAGGCTCTGAAAGGGGTGAAGGATCCTCTTGACTCTCTGCAGATTTGACATCAGCTTTGACAGATGGAGCCTCAGACAGCCCACTGGGCACTGATGGCATACTCTTAGGTAGAGATGGATCATCTTTTACTGTTTCTTTGTTAGCAGAAGGGGCTTCGGGTGATGAATCAACTTTAACCTCTGCAGCAGCTTTGACTATTTTAATTGCATCTTGTTCTGAAGATGTCTGAGTACTGGCATTTGGAGATGGTTCAAGATGAACCAGCTTATTCTTTGGTGTGTCTTCTGAAGCCTGCTCAGGGGATGACTCAAAACTTTGCTCAACTGGACCATCATCAGCTGATTGGATATCCCTTTTAGCTTTGAGTGCTGAAACTAGCTCTGGTAATACCACAGGTTTCTCATCTCTCCCTCCAGATGTAAGTGCAGCTTTGTCAGTAGGTGTTTTGGAAAGACCTTGAGAAAGGGGTTGTTCCCTGTTGGATGCTTCTGGTGTACACACAACTTCCTTTTCGGGTCTGATCACTGTTGCTGACTCTGAATGTGGTGCAGGATCTTGTGAACCCTCCACAGGTTTGACATCAGCACTGACATCAGCTTTGACAGTTGGAGCCTCAGACAGACCACTAGGAACTGGTTCTCTCTTAGGTAAAGTTTCTTCATTTGCCAGAGTTGTTTTCTTAGCAGGAGGGACTTTGGGTGATGTCTCCACTTCAACCTGTAAAGCAGCTTTAACTGTTTTATTTGCATCTTGTTCTGAAGCTGTCTGAGTATCAACATTTGGAGATGGTTCAAGCTTAACTTGTTTCTTTGGTAGGTCTTCTAAAACTTGCTCAGGTGTTGACACAACACTTGGTTCAACAGGAGCATCATCAGCTAATGGGACTTCACTTTTAGCTTTGAGGGCTGAAACTAGCTTTGTCAATGCCACAGGTTTCTCTTCACTCCCTCCAGATGTAAGTGCAGCTTTGTCAGTAGGTGTTTTGGAAAGATCTTGAGAAAGTGGTTGGTCACTGTTAGGTGGAGTGGTTATATCTTCTGGTGTACTCACAGCTGCCCTTGCAGCTCTGATCACTGTTGGTGGGTCTGAAAGTGGTGCAGGATCCTCTGAATTTTTCGTAGTTTTGACATCAGCTTTGACAGTTGGAACCTCAGACAGACCACTAAGAACTGGTTCTCTCTTAGGTAAAGTTTCTTCATTTGCTAGAGTTGTTTTGTTAGCAGGAGGAACTTTGGGTGATGAATCCACTTCAACCTGTAAAGCAGCTTCAGCTGTTTTATTTGCATCTTGTTCTGAAGTTGTCTGAGTATCAACATTTGGAGATGGTTCAAGCTTAACTTGTTTCTTTGGTAGGCATTCGGAAACTTGCTCAGGTGTTGACACAACACTTGGTTCAACAGGAGCATCATCAGCCAATGGGACTTCACTTTTAGCTTTGAGGGCTGAAACTAGCTTTGTCAATGCCACAGGTTTCTCTTCACTCCCTCCAGATGTAAGTGCAGCTTTGTCAGCAGGTGTTTTGGAAAGATCTTGAGAAAGTGGTTGGTCACTGTTAGGTTGAGTGGATGTATCTTCTGGTGTACTCACAGTTGCCCTTTCAGCTCTGATCACTGTTGGTGGCTCTGCAGTTTTTACCTCAGTTTTGACATCAGCTTTGATAGTTGGAGCCTCAGACAGACCACTGGGAACTGGTTCTCTCTTAGGTAGAGTTTCTTCATTTGCCAGAGTTGTTTTGTTAGCAGGAGGGACTTTGGGTGATGCCTCCACTTCAACCTGTAAAGCAGCTTTAGCTGTTTTATTTGCATCTTGTTCTGAAGCTGTCTGAGTATCAACATCTGGAGATGGTTCAAGCTTAGCTTGCTTCTTTGGTAGGCATTCTGAAACTTGCTCAGGTGTTGACACGACACTTGGTTCAACAGGACCACCATCAGCTAATGGGACTTCATTCTTAGCTTTGAGGGCTGAAACTAGCTTTGTCAATGCCACAGGTTTCTCTTCACTCCCTTCAGATGTAAGTGTAGCTTTGTCGGTAGGTGTTTTGGAAAGATCTTGAGAAAGTGGTTGGTCACTGTTAGGTTGTGTTGTTTTCTCTTCTGGTGTACTCACAGTTGTGATTACTGTTGATGGCTCTGGAGGAGGTGCAGGATCATCTTGGCTCTCTGCAGTTTTAACATTAGCTTTGACAGTTGGAGCCTCAGATTGACCACCAGCGACTGGTTGTTTGGTGTTAGATAGAGATGTCTTATCTGTTACTGTTGCTACAGTAACAGCAGGAACATCAGGTGATGACTTAACTTTAGCATCAGTTGTATTTTTAATGCTTCTCTTTGGATCATGTTCTGAAAGAGCAGTCTGATTATCAGTGTCTGCAGATGGCACAGGTTTAGTAATCTCTGTCTTTTGCACCACCTTAAAATCTTTTACTTTCTCAGGTGTTGACGTGATACTTTTTTCAACAGCAGTATCATTAACTGGTTGAACTTTACTTGTTGCTAGTTCCTTTGACGTGATCTTGGCACTTGAAATTGGGTCTGGAAGAGGTGCAGCATCTACTGAAGGAGATGTCTTAACAGTGCCTGTGTTGATGTTTTCACCTGGAGGAGTAACAAGATGCTTTGTAGGTTCTTTAGACCTATGACAAAACAAATTCATTTATTTACAATGGGCAAAAACAATGAATGATATTCATGTTTTTACATGTTTAGATGATCTTATTTGCTAACTTTGTGTTGCTTGGAGTCTGACCAGATGATCCATCAGGCTGAACACCATCATGGAGAAATTTAGCTTTCTCTCCATTCTGGTTGGTTGAATCTCTGCAGACAAACAGATGCCAGAAAAGTTTAATCTTAGTTAAAGAACAGTAAAAAAAAAGTATTAACTAACGGTTTCCATGTGCTTTATTATGTAAAATACATACATACCTGTCAGATGGATTTGTGTCTGTCTCTGGGGGAGGAGAAACTGAAGAAGAATCTAATGATCTAAAAGATGAGAGAAATAAGCAAAGAAAAACAATTAAAATAGAGCCTTGACATCAATAACTGATTATAAAACATAGCTTGTTTTAGGTTGACACTGAAATTCAATAAAAACAAGCTGTTCCACAGTAAGAAAACTACATTTTGGTTTGAATGGTAGCTTATTTTTAAAATCTCAACAAGAACAAAACAGAAACTCTGATCATTGGGCCTGAAACTGACAGAAAAGAAGCCACTCAAACTTTAAAATTCTGATAGTAATTAGGTAACTTGTCAAAAAAAAAGAGTTTTATTTGATGCAGACCCTAACTTCCTTACGTCACGTGTAGACTGGACTATTTTAATGTTCTTTTATCTGCTCTTCCTAAACAATTTATCATCAGATTGTCCAGAATTCAGGTGCACGTTTTAACTAACACAAAGACAAATGTCCACATCCTTTCTGTCGTCAAGTCTCTGCTCTGGCTGCTTGTCAGCTTCAGGTTTGATTTGGAAGTTCTCCTTCTTGTCTATAAATGTCTTCATGGTTGGAACTTTTTCATTTATTAGAACTCCTCAGTCCTTATAAACCCTCTAGGACTATCAGAACCTCAGGTTTTCTTCTCAGATTCTTCTTTTGTCTTTTCTCACTACGAGAATTAGGACTCATTTGTGGAATAATTTACCTGAGGATCTGAGAGTTTCTGCCTCTGTGGAGATCTTTAAATGTAAAATCAAAACACATCTTTTTTTTTACTTAACTTTAAAATAAGTAATTTAATCAACTTGTTTATTTACGTATTTATTTGTTGAGCTTTTAACTATCTAACAGCTTTTTTGGTTTATCATTTGTACGTCTTCACCCTGTCTATTAAGGTATGCACCCTCCTCAAATCTTAGCCACAGTGTTTTCTTCCTTTTATGTCTGTTTCTTTTATTGTTGTTGCTTATAATCTGTCACCACTACAAATCTAATGTGTTTAATGACTTTTTATTGTTTAACAAATGTTTATGTACATCTTTTTTGCTAAGTACAATGCTTTCAACAATATAAATATACAATATAAATGACTTATGTGCCATATAAATGACTTAATTGACTGGTTGATTTTAATGTAAATAATAGCTTTTTTTTTTTTTTTAGAACAGTGACATATTTGAACTTTTGGGGGGGGGGTTTACCCAAAAGGCTAATCTGTATTAAGGAATGGGAATTATTAGGTGAGTAATTGGGTCAGTAATCATGTGGTCTGTTCTGAAGACTTTTTGGGGGGCAGCAGTGTTTGTAGAGGACAGATCCTCGGAGCATCACCTACGATCATTTCCCAAGCTGGTGTATGGTGATGTGCAGAGTTCTGTTCGTGTAAATGGCAGCGTACTGTACATCCTTTAAATAAGACATTGAGAACATCAAATGGCCCAAGTGCATCTTGAACAAAGTGCTAAGAGCACACACATGCCAGCTCTGAGCATCTGATCTGGCTAGGCAATGCTTCACCCACTGGCTTGGCCATGTCCTTCACCTACCACTTGACCCCTCACCAAGAGCCATGCTCTAGTTTGACCCAAGGGCCTCAGGCAGGAGGCTTTGTCAAGGCAAGCCTCGCACCCAATGGCTAGACATCACTACAGCAGATTTCAAGCAACACAGAGTTGCTCTGTAAGATGCAGAGCTGCTGGCTCAAGACCTACTGCAGTGGAGACAGAACCCTGTCCCCCAGCAAGAGATGATGAGTAACATGACTTGTGGGGAGTTGAATTTGCCAGAAATCAACAAAACTGACAAATAGGGCCTAAATCTCAACGATTTATTAATATTAATTTAAATAAGGCCAAACACATTGCAAAGAAAATAATAATCTGTTTTTTTATTGAGCATTTGAATTTTTGTCATGAATTGACCAAATCTAAAGGTTTTAGCTAAAGACAGACCTTAAAATAATTTGACATCAGACATAATTTTATCACACTTTACATGTTTTTGAAATAATTCTTTATTTACACAATTTTTTCCATTCCTAAAACTTTTGCACATTACATTAATTCTGTTTCTATTTTATTAATCGTCTTAATATTTAAATGTATGTCTTAGTATTTAAAAACAAAATAATATATATATATATATATATATTTTTTTTTTTTTCTTGGGTACTTTCAGTTCTAACATTCAGATCCAGTTGTTTGTTTTTTTTATTTCTATATATGTTAACACACTATGTAGCTTTATTTTGAAAACCCAGCCAGTGTGGGAGGTTTCCGGTTTTGTTCCGTGTAGCTCAGAATGTAGCAGCTACATGCTAGACGCTAGTTTAGAAAAAGTGGTTGTGTAATTTGACATTTCTGCTATTAATAGAAATATAGAGACTTCTGCAAGGTTAGGACCATGCAGGATAAGCTGTTACTTGGCGCGTTTATTTGTCAAAAGCCGCTATTCTTTATTAAATCGTAGTTTGTAAATAGTACGGTGAGGTCGCAGGAGCTACGGAACAAGCGGCCCTGGACGAGTCCTCACCTTTCCTCTACTACAAAATAGTACGGGGATCTCTCCTAACCGCTAAGTTTCTGTTTGATTCTTACTTTTTTTATTGTAATATGAAGACATGTTCATCTGCAGCAAGGAAATATCAATGTCGCAGAGTCTCTTAAGATGAGCACCTTGTAAAACTTTATGTTACTGTTGAAACTATTTGCATATTGTAAGTAAATGAAGCATTTTGTTAGATTTTGCCAAAGTTAAACGACCTTTTTGTGCATTTTGTCCACAATTGGCACGAAAAGACGATATAACTAAATATAAAGTGTTATTATAGAGAAGCAGGTGGTTTTATGTCGATTCCTTTTTGTTAGCAAACACCATTAACTACAAAAAATGTTGATTTGCAGTTAAAATTGTTTTCCAAACACACTTTTATTTTGACATTTTGCACATTTGCCACATTTAATTGAAAGTTATTAGGTAAGTAACAATAAATAAAAATTTATTGAAAGTTAAACAATCAAAATCAGCCATCACTTTTGAATTGTTGATTAACATAATTATTTTAAAAACAAACTAATGAAACAGGCCTGGACAAAAATGATGATACCTCAATAAAAGATTGAAAACTATTTGACCAGAGTGACATGATTAACTCAGGTGTGTCCTTTAATTGACATCAGAGGTGTTTTATTTATTGTTACTTTTGTAAGTTTTGAGTGATTTCAGTGAGAATTGTGGGTTTTGCCTTTCTTTAACTGAGGGGTATGAACAATTTTGTCCACCACTGTAGATCAGGGCTCTGCAACTTGAAGCTCTGGAGCCACATGCTGCACTTTTATCCCTTCATTGTGGCTCTTTGGCTTTAAATAAAAATTCTAACAATTTCAGTAAAAAAATGATTTGTAGTTTATTTAAATTTTTTAAAAGGTGAGTTTTGTCATTTATGTCATAAACAAATCAGATAATCTAGTAAAAATGATGTTAAAATGTTTTAATATATGTGATTTATTATTCTTACCCCTTGCAGAGCAACACAATCTATTTGCTGTTCAAAGTTCTAAAAATATTGAATTGCATTCACGTGTATAGATAAAAACGGGATTTTACAATATTGTTGTCATATCAATATTTGATGCTTCAAAAAAAAAGATTGATAATGTTCCAAACTCATAATGATAGAAGATGTCATTTTTAGCTTTCTTACATTTTAATTCAATAAAATATTTTTATTTTATTTAGAAAGGAACTTTGTATATTATGCAGTCTAACCTAAAAAAAGTTAACGTTGTTTTACTGTATATAGAAAATTATAAAACTGTAGTCATTTGATTGCATTGAAATGTAAATATTCAAACAGCGTTTTGTAAAAAAAAAAAAATGGTTTAAAGGACACAAAAGCATAAATAATGTTCATTTTTCTTTGGACTTTGTAGTTTTTGCCAAGTTTTGGTCAGTTTAAAAAATGGCTTAAATGGCTCTTTTAGAGGTGGCAAACCCCTGATTTAGACTAATGGTGAAATATACTTACTGTAATAAAGTTAAAAGCAGTTAAAAAGCATGTTTTCACAGATTTTTCTTCTTTTTGGCACACCAAATTATTTTTATAAATCCTATCTGATCTTTAAATGTATCATGATGAATATAATCTAACATTAATGGTAACATTAAATAAATGCTTTCTAAAGATTGTTAAAGTTTTTGCTTTTGTTTCTCTCTCAGAAAGAAACATGCCATCAAGAAACCACCTGGACAAAATTGGCCGGAAGAAAAAGAAAAAATGGACGGAGGAGGCCATGGAGCGTGCTTTGATAGAGGTAAAGTCGGGAAGGTGCACAGTCAGACAAGCTGCCAAGGAGTTTGGAGTCCCGAAATCCTCACTCGGAGACCGAGTGAGTGGGAGAGTGACGCCGGGGAGTCGCAGCGGACCAGCTCAGCTCATAACATCTGCAGATGAGCAGTTGCTGGTTGAATTCTCCTTATACATGTCCAAGCATGGATTCCCACTTACAAAGCAGCAGGTGGTGTCCTTCGCATCCTCAATTTATAAGCGGCAGCACAGACGGGTGGCGTTTTCCAAACTGGGTCAGACGTGGTGGCTTAATTTTCGGAAACGACAAGAAAAGAATATTACCATTCAGCCAGCTGACAGCATTGTCCGTGGGAGGACAGTGTGTGTCAGGAAGGAGGCAGTGGATCAGTTTTTTTGCCTGTTGAGTAGTGTCATAGACACTCACAGGCTCAGAGACAAGCCCTACCAAATTTACAACTGCCATGAGCTGGGCTTTCAGCTGGGTAGGAAGAGGGTAAATCTGCCCAAATCTACCGGTTTGGGCTGCAAGCCAGCGCCAGGTTCAAGGGACCACATATCTGTCCTTGTTTGCTTTAGTGCAGCAGGAGAAGACATTCCTCCATTCATCATCTACTCCAAAGCCTATCCAGGAGGGGTGTGTTACAAAACGGAAGGCCCACTAAACGCCCTCTACGGGTGGTCCGACTCAGGATGCGTTACCTCCGACCTCTTTAAGAAATGGTTTCTCAAACATTTCCTCGTTCGGGCCCCCAAGGAGCGCCCGCTGGTGTTGATTTTCGACGGTCACAAGTCGCCTGTAAACCTCGAGGTGGTGGAATCCGCTCGCAAGGAGGACGTCGTACTTCTCTGCCTCCCGCCGTATTGCTCCCACATCCTGCAGCCGCTCGACGCTGGTTTGTTTGCGGCGCTAAAGCAGCGCTTTGCAGCACTCATCGACGACGCCGGTGCTCCCAACACGCACTTCGCAGTGAGCAAAAAGGAGTTTTCGAGCGTGTTTAAAAGAACATACCAGATGACAAAAGAAGAGGAGGGTGTCAGAACTGTGAAGGAAGGATTTAGTAAATGTGGCATCTACCCACTGAACCGTTTTGCCATCAACGGGAGCCACTTGATGCCATCGCATAGCATGAGCTCTGAAGCCCCGCCGTCTGTGTGAACGCACTGCAGCTGGCCCTTCAACTATTATTCCATCTCTGAGTGAAACAATCTGGATGATTTTTACCTAAACTAAGTCATTTGCGACTTGTTCTGTGGTTTAATAATGCAGCACTCTTTCAGCCCCTCTACAAGGACATCTCTGCACAAACTTAAGTTTTTCTAAGAATTGTTCCAGTTTCAGTTCAAATGAAAAGGATGATTCCAATGCAGGCAAAACTGTTTTGCATGAGAAACATTTGCAATAAACATCTTAAAAATATCACTGGATACAGTTGTGTCACTGCAAGAAACCACAAGCATATGGTGTAAAACAAATTTGATAAACGGTGGGTCTATAATACCAAAAATAAAAATCTCACTTACGAAACTCCCAGTCTAACGAATAAAGTAAAAAAAATATTCTGAATAAACATTTTATGGAAAATTGATGAAAAAGATGATTGGTGAGATCTTTGCAGCATTTGACATTTAAACCTGCTTCCTCACACTAACAAGTGGTACTTCTAAAGACATTACAGTTTTTTTTAAAAGTCATTTTACTCTTCCTCCCACAACACAGGTCTTAGTTTCAAACACATGTGAAGCAAAGAGCTCCTCCCAGAGGACGTTTTAGTGAAGTGCAGCAGCTCAGGACCAACCAAAACACGTTTTATGTTGGGTAAATTTAAGCAAATCAACATGAGATCTTGGATTATTAGCTAAGCTACACTCTGTAGTGTTTATTTTGTACTGGGATGTCAAACATAAAATTAAAGTGGGGTGAAAACAGTTTTGTTCATTTATGTTTTTTGTTTTGCAGACCCACTCCCATGAAAAAGGTGTTTTAACAAGTTCTTGCGGCATTTTTTTTTAACAAAATTAAAACAAAAACTGAAGTTATGAGTATTTTTTATTCAAATTGTTGCAAATCAGGAGCAAAAAAAAATGCTGTTTGATAAAGAACCTATTTATTTTGTAAAAAAAAATATATATATATACCAGGTGGGCCACAAGTTCCTTGCTTTCTGTGAGCATCTGGTTCAAAACTGGATAGCTCCTAGATTGCTCGCCTTTTTTGTTGCAGTTATTTGTTGTTGGGTTGGAGTTCTGCAAACTAGCACCAGAGCATGTAAACAGATGGATGATGGGAAATGGGGCCAGGTTTACTCCACACCAACGGTCCCACCCTCAACTCAAGAGGAGAATATCTGATGAACTACTGCCGCTCTGCAGAAACTACATCCTAGAAAATGGCAATTTTTTTGGCTAAAAATGAAAGGACATAATCATGATTAAAACATCGCTCTGCATGCTTTTAAAAAAGATAAAAAGCTGTTTGAAGTGGGTCTTTTTTGGTGAAAAGGATCTTTGTGGAAAAATCTGTAATGCTTGGTATTATTTTTTGTAATGTATGAACCTTGGAGTTTAAAAAACACCTTAACTGAAGTTGTTAAGTTTCTATGTTTCTATGCTGATAAAAAAAATAATACAATGAAATTAAGACTTTATTTATTTAATTCTTTGGCCTTTCAAATGTTCAAACTTCACCTGCTGATTTGATTTAATCTATTGTAAAGTAAGTTGCCTGGCTTTATTGTTTGACGCTTCACACAAGTTCAGCAATGCAGTAACTTTAATACCCATCCAGTCCAAAACCATCTCTAAAGTAATCAAAATTTACATATGTCACAGCCAGTATCCTAACAAGTAAAGCACAGCAGCAGTGACTCTGACAGATGTGACACCCCCAGTCTTTATTCATAATTACAGATGCAGCCTGTCGCTTCAGCTGTCAGAGACATGATGAACAGCAGCTGTTGGCGTTTTCTAAATGCAACACTGCAGCAAAAAAGCCACCGCATAACACTTTATACTGAACAGCTCACAAAACTTCTGTAGCGGCAAGAAAGAGTTCTTCCTGAACTTTTTTATGAAGAAATTCTCATTACTTATTACGATTCATTTTTTGGTTATTTTTTCCACATTGCTTTGTTATACTTCACTCTTAACATGTGAACTAGGAGATTAAACCAGCATCCTCTTTCTTATATATATATATATATATATATATATATATATATATGTTGCAAATAATCTAACATTTACTCTCAGATAACATTAAACAAAGCTAGTTTTACCAGTTTAGGCCTTCCGCAGTTTAAAAGAAATGTTTGTGTTTATGTTTGGGGCCTAACAAAAATATTTTGGCACTTACTCATATCTTTTTATTGCCATCAGAACATAGGAATTTCTCTTCACCAAAGGTTTGGTTTCCAGATCTTCTGGTTTGCTGGTCGGGCTGAAAAAAAAGTTTCTTTTTTATCAGGTGGTGTGTTTTTTTTTTTTGTTGGCTGTCTAAGCAAGTCTTAAATAAACTCCTGGATTTTAAAAAATTGATTTTGGATTTTAAAAAAGAACTCAACCTGTCATCCTGTCTGCGGATCCAGCTTCCATCTTTCCTCAGCTTCCGCACCCTGGTGTCTGGAATCGGCTCGTTTTTGTCTGAATTTGAAACGTGTTTTAGTTATGCTTCAAGGAGGATCAAAGAGAAATCATTATAAAATAGTAGAATTTTATAAATTTACCTGACATGATGTCGATGTTTTCTCTTAAATTTAATCTGAAAAAAAAATTATAAAGCATTTTAATGTACTGTAAAAGCTGAAAAAATATATTTTTTTATTTTGCTATTAATTATCTGTAGTCATTAGCAATATGAGACATGAAAGAAGTGTAGAAAAATAAACAATTTATTCTTTAAAAAACTGAAAAAATATATTTTAAAAAATACTGCAGTAAAATAACACAAAGATTTAGTCTTCTTATGTACATTGAAATAAAAAGCTATCATAAATTATAATCATTAGGGTGATAGCCTACTCTATTGTTAAAGGAAAACCCTTATGCAACTAAAAATTCATGTATTATTCTGGTTGAAGATAGTTGAAAAATTACAACATTATATACTCAAAAAGATGATTATTTAATGGATGAATTACCCATAATCCCCTTTTCTAATATTTACTTTATTGTGCTCTTTTAAACTGCATTCTGCACCAAACAGATTAATCTGCTGTCCAGTTAGACTGACTTCAAAACTTTTTTCAACAGATCACACACTTGACTAATGGTTGAATATTTGCTTGTTTTAAAAGAATAAAATCATAACAGTCCATATTTACACATTCATTCAGTCTTTGGCGATTCTGCCGTGCATGTTTTTTTCTGTCCCTCTTTATATTATTTGACCTGCTGCAGGTTTTAAATCTGTTTTAATGAATCTGCAGATGCGCCATCACCAACAAACCAGGTCAAATTCATGATGCATACGTAATGAAGATGATTCTGTTAGATAATGGGACTTCAATGAGCCACGATAAAGTCCATTCATGTGTCATTTTGCGTACTCACCAGCTCAGCCTGGTCGTGTCTTCTTTGTGTCCTCTGGGTTTCTGACACTCACAACCCAGGTAGAGATATTTTAATGTGAGTTCCAGTCATTGCAAAAAGATTTACGTCGAGGTGCTGCTCCACAGGTTGATCAAGTGTGTTTTTTTGGGGAGGTATCTTTTTTGTTGTGGTTTAAGAAGTGCTATTCAAGAGCTTTTCCCCCAACGTTTCTATGGAACTAAAAGTAGGGATTTTATTTCCTCTCCACAATTTGTTCTGATTTTGTCAAAACTAGAAACCCAGCTTTTCTTTGGGGGGGGGGGAGCCTTAAAACAGTTTGTGTTGCTTCAACTTGAAACAAAAATTCCTTCACAGATATGTTGTTTCCTTTTTTTAGGAATGTTATAAATCAGGAAAAACTTGACATCCAACAGTCTTGTGTGCTTCCTTATCAGACTCAGCTTTTATGACATGGATGTATTTCCAGTAAAAATAAAATCATACTCCAAGAAAGTTTTACTAAGAATAAAGATTTTATTAAATACCAAAATATAGTATTCCAACTTCTCTAAAGATTGTTTACCTTTCTGTCATTTATGATATCAAATGATAAATTTATGTGGAGAAAATTCAATAAAAACAAAAAGATTAATCACAAGTTTAATTTGGTAAGGGGGGCTTAAGTTATTATAAAAGGAAGGGATCATCAAAGTGGTCGCTTCTGCATCTATTGACTTGTAATTTTATTGTGAAACAACAAATGAAAGCATCCTGGATGCAGCTGTGTGGGTTAGTATGAGACCACATTCCAGAGAGAGGTACAACAGGAAGCATAGTTGACTGATTTTACTCAACAAATGCTGCATGCTTCTGTTCTCATTGAAGTAAGATACTTTTTTTAAATTCTATATATAAATAAAACTAATTTAGTTACTGACAAATAGGCCTGCAATAAGGAATGAATGCATTTTTCAAACGTAAATAAAATACTAGCAAGCAGGTACTGTATAAGGTTATGAATTACTAAAAAAAAAAACAGTAATTAATTTATTTATTTGCATGTTTTATTATGTTGTAACAGCTATAGATCACTGGTAAAAAGCCATAAAAAGTAATTAATGCAGGTAATATTTATGATTATTAAAAACATAGATGAAAGTAATTTATCTTAGAGACAGCTGCAGCACAGTGGGACAATAAAACTAGCCAAAGCACAAAAGCAGAGATAGTTGATAGATATGAACATTGATTAACTGGGCTCATCAGTATTCACATGGAGACTTGAAAAGATGAGAGAAGTATGAACCTGTATCATCTTGATATATCTTCTAAGGATAAGTTGGGGGGCTGTTCAGAGAGCAAAGAGAAGGGTCCCCATTATTGAGCCTTGGTGCATCTCAGAGAAATTAGACACTTGCTTTTCTTTTCGTGATATTTTAAAAGGAAATACCTTAAATGTATAACTCAAATCAAGACGGCTAATGTCGTACAAGTCATAAAGTATTCTTTGTATCATTGAAAAAAACATGTTGTTTTAAATTTCCTGGCACTTCGCTCATCTTTGACAGATTAAGGAGACAGTTTTGCTCATTTCAAACTTTAATCGTGTAATTTTTAGAATTAAGGTAAGTTAAAAAAAAAACTCCGGGGGAGCTTAGCTTAGAAACAAGTATTAAATTAATTTTCTCCATTTTAGTCCTTTTGATTTGTTTTTACATCAGAACTAATATCAACTGACGTCAATAAATGAAAACTGGATGAATGTATTTTTTTTAGATGCATTTTTTAAACACAGTTATTTTCTGTTTTAACAAGTGGCTCAAAACGGTAATCTAAATTATATAACAATGTTTTTTGTGCAACTCTTGGTGGAATGCAGTCCTATTTCATTATATAGCAAAGTGTAGAAATGTGACCAAACTACAATTGCAGTAATTAGACAGTCATTTCAATTCATGTGCATTCTGCATACCTCTTTTATGGTCATTTCAAAAGCTTGACATTTGATTGATTTGGTTTATTAAAAGCATTAATTATAGATTATACTGCCAAAAAAAGGAAAATATCACACAGATATATCAAGTTCACTTAGAATTAAAGAAATACATTGATTAATAAACAAATAAACTAACAAAAATGTAACAAGACAATAAGAATAATTACCCATAATCATAGATTTTTTTGCTGTAGTATATAATACACACTCATTAAAGGTAATAAAAATTAATTAAGGTCAAGTAGAGTTTGATTTATTGCCTAAAAAGAAGTCTAAAAAGGTAAACTCACATACAATAATTCCACCCCTACAGAGTTATTTCATTTTATATTTTTGCATAGTTGTCAAATCAGATTTTTTTTGTCAAGTAACAAACTTGAGTGCTTATTGAATGTTCTCAGAAAATATTCTTTCATAATTTCAATAAATCATAATATGAATCATACATGCGATCAGATGATTCCAAAACGGAACTCTTTGGTATAAACGCCACTCGAAGTTGAAGTTACCAGTACTGTCATCCAGTCATTTCAGCTGTGAATTCTTTTTTAAATTATCTATTGTGTAAAAAAAAAAAACAGAATTATGACTGATTTCATGAAATTATTCACTGATTCAAATTTGTGTCTGTTTTGCACTATTTATGTAAGTATAATGTTGGGTTGACCTTCAGGGGGGAAAAAAGCACATTTGATTTTGTTGAATTGGAATATATTTAATACTGAGGGAAGAAAAAACTCATGCTGTCTCTTTTTCTCTGTTCCCTTTCATTGTGTTCTTGAACCTCAAAGGTGTTTTCATTTTCTATTTTTACAATTATTTATCAATATAATCTTGGAAATTGATAAAATAGACACATCTAACTTAAAAACGGAATAAATA
>NC_050525.1:12124372-12155316 GCF_002922805.2 Oryzias melastigma
GAGGATCAAAGAGAAACCATTATAAAATAGTAGAATTTTATAAATTTACTTGACATGATGTCGATGTTTTCTCTTATATATAATCTGAAAAAATTAAAAATAAAACATTTTAATGTACTATAAAAGCTGAATATATATATATATATTTTTATTTTCACCATTAATTATCTGTAGTCATTAGCAATATGAGACACAAAAGAAGTGTAGAAAAATAAGCGATTTATTCTTTAAAAAACTGAAAGAAATGTATTTTAAAAAATACTGCAGTAAAATAACACAAAGATTTAGTCTTATGTACATTGAAATAAAAACTATCATAAATTATAATTATTAGAGTGATAGCCTATTCTATTGTTAAAGGAAAACCCTTATGCAACCAAAAATTCATGTATTATTCTGGTTGAAGATAGTTGAAAAATTACAACATTATATACTCAAAAAGATGATTATTTTATGGATGAATTACCCATAATCCCCTATTCTAATATTTACTTTATTGTGCTCTTTTAAACAGCATTCTGCACCAAACAGATTAATCTGCTTTCCAGTTGGACTGACTTCAAAACTTTTTTCAACAGATCACACACTTGACTAATGGTTGAATATTTTCTTGTTTTAAAAGAATAAAATCATAATAGTCCATATTTACACGTTCATTCAGTCTTTGGCGATTCTGCCGTGCATGTTTTTTTCTGTCCCTCTTTATATTATTTGACCTGCTGCATGTTTTAAATCTCTTTTAATGAACCTGCAGAACTCTGTATTAATATGAGCCTTTCATAGAGATGAACAAGAGTTTTCTAAGAGGTGCAAAACAATAAAAACATCTTAAGATCTCAAAGAATGTGAACCTGAAAACCAGGAAACTCTTTTGTAAAAGTTTTGTTACATTAAAGCCTAAGGAGCTAAGTAGGCAGATCACCCTTTGACAAGCTGATATTCATAGAAAGTCACTCATTTGATAATTTACAGGATAGCAGCACTATCTCAAGGTAAAAAAAAATAAGTTGAAAAAGAGAACATTTTAAAAATATGTAATTTAAAAAAAACAGAACAATGTGTGATTCCAAATTGATTCAAGCAGCAAGAAGACTATATTTTTTTTGGAAATTCCTTACATAGTATTTCAACTCAAAAACCATGCCTTCCATAGGCAAATAAATGAAAATGACATGAACTTAATGGCACCGTAGAGTCAATAACAGTTAGTTGTTATTTTTGCACTGAGTTTTTGCGCTAAACACTTTCAAGGTATGAAGGTCTAAGGTCACACAGACTCTACCTGAGACTGCAGCACTAAAAATGTACACCTTTGTTCAGTCTGTTGTTTCCAAAATGTTTGTGTCTCAGTTAGAAACTTCCAATGAGTGGATATTTTTTAACTGGAGCCAAGCCGGCCTTCAAATCTGGAAGGAACTGATTTGTCATGATAAATAAAGATCCTAAAGGCATAAGTGTGTGTTTGAAAGAGATAAAATTCGCCAATCACTCCACAGGAAGATAAAAGCACATCCTTCCCATTTCCACCCAGTATTCAAAGGTTTTACTTATTTTTTTATTTGAAACTTGGCTGTCATTTTCATGACAGAATGCTTTGCCTCTAATGCTTTGAAATTAAACAATGTACATGCAGCTCTCCTCTGTAAGTAAATCCTCCTCATAAAGACGGTCAGATTATTAATCTATTTTTGAACTCCAGCTTGAGGTAACAAGATACTAGTTTTTACTCATTTCAGAAACCTGAGAAATTCAGTGAAACCCCATTTTCTTCAAACATCTGCAGAATATCACCACAAAACGTAAAAATATATAAATATTTACCATGCATGAGGTTTTTGAAACATAGTTGAGTTTTCATGCACATTTGCACCCTATGTCTGACTATTTTACATCTATTTGCATCCTATGTCTTTACATCTATTGCATTTTACAACATTAAGTAATTTTGCTGCACCTTAACTTTAAATTTTAAATTGTAATAATTCCAATATAATTGTTTTATTTTATATTGCAATCAAGTTTTGTGACGTGTGCTCCTGACATCTTGGCCAGGTCGTCCTTGCAAAAGGAATCTTGATCTCAACAGATTTTTACATGCAAATATAGGTTAAATAAAATAAAATACAATAATATGTACATATTTTTAAATAAAAAAATTCTCTTCAAAACAAGGCGAAATGAAAGCGATAATAACAGTCATTATCATGTGGATTACTATATGGCTTATTTTGTGGTCTTGAGCTATGATAAATGGTGATATTTTCTGAAAGAAAAACTTGAGGACAGGGCATTTAGGTGCGTTGTCAGGCAAGGAATGTCTAATTATCTTGTTTAGGTTATTGCTTAAATAATTTGATAGCAAAAAAAGTGAATTATTTAATATATTTTATTTATTTGTTTGTTTATACTAACCAATTTTTGTATGATGAAATTTCTCTGATTAAGTTTTATTTTGGGAATTTGTAACGCATTTTCCAATTGTTTTTAAACGCACCAACAGAAGCATATCCTTGACGCATGCGTACCAGCAATTTCAGCCCGGAAGTGACGTTCTGAAGTACATTCTCTTTCCGCTAGCCGTGTAGTGGAATTGTGAGTATATTCTTTAAGTCAAATGCGTGTTTTGTACAAATTTTTTCTGTAAAACGATATAAATATGATACATATTTGTTCATGTTTATTTCTTGATTAATGTGCTGTGAACTTTAAAACAACAAAGTTTACTAGAGAGCCCAAGCTTGGTCTTTATCTCGGAGTTTCGTCTGTTAGCATAAAGATGCGGTGGCTAACACCTTCCATCTATTTTGTATAAAGTCAGTTTTCGATTAAAGAATGTACATATTTTACAAAACTTATATTAGCATTGTTTGTATTATGTTTAAAGTCAAGTACAAAACTTTTGAAAATAATTGTGCTGTACTCTTGTTTGATAATACCGTGTTGTTTTGATAAAACAGGACTATCAGGGATGACTACAGCTGCAAGACCAACGTTTGAGCCGGCGAGAGGAGGGAGGGGGAAAGGAGAAGGCGATCTGAGTGCCCTGTCCAAGCAATATTCCAGCCGAGATCTTCCAGGTCACACCAAGATCAAATACAGGTGAGTTAGTCGTTTTCAAACTCTCATGCGACTGCTTAATATAACAAGGAAAATGCTTATTTGGAAGATAAACATATTTGATTATGTTCAAGACTCTTTAACTACATGTGATATTGTCAAGCACGATGTATTAAAAATAATTATCATGGTGCTATAATTATTAAAATGTAAAAAATAGAAATCCTAACCCGATTTAAATATTTGCATATTTTGTATTCACAAATTCTGCAAGTTGTACAAGATCGTTTTTAATTCAGCAATTTGATTTCCTTACCATATTTTACATTCGGTCTCTCACAGTTAAAGTTTGTTTTTGATTAATCTTACCGATATCTCAACACTTATCGATTGGCAAAATACTTTTTTTGTCGTTGGACTTATTCTTGAAAATGCCTTGATCCCTTAGACAGCCAACCCAGGATGCCCCCGAGGAGGTGCGTGCCCGTGATTTCCGCAGGGAGCTGGAGGAGAAGGAGCGTGTAGCTGCGCGTGAGAAGACCAGAGAGAGGGGACCAAGAGGTTAGTCTTTGATAAAGTATTGCATTTATTATTTTTGACACACAAGTATAAACCAAGGAAAGTATGTCCCTTTCAGTTATTTATTATTAATTAATTAATTTTTTGCCAGAACACACCACATCCTCCTCATCGTCATCATCATCATCATCTAAGAGGCCCAGGCTGGATCAGATTCCAGCTGCTAACCTTGATGCTGATGACCCTCTCACTGATGTGAGTATCTGCAATGGTGATACTTGAATTTGAGGGAGATGAACACTATTTATAACTTATTTATAATAAAGATAATATTGTGTCAGTATACTTACAGCTTAGAGATAACAGTTTTTTCTATTATCTTAATGATACCCTAGTGTGATCTCAATAGAATGTGTTAATATTAAAGTAAGCAATAACATGCATAGAAAATCAGACCATCTTAAAAATATGAGGGTAAACTTAAAACTGGGTATTTTATTGGGAAAAAATTGCTGCACAAATAAAGCATAGAAGAGTGACAACTAAACTAAAACAAACTTGATTTAAATAAAACCCTTGTTCCTCCCCTGGAGAAATTGAGCTGACGGGGGCTTTCCAAATGCCTGGCTGGTGTATTTAAAGGCTGAGCTTCCTGCACTGCCTCGTTTGGGCTCACAGTACAGTTCCAGAAGCAGAACTTCAGCTACATTTCCAGAGTATTGGTACCTCAAAAAAGCTGTCTTTAGTTAAACCGATTAAAAAACTGGAACTGAGTAAACTGTACCAAAGTGTCAAAGTGTGCGCACTATAAATATACACTAATGTTCTGTGAAAATGGAAAATAAATTGGCATATTTTGACCCAGAAATTTTTGTTTTAATTAGACTATTATTATGAAAATATGAACTTATTTAACAATTCATTCAAAAGTGCGTGTGTTGGGGGGGGATTAGCAGTGGACGGGGTTGTCTAACATTGTTCTGCCATAGTGTAGCAGCATGTAACCATTGGAACCTTAATCCTCACTTTCTCTTTACAGGATGATGAGGATGAGAACTCTGATGAAGATAGTGATGATGACGACACTGCAGCTCTGTTGGCTGAGCTTGAGAAAATCAAGAAGGAGCGAGCTGAGGAGCAAGAACGCAAAGTAAAACATGTTATCCCCTTTGTTTAGGTATCTTTGTGCTGACAGTCAGCAGCATGACTTTTAAATACAATGTTTTATTTATCAAGGAAAAATTGTGTGAATCTCATTGTGCAAAGCCTTGAAATAGACAAAAAAAAGATCAGTTTCAATTTGACATATCTTGAATTTTCCTGGTTCTTTCTAATTCTGTTTGTTCATTGTAGGAGCGAGAGCAAAAGGCAGAGGAGGAGAGGATTCGAATGGAAAATATCTTAAGTGGAAATCCACTCATAAACTTGGCAGGACAACAACAACAGCAGCAGCAGCAGCAGCAGATCACCCAGACTACATTCAGGGTGAAGAGAAGGTATATCGCTCAAAGACGACACCTGAGTGGAAACACAAATGCATGCCATGACTGTTTTAAATAAGTTCAGAAGGACTTTCTGATTCTAAAATAACTCCTGTTATTTGCTGATGTTTTTCCAGGTGGGATGATGACGTTGTGTTCAAAAACTGTGCCAAAGGAGTGGACGAATCCCGGAAGGAGAAACGCTTCGTTAATGACACGCTGCGCTCCGAGTTCCACAAGAAATTTATGGAAAAATATGTCAAATAAGGATTTGGTCATTTGTAGTGTTTAAAACCATCTCCTGTTGGTCAGCTCTTTTTACCCTCAGTCCTCCGTGTTATTCCTTTACACTCATAAAGGGGGTGAATTTGTAGCAAATAGGTAAATCAATGTACATAAATGAATGCTGGGTTTAATCTGAGCTTTTAAGTGGTTGAATGCAAATTCTAAATGTGACTCAGCTTCTCCTTTTCTGCTTTTTTTTTTAAATAAATATTGGCTCACCAGAAAGTCTGTGTAGAAATGTTTTTGAACCTTTTGATTTATTTCAGGACTTAAAAATGATAATTAACTCTTAATTCAACCTGCATCTTTGTATTTTGCCTAATGATTTTGCAAAATGCTTAAAAATCTTTAAACAGGTAATAAAACAGATGTATTTCGCCTTCATTTTTTACCTCTCTGTCTTAAGAAATCAAATGAAATGGCAGGTGAGAAGACTCAGATGTTTTGACCCCGAAGGTACCACAGGTTACAGACCTGTGCTATTGACAGTTTATATAGCCTTTTGCAGACGTTTGTACTTTCTGTTGAAAAATTATGACACTGGCAACAATTGTTCTATGATTTACTAATTAAAGAAATACAAATTCTAAATTTCAAAGGCACATGACATCAAACAAAGCCAACTCCTATGGGAGTTTATTTGAACATTATTTTGAATTATGGGTTAATAAAAACTTTCATAAACTACAAGCATTTAAATCATCTTTAAATTTACGATTATTTGTAAAGTTTAAACTATAAAAGTAACAAAGCATTAGACGTTGTATTCAATAAAATAAAATTGCACTCCTGATGCCACCAATTCCATGTTTTTTGTGGATCCGCCAGGGGGCGCCATATCCAACAGGCGCATTTGACGTTGATTCGGGAGGGTTGGGAGACTTCTGTGAAAAGATGGCAGCTTCCTTTTGTTTGTGGGGATTTGCTGGAGTCCGGGTGAGGATTTAAATGCAGATTTAGTTTAAAGCTCCCGTCCGGTTGGCTTCCTCTGGGCTCCAAAAGGAGAACATGGAGAAGAGCGGTAGCTTCGAGAGCCTCGGCTCGAAGCCGTCCTCGTCCCGACAACCAAGTGTTGATTCACTGTCCAGGTAAGCTAAAGCCTCCGCAACTAACGCGAAAGAAGTGGTTTCAGACCTGCTTTTATTGGCCTAAAGTTGTTAAACTATGTCAACATTAAATTACAAACTTTATGGTGTTTTAATGAAGTCGTGTAATTGTTTTTTACTAGCATTGTACTTGTAATGAAAGTGCGACGTTTTAGACACTGAAGCAGCTAATTGGGTTTTCATTCCCACCTAGCTACGTAGCAATGCTAATATAAATCAGGGCCAATGATATTTAATAAATATGGAACATGTTCAAGAAAAAACGTATTTTAATCACTACAGAACACAATTATTGTAGTTTATTCTCATTTGGATACAGCTAGGTTCAGCTGATAGTCTGCTTCAGAGTTCTGATTTTTCTGTTTACATACAAATAGCTTTAAATTAGGTCATTTTAAGGCAATTGTTCTTTGCATAAATACTTCGACTATACTGTAGCTTAACTTCAGCTCCAGATCTAGACTGTTTCTATTACTTTTGTACTAATCAGCTTAATTTCTTATACAGAACTATAATTATATTTAGAAAGCTAAAAATGTTAGCTAAACTTTCAAAATAAGACTAAAAATATATGGTCAAAGTAAAAGAAAAAAGAAAAATACTCCAGCAGAATTTAGCCTTCAAAAACGTAAAAAAGAAAAGCCAGATCTTTACCTTTAAATCAAATTTCATATCAAATAGGTCACAAGAAGAAAGATCTGCGAAAGCGCTCCTTTCTGCAGTGAGGATGATCAAGTCTCTGACTATAAGAGCTCCTCGGTGCACACATGGTCTCATGCAGAGGATGAAGAGAACTGTTCGTGATGGATTTCAGTTTTTGTTACATCCTCCTCTCACCCATCAGACTCTAGGGGACATCCTGGAACGGAACATAATCTAAGCACCAGTTTGTGTTAGAACACTCTGTAAAAAAAGAGTAGATGCAAGAACGCCATCATAAAAAACTCTTTTAAGAGTCCTGCAAACTCTGAAGAACACCAGCCTCTCCTGAAATCTCTGGTCACTTCTCTGGTGGAATTTTATTGTTGCCAAGCAACTACAGCTGATTCTGTAAATAATGCACCTGCAGACCGCTCCAGACACAGACATGGAGGGGAAAAACACATAAAAAAGGCTAATTATGTTAAATTTACACTCAGTTATTATTTAATTCTAAAATATTAATGCAAGAATTTGTGTGTTTGATGCAAGCGTTAAACCCAAGACTCCAAGATTATTGCTGTAAACAGAGGTTTGAATGTTAACTTCCTAGCAAATAGCTGAAACATTTTTTTTTATGCAATTAAACTATATCCTGTCTTTTATTAACAGGACGGGTGCAAATAAATTGACCATACTTGTGCATTGATTATTTTTTACCTGATCACAGTTATTCAGTTTACAGTTTACAAAGTTTTACTTTTTAAAATCAAATTTAAACTGTTTATAGATTATAATAAGATTCCACTTAGAGCAAATAAATAGAATTTTAGACTTTTTTTCCATACATTTGACATCAATACAACTGCTTAGAGTTAATTACTGCTTAACAAGTGCTTAGGCATTTGATAAATGTTTGGGTTGTTTAATTGAATGCAGTATTCAAGTGACTGTCTGTTCCAGTGCTTCCACCTCTGACCGGTCTGCCCTGGCGAAGCCTCCTTCTGCTTTGTCCTCTGACTCCATGTCCACTTCCACAGAGTTTTCTCCAGAGCTCAGGGTATGTAGACGGCATGCAAATCATAACTATTTGACTCATGACCTTAGAAATGATCCATAACTTTCTGTTTTTGTTAACATTCTTAAGGTCAAACCTAAATCAACTGCCAAGGTAAGTCCAGTTTGAAGATGTCTATGTACATCTATGATTGAGTTGCTCTTGAGTCTAAGTGTGAAACTTATTTTCTTTCAAGGTTATCCTTAGAAACTCAGACAAAGAGGAACCACAGGTGCTTCCAAATGAAACTGAGCAAGAAAAAGGTACACTTTATTTACTGCTTTGATGTGTGGGTTTAAAACTACTGCAAGAAAAATTAAGTTAATTCCAAACGAAAACAAGGATCTCCTATTTCCGATTGATGTTAATTTCTACAGCTCAAGATGCGACCTATCTCTGCCCTATCGCTGGTGCACTGCAGGGAACGGTGATGCTCACCAACTACAGGCTCTTCTTTAAATCGACAGACAGGGTATGTTTGGGCTGCAGAAATGAGAGAAAATGCCACACCTTTTTTTTTGGTCTTACCTCTCTTCCTTTTGCCCCTTTTCTTTGTTCTTCCAAGGAGCCAGCGTTTATGTTGGATATGCCGCTCGGAGTGGTGAGGCGTGTGGACATCTATCGAACTCAACGAGAAGTGTCCTATACAATCATTTGCAAGGTTAGTGAATGTAGAAATAAGATTCAGGAACTACATAGGTTTTGTCCTTGAGTATAAGTAAATCTACTTTTTTATTTTTTTACAGTCTCGACATTATAGAAGAATATTCAACCCTAATTTTTCCATGAACTTGTGCGCTCTCTTCCTACAGGATACACGCAATTTGCAATTCTTACAGAAACACCGAATGGATCCACTCAAGAAGTCAATTTTTGATGTGATGCCAAAATTTGCATTTCCTGTTTCTAACGGACTGGTGAGAGCTCTTTCGTCCACTCTGCTTGTTTGATTGAGGTTTTGAGATCCGCCTTTAGCTAATCCAGCTCCCCTCCTCGATCGACAGCAACTCTTTGCTTTTCACTACGATCAACCGTTTCCAGAAAACGGATGGAAAGTGTACGATGCGCTCGCAGAGTACAAAAGACAGGTATTTCCAGGTGACCACATCCTTTGATAAAGGTGAAGTGAGAGGTGTGTCCTCAGATTCTGGTCTTTGCTGCATCAAGGGCATACCCAATGAAAGCTGGAGGATAACAAAAGTCAACGATCGCTACGAGCTCTGTGAAACCTACCCTGCAGCTCTGGTGGTGCCAGTCAACATACCTGATGACGAGCTGAAGAAGGTGGCTGCCTTCAGAGGAAAAGGGAGAATACCTGTGAGGAACTGCTCTACACCTGTCAGTTCTTTTGTTTGGTTTTTCTTGCTTTAGTGTGATGATGTTTTTCACTGTGTGCAGGTGTTGTCGTGGATTCATCCTGAGAGTCAAGCTACAGTGACACGCTGCAGTCAGCCAATGGTCGGAGTGAATGGGAAACGCAGCAAAGAAGATGAGAAGTACCTCCAGGCCATCATGGATGCCAATGCTCAGTCCCATAAACTCTTCATTTTTGATGCTAGACCGAACGTCAGCGCAGTGGCCAACAAGGTTAGTTTACTGTTTTATAAAACCTTTTTATAAAACATTAGGAGCAATGGAAGATGTTACTTGAATAAGTCCTGTTTTTTTGTCGTTGTTATGGAGATTAACAAAAGAAAGTAAAATCATTCTGTAAATGTTCCAAAATTCCTTACCATATGCTATAGTTTTCTGATATTTTTTTGAAATTTTAACAAGTTACATTCAGATAACTTGGGTTGAAGGAAGGGTCTTGAGGCATGCTTCATAAAAAAGAATCACTGTTCTTCCTTTTTATGTGATTTATTTTCTTGCACTTCCTTAAAAATGACAAAATACAAAAATATAACAATAAAACTATTTCAAAACAAAAAAAGAGAGAAAAAGATGTACTAAACATAAATATAATGCTATAACACGGTCTAAGATTAATGTGCTGCCGTGCTTCCCAAGTTCTACCTCCAACTAAAGTCCAATAAAGACAAGGTAGCTCCCAAAATGCATCTTAACCAATAAGAGGGCAGAACGGCTGCATGACCAAGGTATGACAGACGCATGCATGCATGAAATATAATTTAAAAAAAAAAATCAAATTTCAGCCAAATGGCTCCAACATAACCTGCCCCTAATTGCATAGTACTTTAACTATCAATTACCAAATGAAAATTAGGAGAAGCCATTTACACAAGTTAAATAGAACAATACAAACATATTAACCAATGTGATGTTCAAATTATTTAATAAACAGTCATTATTCAAACAGTCACTGTTGTTTTTGCCTTTTTTTTAATGATGCTTCCTCTAACAGACAAATCTTGCTTATTGGTCTCTCAAAGCCTCCAAATCCTTAGGATCATCTGAGAGTGATGTTAAATGTCGGTCGTTGATTATACTTTCCACTTCACACAGAAGCGTCGGCAATCCATTATCCAATGGGTGCTGCCGTAGCAAACATCAATGATAATTCAGCTCTGACGATATCCTCTTTTGAAAGTTTGGGGTTTTTTAAGCTTTGTTTGTATTTCAGCATTTCTCTTTGAACTTCAATGATATCCAGATTCAACTCTTGCTGGAGTTCTTTCCTTTTCTTGCTCAGTTTTAGCAGAAAGTCTTTCAGGTGAAGGAGCCAAGCTGTTGCTCTTTTCAGTCTGTACCAGCTTGAAAAGTGACTTTCATACTGGTTTACCACATCCAGTCTTTCTTCTGTGTTTGTCAGAGACACTTTAACAGATGCCTTTATTTCAGTATCTTGTTCTGATAAGTCGTCATGTTGATCTGGTCGCCTTGGCCATTCCTCTTCTGATTTTAGCAGGAATTCTGGTCCCTGTATCCAGTTTTTGCTTTGCAGCAAACCTTCAGCACTGGATCCTCTTGAAGCTTGATCTGCAGGGTTGTCTGCTGTATTTACATAGTTCCACTGAGAGGAGTTTGTTGCTTCTTTGATAAATGAGACCCTGTTGGCTACAAATGTCTTGTAGCGTGCAGCTTCGTTTTCAATGCTGCTGTCGGCTCCATTCGGGATATTGCGACTTCTTTGAGTGGTGCCACTCTTGCCTTTCCAAGTAGGAAGGAGAAGACTTTCTCTTCATTATCATTGGTCAGCAAGATGTAAGACACTGTTACATATCCGTTGTTACTAGCATCAGAAAAGTGGTGCAGTTGTACTGACTTGATGTCCCCAAATTTTGCTGGCTTAAAGCACCTTCTTATGCTGAAAGATGTCAACTTTTTCAGATCATTCAACCACTTTGACCACTTTTGAAGACACAGAGTTAAGCAGTCATCTACGTAAAAGTTGTTCATTACGGTCTTGGTTGCTTCAGGTGGAGGATTTTCTCTTGCATCTTCAGCTTTTCTTCTCAGTGCGTATGACGCACAGCTTGGGGAGGAAGTTGCTAAAAATAGGTAAACACGCATTCTGTATTCATCTGGTTCCAACTTCAGGTTACCACCTGGCCACCATAGAAACCTCGGAAGATCTGAATCCTCCTCAGGTATGTTCACCTGATAAAACATGGCTTCTATGTCTGCCATCATGCCAATGGTTTCTTTTCTGAACCTTGTCAGTACTGCAATGAGGCTGTTTGTAACAGCTGGAGCAGCTGATTGTTTAGTGATACTCCTTGAAATGAGGCTGCACAGTCAAACACGACTCTCAGTTTCTGTTTCTTTGGGTGTTGTACACCATGGTGAGGAATAAACCATGTTCTTCCATTATGATGACTGAACTGTGTTCCAGGTACTTTGGAGGCATATCCCTTTTCTAGGAGGTCTTTCATTATTTTTTTTGTAATCCTCTTGAAATTTAGGATTGCTTTGGAGCTTTCTTTTAAGACTCACAAGACGCTGCTCAGCCAGACACTTGTTGTCAGGCGTTCTCACATCTTTGTTTTTTTAGAGGGAGTTCAATGAAATAATGACCATCAACCTTTTGTGTTGAACTGCTCACTGATTCAAGGAACTGAAGATCTTCTTGTGACATTTCAGGCTTATCCTCAAACCTTTTCTGTGGAAAGTCAGCATTGTACATTTTGGTGAGCAAGTCTTCCACCTTTGAGACATTGATACGATTGAGTGTCTCACTGCCTCTTGATTGGTTGAAGGATTTTTGAGTGGACCATTGATGACCCATCCTAAAGCTGTTTCACCGCATATGGACCATCATGTTTACTATTGATGACACGATGTAGCGCCATTGTTCCAATACATCATTGCCAATCAATAAACCAATCTCTGCTTTGATGTAAGATCAATTACCTTCTCTCAAATTAAGCCATTGATTAACATCCTCTTGCAAGAATATTTTTCCGTTTTTCACTGGCATGACTTGTTGTGCAAAGACTCATGGCAGGTCTATATAGTTTTCTTCTTCCAGGCCAGAAACTTCAAGATCTGAGATGATGTGTGTATTAACGTTCTTCTCCGCCCTCATGGTGGTGAGTAAGAGATCTGCTTTCCTTCCACGAACATTAAGGTGTCTCATCACGTCATCTGTACAGAAAGTTGCCGTATTTCCTTGATCCAGGAATACATACACTTGGATTATCTTGTCTCCTTTTTTAGACTTGATCTTAACCGGCACAATTGGAAGAATAGTCTCTCTGTCACCTGCCCCAGTGTCTCCACTGCTTTCATTTTCAGCCTCAACGAAAGCATTAGTAGCTTCATTCTCTTCTGTTGGACCTGATCCTTTATCTTCAGTCATTGCTGGAGCTTCCTTTTGCACGTGTAAGATGCTCAGGTGTTTGAATGAGCATTCATTACATTGCATTCGTTTGCGACAGTTTTTACTCAAATGACCTGTGTTGAGGCAGCCAAAGCAGAGTCCTTTTGTGATTAAGAATTTAATTCTTTCTTTAGGATTCTGACCTTTGATGTCTCTGCAAACTTCCAATACATGGTTATTTTTGCAATACATGCATGTGCTGTGAATAGCATCAGAGCAGACTGGGTCAGAGTTCTTTTCTCTTCGTTGTTGGCTTTTATTTTGTTCTTTAGTCAAAAACATTCTTGTAATGAATATGCAGGTTTTTGAATTGCTTTTCTTGAAAAGTTTTGGTTTTCCTTTTGCTTCGGAGCTACTGTCCAAAACATCTCCAAACAATGGATCATTATCTGTGCTTGCCAATTAATGAACTCCACCAGATTGGAAAATCTGGCTCTAATTCCTCTTCTTGTTTAAATGTCGAAAGCTTGACGTCTCCAATTTTTCCTTTAGCTTGAAGGGGAGTTTTGAGAGCACAGTCTTCATGTTACTCGGATTGTCCATTTCACCATGAAGTCAATGTCATTCATGGTGTTTTGACACCCTACCAGGAACAGAGCATAAGCTTGCAAAGCTTTCCTCTGTTTTTATTTGTGTCCAGTCCAGAGCTTTTCTCATGTAGGCTGTTGCTATTTGAAGCTCGTTTCCGTAGTGTTGTTGAAGGAGCTTTCTTGCTTCTTTGTAATCTTTCTCTGGTTCCATGTGTTCACAGCTGCGAAGGTTCCAGGTTCCGAGGTTCTCTGACTGTGAACTGCTCCAGATAGTATAATCTGTCTTGATGACTGTTAGTCTTGCTTTGATTAACTTGTACAAATGATCTAATGAAAGAACGATACTTCAACAGATCTCCTGAGAATACTGGAACATCCCTTTGAGGAAGTTGTGACATCATTTTCTGTTAAGCAAGCATTTCTGTTATGTAATTTTGACACTGCATTATTTTGACAAATGTCATCAGATGCAACAGCGGGTGCTGGTGGTGTGGGACTTGAACTGGCTGCTCTATGCAAAGAATTTCCATGCTCAAAGTGGGAAATCTGTGGAACTCGATACTGGCTGATTGAAGGAGAATCGGTCTCAGATGGTCTCCTATCCTGTTGACGATTCTATGAGCATCTGTTACGTAATTTGTTACACTGCACTGTTTCACGTTGCTCACTTGTGCAATATTGAGTCTCTTCATAATCTGCATAGACCTTTCTTTGAGCTTCTGATGCAGCTATTTTGGCATCCAATTCTAACTGCTCTTTGCGTGTTTTCAAGCGGGCTTCTTCCATTTCAATCTCTTGTTTTTTCTTAAACAGCCTGAGCTCGCAGTTATTCATGTTTGGCTTCCAGCTTTAAGCGTGCAGAGCTTGCACTAGACACTTGTGTAGATTCACTATAGACTGTGCTTGTCTTTTTGGCTCTGGTAGTGCAACTATGCACAGCTGAAACGCTATCGCTGGGCTGCACATCATCCTCATAGTCAGCAACATCATGTTCTTTATGTTCGCACATCAAATTCTCTTCAAGCCAATCTTCTGTTTCACAAAGAGAATCTTTCAACTCTTCACTATCGGTCAAAAAACATTTTTTTCTGATCTTCATCTGCTTCTTTCTCATGTAGAAGTGGCACTATTTCTACATTGAGCTGTCCAAATTCTTCATAAAACTTTCTGAAAACAAATAATGTCTCTTCTTTTATAAGCTGAGCATGGACTTTATCTTTCTTTAATTCTTCTATTTTGTTTTTCTTACGAGTAAGCTGAGCCAGCTTTCTCTTTCTTTCCTTTTTAACCCTTTCAAATTTTTCCCCCGCTGCTTTTGGAGTGGGCTTTGGCGCCCTCTTGAGGCCAGAGCACGCATCATCTTGCATTGTAACGGTGACACTAATTAACAGCAATAATGACTCAAAATTGTCGTCTCTTTTTCTTGACACGAGTTCTCACAAATATTAGCTTCTACTTCAACCTTAACCTTAAGAGTTTAGGCAAGAGTGCTCCTCCAAAATAGTCACTGAAACATCTTTGCTTTGCGGATTCAGGCTTAATTGCTTTGGCTCAGTACTCACGTAAGTCCTGTGCGGGTCTTTAGCGGTGTGAGGAAGCTCTTTCCGTGGCCCTCTTCTTAATAAATCCAGCTTAATCTTAGACTTTTTTATGTAACTGCCATTGCAGGAAGTGTCTTGACGCATGCTTCGTAAAAAATAGTCGCTGTTAAAGCCCCACTATTTGTCACGCACCTAAGTGTGTGAAATGTGTTCTCCGCATTTGACCCATCCTCTGGGGGAGCGGTGAGCTGCAGACACAGCCGCGCTCGGGAACCATTAAACCCCCCAGTCCGACTCCTTAGTGCTGAGTGTTAAGCAGGGAGGCACTGGGTCCCATCTTTAAAGTCTTTGGTATGACAGGGCCGGGATTTGAACCCACGACCTTCCAATCTCAGGGCGGACACTCCACCACAAGGCCACTGAGCTGTTCTTCCTTTTTATGCGATTTATTTTCTTGCACTTTCTTAGAAATGTCAAAGTACAAAAATAAAACAATAAAATTATATTCCAAAGCAAAAAAAGAGAGAAAGAGATGTACTAAACATAAATATAATGCTATAACACGGTCTAAGATTAATGTGCTGCCGTGCTTCCCAAGTTCTAAGTCCAACTAAAGTTCAATAAAGACACGGTAGCTCCCAAAATGCATCTTAACCAATAAGAGGCCAGAACGGCCACATGACCAAGGTATGACAGGCGCATGCATGCATGAAATATAATTTAAAAAATCAGATTTCAGCCAAATGGCTCCAACACATCAGTTAGCTTGATTAAGAATTTTGCAGTTTCTTGCGACCAAAACCACATATTTTTAAAATATTTTAATGGTTCTATCCTTAATTTTACAAATATATGCATTTACTTTTAAAAGTATTTTATGATATTATTTATTGAATACAATATGTGATATTCAAGTGAAAATATGTTTTATTGTGTTCCCTAAAACTGTTAAAATTGAGTCTTCCTAGTCCAGAAACGTCTCTATAAAATCATTTTATGTTACCTGTGATCACAGGGATAAATAATTGCCCGGATTTTATGGCAAAAGTTGCATCAAAGGGTGAATAATTCTTAGAATAAACAAATGATATTCAGTTAAAATAAAATACACAATTTTGGCAAATTCAAGATTTAAAGACCATTTAGTTACTTAATGAGTCAAATTACGATTGGAAGCTTAATCTTGAAGAGCTTCAGTGATGACAGTTCAATAAACATAAAGCAATGGAAATATGATTTATGTAAACATTTTTCAGAACTTGGAGTAATCAAAGGATTTCATTTGTACCACACACTGCAGTAAGTCAAAGCTTTCCTGAGTCGATGGATTTTCAAAATAAAATGTAGAGATGTTTGGTCTTTAAAGTGCCACTATATTTTTATCTATTGTAAATTTGTTCTCAGTGATCTTTTAATTATGATTATGCAGCTTTTATCTAAAATCAGAAAGCCTCTCTTGTTTTATAAGACACATTTTCTGCAGAGCAGCCAGAGCTCATTAGAAATTTGCTTTTGGTGCAGAAGTTAGCCTCGCTAATTTCCCATCATGCCTTTGTTTATTTACACTCTCTCCCACTAGTGACAAGCACCTCACAAGCCCAAGCTAACATTAGCATAGCAAAAAATAAATAAATAAATAAACAGTGAGCAATATTGAAGCTAAGCAGCCACACAGTTTGGAGCCAGAGGGCAACTCAGATGAGAAAAATGAAGATGTTAATGGATCAATTCTTCTACAAGTGAAGGATTTAGAACCGGAGGGGAGAAGGAAGATTTTTGCCCATTGCAAACCCGAGCTTTGTTGAACAACCAGGTTTTATGTGCTCCTAATCCAACATGATTTGAATAAAGAAATAATCAGAAATACAGTTTTAGCATAAAATTATTTTATATATGAGAAAAATTCTACAAGAACATGATAAAAACACAATTTTCACCATAGTTGGTCTGTATTTTTTTTTTTTACAAACACTAAATATTTTTTTTAATCTCTTATTTCCTTAAATCTGTTAATTAATTTCTACATTCATCTTCATCAAAAGATTTTATTGAAGTAGTTTAATTAGAAACCGCGGTTTCCAGTGCAAATACACTTTCTACATTTTTATTTGTCATTGTGGCAAAACTTTCAATACTTTGTCTCCTGATTTACTTTGATTTATTTTTTTCCCCAAAATGAAACCTGTTTAACAATTTACGTCCAGTTTTGTTTAAATACATGAACTAGTTGGTTATTTGTATTTTTAAAAACAGTTGGCGCAGCAACTGTAGCAGCAGCTTCGACAAGTGGAAAACAATTCCTCTTCCCTTGTGGCTGAAAATAGGAAGTGCACAAGTGTGATACTTTAAACCCTGTTGATTCAGGAAAGATTCACAGCTGTACTGAACACTCTCCCTCTTGTTCTGACGCAGATGAAAGGGGGTGGATTTGAAAGTGAGGATGCGTATCAGAATGCTGAGCTGGTGTTCTTGGACATTCACAACATCCATGTGATGAGAGAGTCTCTCCGGAAGGTGAAGGAAGCCATCTATCCCAGCATTGACGACGCCCATTGGCTTTCAAATTTGGAGTCCACTCACTGGCTGGAGCACATCAAGGTGAGAATGACGTCACAGTAGAGACGAGTCTGTTCACGCTCTCAGCTGGGTCATGTGTATCTATTGCTGTGTGTCTATAGTTGATCTTAGCAGGAGCTTTGAGGATTGCAGACAAAGTGGAGTCTGGGAAGACGTCTGTAGTGGTGCACTGTAGCGACGGCTGGGACCGCACGACTCAGCTCACCTCGTTGTCCATGCTCATGCTGGACGGGTACTACCGCACCATTCGGGGCTTTGAAATTCTGATTGAGAAAGAGTGGCTGAGTTTCGGACATCGCTTCCAACAAGTAAATATTAGTCTTTTTGTTTAACAAATTCCTGCTTAGCATGATGTTAACATAATTATACTGATTGTCCTCCAGCGTATCGGTCATGGCGATAAAAACTACACAGATGCAGAACGTTCTCCTGTTTTTGTCCAGTTCGTTGACTGTGTCTGGCAATTGACTCGCCAGGTAAGCCACAATGAGTTCACGTAAAGTAATAGAATATAGACTAATAATGTACAGTCATTTCGTTTTTTTATTTTATTTTTTCAAGTTTCCGTCAGCTTTTGAGTTTAACGAATACTTCCTGATAACCATCCTGGAACACTTGTTCACCTGCCTTTTTGGGACCTTCCTGTGCAACTGTGAGCAGCAAAGGTTAAAAGAAGTAAGGCTATTTAGCTTCTTTCAGATTTTTGTGTAATTTTTTGGAATTTGTATTTTTATGTCATATTGTTTGGTGGTGGTTTAAAAAATAAGTTGTGCAGAAAATGGTTCAGAAACTTTTCCCCTTTTCCCTGCAGGAAATTCCCAAAAAAACAGTCTCGCTATGGTCCTACATCAACAGCCAGCTGGAGGAATTTACCAATCCTTTTTATGTGAACTACTCCAACCACGTGCTGTTCCCTGTGGTCAGCTTACGCCACCTGGAGCTGTGGACTAGCTATTACATCCGCTGGAACCCCAGCATGAGACTCCAGGTATGTGGAAATTGGGCTTGAATTTAATTTAAAAAAAAAAATCCCATCTGTGGCCCAGAGCACTTCCATGTTTCCCTCCTCTTTAAGGAATCGGTTCATCAGCGCTACAAGGAGCTGCTGGCGAAGCGCGCCGAACTCCAGAAACGAGTTGACGAGTTGAAACGCGAGACAGCAAACCACTCTGCTTCGTCTTCCTCCGAGCGCCCGAGCTCCCCAACACGCTCCGTCACTCCAGTGCAAACCTTCGTTTGACATCCCTTGATCATGTGATCGTCACACAATCTGAGTTTACTCTTTGAGAGAAGGGCCAACCAAGCAGGAGTAATCGTTAAGGCTACACCAGGATCCATTAAAGGCCAAACTGGATAAGTCTGAATGAGCAGAGAGATGTCTGCGTTTCAGAGCACACAGGAATAAGGCCATACTATACTACATCCAAAGTATACAGATATTTAAGCAGAATAAATGAGGGCTGTGTAGCATAATAGAGCTAACTCACTATCAGTGGTTTTAAGTACATATAACCCAGATTAAATGCATATGTCAAATAGAAATTACAACAGCTAAAGTACTAGTAAACATAATTATGCAAATTCCAGGAACACTAGTGTTTTTTCCAAGCAAACTTTTTTTACTGTCTTATATTAACTATAAATGTCTCTCATATGATATATTTTTCCTATATCAAAAATAGCAATAGAATGCTCATGGTGAGGAAGCCATGTCTTCACAAGTCAATCCTTTTAGACTTATTGTAAACCAGCATCAACATAATTTCTGTGTGACATTCCTTTCATTTTATGTGATTTACAGTTTGTAATGTTTTTTTTTAAGGAGTAAACCTTATTTATTACTATTTTCTGTGTTTTCATCTCATTGGAAATGTAGACGTCTCCACACAAGCTGCAAAAACTACCAAGAATATGCAATGTGTTATTCACTCTTTGTAGAAAATACTGCTAGTATTGCAATATTTGATCTATTCCAGTTATTGTGTGCCTTTGCTGAATGAGCAGAGGCAACAGAAGAGTCGAGTGAGGTTGTGTTTTAATAAGTGCACTGTTAGCCTTTAGCCTCTCCACTGTATCCGAATGTTAAGCATTCAAGCCAATAGAAGTGATTGTTTGGTTTGTTTTTGATTGAAAGAAACTATTTCTTCCTTCTGAGATAGACTTGTTACTGTTTTTCTGTTTTTTCTAACCAACCCAGATCACTTAACTATTGTAATAATTTTGCTGCAATTTGAGTGCCTTTTAGGAAAATGAAAAAATAACAAATATAAACTTTAAAATATCCTGTGTTTGTAGCACTGCCTCAAAACTCTAATCATTTTCTTAGCAAAGCTATTTATACACTGTGGCTTTTAAATGCAATGTGACTGGTAAGAGTCTGGTTATCCCTCTTGCTTTTGTAATAAATGTATACTTTGCTAATGGTTGTCATTGACTCTCTCTTTAAAGCGTATGTAATTGTAATAATTGCACATACCCACATCAGCTATATGAGGCAGATTTCCACAGTGTACATCTTACAGAGAATTTGGAAATTAAATTAAGGCAAAAAATGCTAAATTTAAATTTCGAACATATTTCATTCAAATGTATTATAAAACTGATTCTACCATTTACTATATCTTTCAAAATTTACAATTGTTGTTGGATGATGTTATGGTTGAAAGTATTTTGCCGTCAATGGGGACAACTGAAAATATGAGACATTACTAACACTTTGTATGTGAGCTATCTTTTATTCGGGGTTTTAAACAATGCACTTGAATTTAACATTGAAATTCAGCTTTATTTAATCCGACTCCAGTTAATGCAACATTGGTGTTCACCTTTTGGCATGTCTCTTCAGAGGTCGCCACAGGTGGTTTGCCCTTCCTGACACAACTCTGTATTTTATCTGGGCTGGGGACCGGCACAAGCAGGGAGACCCAGACTTGGGTTCCCTTGTGGCAACATAGTTTAGGCAGCAATGTGGAAGGTTTTGCACAAGGACCCACTGGATTAGGTTAACTCTGCGCTCTCGGCAGTAAACCCAGTTTCCTGTGCGCCAGTCCTACACCCAGGCAACTGACCAATCCAACCACTGACTGAGACATTCATCCGCTGCATTGCAACTTATTCACATAATTCTTCATGTTTTTGTTTTTTTTTTTCACCACACTGTGTCCGTGTCACCCTGTGAAAGACAGGTGACCTGTCCTTGATGTACCCCACCATCGCCCAACAGTAGCTGAGATGGATTCCAGCCCAAAAGAGATTAAACCGGTACAGTATGTATGGCATGGTGAGGCTGTGCAATCAGGGGGAAAGCCTCAGACATATGTGTCCAGAAAACAGTCATCAACATTTTTCTAAAAGTAATGCAATTCGCAGTCTTTGCTAAACAAGCTGGTTGTTCACAGAGTGTTGTCTCCTAGCGTTTGAATTGAAACAGAGTGGAGGAAAAATGTGTAACAACAACAGGGATAATCACAGCCTTGTCAATTCTGTTGAAGAATTTCAAGGAGTCCTTGATTAATCAAGAGTCATTGCACACAGATACTAGACATAGGCTATGAATGTGCATTACTCAAATGAGGTCACACCTGAACAAGAAAGTGTCTTACTTGGAAAAAACTGGACTGGGATAAATTATCCAAAATTCACTTTTTGGTTTAAAGTAAATTCCGTTTTTCCATCTACTGTTTTCTGTGGGTTTCTTCTTGATTTTCATGACTCTTTTCAACAAAACATTGCTTGCTTCTTATCATCTACAAACAAAGAAGTTAAGAGATGACTGTAGTTTTCAAAGAAAGAAGGATTTGCAGTTGAAAGTTCAAAACGTTTTCTTACAGGAAATGAGCCACTTTCTTTAAAAAAAAGATTAACAGAGAAGGTTTACAAATCTTTTCATATTTTTAGAAACAGCATGCCGTGCAAAAAGATGGTAGGAATCTCAATTCGTGTCCAGACAGAACATGCAGAAGAAAGTGGTCTCGCTAAGGCCAAACCTGATCAGCAGTTATTACACACTCAAACATTCCTAAAGCTTCATTCAGAACTTTCAACACCATAAGTGACCACTGGAAGGCGACAGAGCATTGTGATGACTATAGATCTGCAAACAGTATAACATTTTTTTGATATTTAGACAAATTCAAGTGAACCAAACAAGCAGAGTAGTCTAAACAGATGTTTATAGTAGATATAAAATATGGCACAAGGCTTTGTCTTCTGATGATTCATTTCAACCTTTTTTAAAAGAAATCCTGTTTATGTTTTAAAGGTTATACATCCGGTGTAATGCATGATTCCTTAGAATAATTTTATTGGTAGATCTTTTGCAGTTGGTGAATCTGCATGAGCCTGGCAGTGCATCCAAAGACTACTCAAAACAACAAAGGGGAAACAGATCCTTTCTTGAAGTATTATGGAACCGGCAATAGTCTACAAACATGTGGAGGCTGCAATCCTTTTTCTTCACCAACACAATGGGAGACCCTCCATGTTGGATTTGCATTCTACGCACTGATTGAATAACTGAAAATATCACATACCCAAAGCTGAGCCCCTGGTGATTCCATTGTTCTTAATCTAGAACTTGGGAGGATCTATCTCCTTAAATCTGGAAAATGTAGAAAATTCCATCACAAACTCACACTGGAGTCCCACCGGTCTGCTTATACCGTGCTTTTGATGTCAGAGTGGATGCAAGCCACTCCACTGACCACATGAGAGCATGACGCACAGGTGAGCCATGTTGATTTTCTTGACGTCCCCTTCTTCAGTTAGGGACATTATGCGCATGCAGTCAAGAGCTTAGAGATGCACTAGAGGGAAAACAGAAAAGCATTCAGAGTCTGACCCCAAACAGCACTCAGTTCACAGAATTGACATAAGTGCTGAAAAACATCCTGTTTTGGGTGGTGTAATGTGTTATGAATGTGTAATAACTCATCATGCAGGCCTAGATGTTTCACTGTTTTAGCTTACTGGGAAAAATGTGTGCCTTTCTCAAAGGACTTAGATTTTTTAATGGTGTCGACATTTGCCTGAAGAATCCCATGCATGAATTAGATCATGCAAACACAAAAAAGTCTTAGCCAGAAGTCAATTCAGGGCCTTTTTAAATGTAAGGCACAAGATAATTGAGTGTTACATTTATTTTTAATACAACTTTTATACACAATCAAATGCAATGTTGAATAACTCAAATTTTATATATCTCTAATTTAATATTTGTTATTATAATTTTTTTAGGTTATTTCAGATTGATTGTTGGTGTTTCTTTCCACCCCTGTCTGTTTGACTGTAATCAATGTCACACTAAAAACGTACTAACTCATAGTAACACAAATTCCTTGTGTGCAAAATTACTTTCTTTAATAATATCTTTTCATTTAAATAAAGCTCTAAAAATCTTTCAAAGAATCGAATTGATTTCTTGTTGGTACGTGATTGGCCCAGATCATTTCAAAATGCGAATTCCGCGGACGGAAGTTGCGTCATGACAGGTTTCCTTTCTTCTTCGGGAGCTGGTGGCCACTTCCGGTTACATGACGACTGCGCCGTTGATACAAAAAGAGAGAAGGAAAACACAAGGAAAATCTCTTTCCTGGCTAAACAACAGAAATCGCACTGAAAAGGACAGTTTGGCCGTGTTGTCTTTGGGGCAAAATTCCTAACGACCCATCTGACATCATCGCGAGCGTCAAACCTTTTAGAGGATTACCAACAGTTTGGAGTTTATTGTTTTTCGCCTGTTCCGTCCTGCTAAGCTATTTCTCTGTTGCATTGCATACCCAAGCTAGCCACGGCTGGCTAACGCTTACTGCCAGTTTAGTGTACGTCCCCAGCTCTCGGTTTTAAAGGGGTTTTCGGACGGAAAAAAATCCACAGTTGATCCGCTGACTTGCTGCTGGACTTTGTTGATCTTCTTTAGTTCAGTAGCTTCGGTTGGATGAGAATGGCAACGTCGGCTTTGTACGCTTGTACGAAGTGTAACCAGCGGTACCCCTTCGAGGAGCTGTCGCAGGGCCAGCAGCTGTGCAAGGTTAGGACTTCTGTGTATTATTAAGGATAACCGCTATTCACAATAATACGAATGGACGATTAAAGACTGAAATGGATGAGGATTTGTAGAAGTTGTTACTGTGGCCTCGGTGACATGGACAGTCTGGGGCTTATATTATGTAACAAGTTGGAAAACTGCCCTAATACCCGTAGCCGTGTTTACATTCCGTGTTTACATGTTATTTTAGGGGGTAAAATGTAATTACTTTGATCTGATCTGTATTTACTGATGGTTTTATTAGCGTAATTATCGTGTTAGGAACTGAGAGTGGATATTTAACAGCCATGTTTGCATTTTGTTGCATTGGAAAAATGCTTTATACCCTTGGATCTTAAACTACTAATTTGCAAATACTCCATCTTTTAGAATATTCATGGATATGTCTTGTAATCTAGAAGGTCATATGGTTTGGCAAAATAATTTTGGAAAAAGTTTAAAGATCGTAATGTTCCCATGTCATAAAATGCAGTTTTGTTGAAGATTAAACCTGTTTGTACATGTATGTATACATTGCTTAAGTTAAGAGATTTCTGCAGGTGTTGCCCAACCTGCTTTAATGCATGTGTGCAAAATCCTATGACTCTTGGATATTACTTTTAGTAAATGAATGCATTAATATTTCTTTGTTTTGATCCCACAGGAGTGTCGCATCGCACACCCTATAGTTAAGTGTACATACTGCCGGTCTGAGTTTCAGCAAGAGAGGTAAAATATTTCTCTTTATTAACGCATGTATTTTTAAAAAATGTTTATAAGATGTTATATTTTACACGTTTGACTTTCCGTTTTTCCTCTGTTCCAGTAAAACAAATACAATCTGCAAGAAATGTGCCCAGAACGTCAAACAATTTGGAACAGTGAGTTATGGATTATTTTTTGTTGCTTTTTACTTAATTTGACTCTGATCTCTTATTAATTGATTAGCAGTTTTAATCAAATTGATAAACTAGCTCCAAAAGTAAAATTTTTCAAAGTTAATATATTATGCATTGTGGCATAAATTTAATTTTCTCACCATTTATATTATTTTTTTCAGCCAAAACCCTGTCAGTACTGTAACATCATTGCAGCTTTCATCGGAACCAAGTGCCAGCGTTGTACAAACTCAGAAAAGAAGTATGGACCTCCACAGACATGTGAACAGTGCAAACAGCAGTGCGCTTTTGACCGTAAAGAGGAGGGCAGGAGAAAGGTACAAGTGTTGTATAGTAACATCCTGGATGGGGGCAACACAGGTTCCACTGTTTTTTTTTTCTTTTTTACTCTACAACTCCCTATCCATCTTCCAGGTTGATGGAAAGCTGCTTTGTTGGCTCTGCACGCTGTCATACCGCCGCGTCCTGCAGAAGACTAAGGAGCAGAGGAAGGGCTTCGTTTCATCCAACTCCTCGTCCCTGAACGAGAAAGATCATCACTCCAGACCGCACCACCACCATCACCACCACCATCATCATCACCACCACAGACACGGCAGTTCTCACCACAAGTATGTCCTCTTCTCCCCCCTTGTGGATGTAACCTCATGCTTTTGAGACAGATTTTTATTTAAATCGCTGAAGAAAGAAAACATCGGATCTACATCTACTTAAGTAGTTTTTCCAGTTAAACTCAAGAATCTTATGTGTGTGACAGCAAAATCTGAAGTCACTTTCAAACAGCCCAAACGTATAAAAGGGGCTTTTATGCTCTTCTATTTTATTTAAATGTTTAAAATCTGATGAAAGAGTTACCTTCATAGGGTTGAAGGCAGTGTTTAATGGTTAAAGTAAGACATTTCCACTTGTATTTTGTCAAGAAAACTGAGGATATTTGAACTGTTTGCATGAAATAAGTGTATTGCCTTGAGCAACACACTTCATTTTTCTCCCTTTCACAGATTAAGTGGGAGCTTAAGTCCTGAGCAGGAGCCGGGACTGTGGAAGCAGAGGTAGCATCTGATTTGCACACAGGAACTAAAAAAAACGTCTATATTAAATTTTTATGTATTAATTGTTCACTTCCCATCTTAATTTGCTTGGCAGCCATAAATCGTCTTCAATCCAGAAGGAGACTCCAAAGAAGAAACCAAAATTGGAGATGAAGCCATCTAATGGGGACAGGTATGGGAGGAGCTGAATTCGCCGGGGCTGTCAAGTTTAGCTTTGTTTATAATTGGGTTAAAAATTACCCCCTTTTGTGCGAATCTTGTGTTTTTGAACAAACTGTTTTGTTTCCTCTCATCAGTAGTTCCATCACCCAGTCAATGGATTCTGGAGGAACGGACAACTTTATCCTCATCAGCCAGCTGAAAGAGGAAGTGATGTCGCTGAAGAGGCTCCTGCAGCAAAGGGATCAAACCATTCTGGAGAAAGACAGAAAGGTGGGTTCTCTGCCTCTACCTGGTCTTAGCCCTGTTGGGCCAAAGCTGTTAACACCATGTCGTGGTTTGACCTGTTGACTAAACAATGAAACTCTCCTCCAGCTCACAGAGCTGAAAGCAGACTTTCAGTATCAAGAGTCAAACATGAGAGTCAAGATGAACCAAATGGAGAAAGCACACAAAGAGGCCATGGAACAACAACAGGTAAATGTGTCACAAAGAAGGGATAAATATGACCCCCAAAGTGCTACACAACTCAATCACACATCAATTTATTGTTTACAGATAATCATTAAGTTAAACTTTTATTAACAAAATTAATATTTTAAGATTAAAAATTAAAAGAAAACAGAAAATAATAATAAATATTGATTCAGGGCTTAGATTAAACAATATTCAATTTTCTAGTTTCTATATATACTAAATTATTTTAAAAAAGTAGATCAAAACAGAGCGTGCTCCTAGAATGCCCCTCTCACTCCTGATTGGTTGGATCAGGTGATTGGAATATTTGAGTGACTGAAAACACCTGATCCAGGTGACAAGCAGTATAATGTCCTGAGGATGATATATAGAAGCAGATGATCTAGACTTAAATCTAGATCTGTCTGTACTTTTCCTTTCAAACACTTACTGCGTTTGGTGTAAGATAAAAAATAAATGTATTTCAGTTGGGTTATAGTTAAGAATTTTGTCCATTAATCGCACATAGTTACGTTTTCCCAATATAGAGGTGCTTCCTGTCTGTTGTAGGAAATAGAAAGATCCTGTAATGTTATTGATTCTATAATAAAGTAATAAACATTAAATTATCGGAATATCTCTTGACTACTTTCTTTAACAGAGCTTTACACATCTCTGTCAGGTTTTTGCTTGTATGATGCACATATAACGCTAATCTCAGGAAGCAATATAAGTTTGGCCTTTGCCAACAGTTGGAATACTCCAGTCATAAAAGAAGGATTCTTCTAACACTGTTGGTCTTTGCTTCAACAGGGCAAGAACAGGGAGCTGATGAAACAAGTGGCTGCCCTTTCAAAGGGCAAAAAGTTTGACCGGACAGGAAGTTCGCTGCTGGTGCCCTAACAATAGGCTGGCCACAGACTAACAAGGCAGAGTGGCTTCATTTTTTGTGACACTGTGAAAGTCTCCCTCCTGTGTTTCCTCACTTCCATTTCCATTGGTTACTTATTGATTGGTCAAACCAAAAGTACCACATTTTAACATGACCGGAGGTCCGTTTTTAAATTGAAGAAACCCTTTTTCTTCTTTTACTTGTTGAAATATTTTAGAGACATTTTTTTTGGACGACTTTCCCTCAGGATAAAAGGATGGGACTTTGAAGTTATGGATTATGGACACCTCATTTTTAACACTGCCAGGCCATAAACAACAAAAAGCATGGTTTGCTTGTGGGGATGGCATTTCGGTTTCACAATATATCCACTTGATTTTTTTTTTAAATTGATATCACACCTATTTATTCAGCTGTATTTTCTAGCTTTTTTTTCCCTTCACAAAATACAGAGAAATATCTCATATTTTTGGGTTTTCTTCAATAGCAAGTTATATTTTTCTAAGGTGATGCGATTGTGGAACTCAAGCTCTTGAACAGAGACAATGTGCAACTTTACAATGTATGCAAACGCAGGACGGGTTACCACTGAGCTGCTGTTCATTCGTCGAGAACTCAGTGTCGATTCAGAAAACAACAATAAGCACTCCGAACAGCTGTCTGGATGGATGCCTTTTGGCTGCTCTCTTTCTCACTGTGTGACAGCTGTCGTGCTTTTCCGTTTCTCTTCAGTGGAACGAATGTAACTGCATGATTTTACTGCCAGATAAAGATGGCGTTATGGCCAGACTTCTGCTTTCTCCCCCCATTATGAATTGTTTTATCTTTTATTTTTGTCTTTTAAAGAATCACTTGTAAATGTACTGCAGGGGTCAGCCATTGTATTTAAACTATTGCTTGTATCCATTTTTAGTGAGTAAAGTATGTGTATGGTGAGGCCAGTTGAAATTACCATGTCTGTAGAAGATGCTTTTTAAAGGAACACACCTTTCACCCTACATTACTGAACTGGTTTCATACTGTTGTCAGAATCACTTTTGTACTTTTTTCCAATTTCAAGTGTTTAAAAACTATTAAATTGAACTGGCTGAACGTCTCGGTGTTACTTCTTTTATTCTTTTCAGACATACCTGTTTTCAAAGGTGGGTACTAATGATCAGAATGACATTTACTTAGTTGCCCCTTTTAGAAGTTTTTTTTTCCAACTATGCATGTAGATTTAAAGTGGTAATTCTGTACTTTTTTGGTGCTTAAAGTTGACTGTAGCTGTTCAGTTTTGTATAAATGAAGATGTATATATATATATATATTTTTTTTTTTTTCTTTTTTTTTCAAGGAATGCACAAATCAAATTATATAACTGGTACTATATTGATAGACAATTCCATTAAAAGGTAAAAATTGTCATGGATCAGTATAAAATACTTCACTTTTGCAATACTTTTGAAAGCATCAATATAGTTGCAGGAAACTCTGTACATAAGCGGAAATACGAGGTTGTGACATTTTCCTCCAAAACAGAAAAAAAGGCTTTATTGTTTCTTAGCTGTAACCTCACAGTTACTTAAGTACCAGGGTCACCACCTGGTTGCCTCCCATGGACCACACAAGGTGCCTGTAGGTCTCTTCTAAAATTAGCAAAACTCACTTGTGAGCAGCATCTAAAATTACATTTTATTCTGTTGCTATTTTTTAAATTACATTTGCATATATTTAAAATGTAAGTCTTACAGATATGTTCATGATACATGAACTTTAGATAAGTTTAGGTGACCTTGGTGTTCATAAATTGGCCTTAATACTCCATCATAGTAGTAGATCACATTTGGACAAAAATATTGAACAAGGGCAAGTTTTTATTTTTCAAATTAGAAAATAGGTTTAAAACTTAAAAGTTCTGACTTATTCAGAACTTGAGTACTCAGTAGTCAGTTGTTACATTTTTTTTACTCTTAATAATTCCGATGACTTTTTAGACCCTATTTGAATTATATATATTTTCTGAAGTAGTGCATCTTTTACTTGAGTATCATTTTTGGAAGCCCTACCCCAATTTAATTTTTTTCCTAAAAGGTTCTGAAATTATTTGTGCTTATTAGAGTTTTTGCCACAAATTTTGTTATGGTGATTTGAGTGCCAAAATAAGCACAAAATAAATAAATATTACAGGTTTGGAAAGTGTGCCAGAATCTTACAATTGTTTTTTTTTCTCCTTTGGCTGGCATATTTTGAGAGAGAGCATTTGCTTTGTAGAAAAAAAATCCTTAAATATGTTCTATATATTTACAATTTCAATGCCGGTTTTATTTTATTTTTTATTTTTTAATAACTATTCAAATATTTCCATGACATATAGTAAAGAACAAAGAACAATAAATTATCCATATATTTAAAAGAAACCAGGTGGATTTTTTTAAGTTAAGTTATGATGATAAAAGAATAATAACATGTTATTCTGTAAAGCTGAGACAGATGATAGTAAACATTTCTTTTTTCATCCTATCAGTACTGGGAGAAATTATGTCTGATTTGAGCAATTATTTCAAATAAAATTTGCGTTTTACAGCGATTTTTGTTTTATGAATATATTTTGCTCTTAACATTTGAATTACATTTTAATCCATTAAAATTTTTAGATTATCTCTGTCTAAAATCCAACTATTTACGGGCAGTACCTGAACGCATCAGCCAGTTCATCCGGGTCACTCGGAGCTTCCGCTAATGAGACTGCAGGTCGCTGTTTGGACAAAACGGAAAAATATATATATATTCTGAAATTGTTGTTCGGTTGGTCTCTGTAGCGAATATATCTATTTTCCTTTTAAATAAAAAGTTAAGATAAAGTTAAGACAGCAGCGTTAAACAGAAACTTTTCTCCTAGCTTTTGTACCATGATTTAATAGCTAACATTTGGCTAACAGATGTTAGCTTATAGCAAATGCATCAAGTTATCTAAATCCTTGGTTTACAAAATTTGAAGAGCCGACATAAGGTAGGTTTCTTTTAGCATAAAATTATTCAAACATTACCGGAAAATTTTACGTAATTGTCAAAGGTCTTGGCTTACAAACGTCATATGTTTGCGCTGCTAACATGGAGTTTTAGAGTTGTGCGAAATCGATCAAGTTATAGATTTTTGCTAGAGTTTATCATGACCAAAGCATGTTTACATTCACTACTTCTGCAGCTGTGGTGTATGATTCTAAATGAAGCAGTACAAATTAATTCTGAAGAAACTGTTATCACTTCCCCCCTCAAATTAGGTAAAAAAGAGGACAGAAAGTGACATCTATTAACATTGAACCTTTGTTTGTTTATATTATAAGTATATGTAATGCAATGGGGAAAACTATTTCCAGCTATGCATAACTAAAATGTTAATTACTAGAATAATAAATGTTATAACAAAGAATGTTTGTTTAACATTACAAGTATTTTGATTTATATGAGATTTACCCATTTAACACTTCAATGGCAGCTTTTGTGTTTAAGAAAATGTACCACCAAATAATGCTGATTTTTCAGGGGTTTTTTTGTCCTAAATGTATACACAATTATTCAAATGCAGTCTACCACAGTTTATATTTGTAACATACAGTATGCTTATATATATTTATTTCATTTTTAGGTTAAATAGTAAGCCTCTTAGAGCTGTTGAGGTTATTTTTCAATGCATACATATTTCTTTTTACTTTGTTTTCATTTGACAGGATGTCTGACTCTGACAGTGATGAGGATCAAGGTCGCCCGTTTTCCATCACCGGCTTCCTCTTTGGAAACATCAATGAAGACGGACAGTTGGAGGATGACAGCGTTTTGGACAATGTTTGTGTTTAAAACATATTTTACTTCAGCATCGTTTGAGACCATTTCTTGAGTAGTTTTT
>NC_050525.1:12155322-12372456 GCF_002922805.2 Oryzias melastigma
AAAAAAAAAAAAAAAAAAAGCATCTCTACTTTTTGATGGAAATTATGACTACAAGGGTTTTAATTCCACCTTTTTGGTAAATCTGTGTACTTTAGTGATTTTAATTGCTTCTGGAATTTTTTTTTCTCTGTTATTTTCTTATCCCAGGAGTCCAAAAAGCATCTTGCTGGTTTAGGGACTCTGGGTTTCGGCTCTTTAATTACAGAGATTACTGCCAATGAGTGTGAGGAAAAAGACAATAAAGATTCAGAAAATGTAGATGGAGAAGGTAAGAGAGTACATCGACAAAGGAACTAATTTACCTGGAATGTGGTGCGATTTTGTTTTTTAATTTCATTTTTCTTCAACTCATTTTATTGTCTAGGTTGGGTGAAAAGCACTGAAGATGCAGTCGATTATTCTGACATCAGTGAGGTGGCTGAAGATGAGACCAAAAAGTACCGTCAGGCTATGGGGTCTCTGCAGCCAAGCCGGAAAACTGGTAACGATTAGACTTCACTTGTGTAATATTGTGTTTTCAGTGTTGTAATATTGCTACGTTCAGATAAAAAATTAATCCTGTCTACATTCATTTTCTACATAAACATTGACTTTTTTGTGATGAAAAAAATCTTGTAATGAAATTATTAAAAGTTATTGATAAATATTTAATCCCCAAAATTTGCTCTATTCATCTTTTTGATTTTTTTTGCTTGACTACTCTAATTTTATATTCTTTAAAATATTTTTTTGTTTAATATATATTTTCTATAAACTTGTTTCCAAACTCCTGAACTGTAGATGATGAAGACGACTATGATGCCGACTGTGAGGACATTGACTCTAAGCTTATGCCTCCACCGCCTCCGCCCAGTCTTTCATTGCCAGGAGAGAAGGAGGAATCCTCAAGTCAGAGCACAAATGGTAAAGATTCATGCACTGGTAAGGTGCAATGTTTAAAAATAGTACAACGTGTTTTTGTTTTATTTTTTGGAAGATTTCTGATACAAATTCATGATTTGACAGTGGGGGAAGAGGGTGATGGCATCATCCTGCCCTCCATCATTGCCCCATCCTCTGCTGCTGATAAGGTGGACTTCAGCAGCTCTTCCGACTCTGAGTCAGAAACTGACCGACCTTGTCAGACCTCTGGATCTGGAGGCCCCCCCGACATACTTACCCTCCCTCTTGCTGGCATAATGCAGAAAGACGCAGCCAAAGCTCTGCCCGGCGTCACCGAGCTCTTTCCAGAGTTTAGGCCCGGCAAGGTAAATATTTTTCAAATATCCATTACTCTCAAATCAAATAAATGTGCTTATACACTTTTTTTACAATATATTTATAGGTCCTCAGGTTCTTAAGGCTGTTTGGTCCTGGAAAGAACATGCCGTCAGTTTGGAGGAGTGCCCGCAGAAAGAAGAAACGGAAGCACAGAGACCCTCAGCCTGGAACACCTCCACCTGAAGGTGAGGTGTCAGAACAAGGTCAGGAGAAAAAGTCTGGATGGATTTATGAGTACGCCCTCCCGCCACCCCCAGAGCAGTGCCTCTCTGATGATGAGGTACATCTCAGTCATTCTCAGCAGCTTGTCACCTGTGAGTTTTTGTTTTTCACTTCCCTTCTGTTTGCTGTTCTAGATTACTATGATGGCTCCAGTAGAGTCAAAGTTTTCACAGACCTGTGGGGATGGAGACAAGGAGACTGAGTCTCGACCGAAAGTGGCAGAATGGAGATACGGTCCAGCTCAGCTGTGGTACGACATGCTGGGAGTACCTGAGGATGGAAGTGGTTTCAACTATGGGTTCAAGCTGAAAAATTTGGAGTCCAGTGAGCTTGAGAAGCAGGATATCCCCAAGGAAATCGCAGAGATTCCTCAAGAAGTAAGACCGCCTTGTCTTTGAACATTAAAATGAATGGTTGTTGTTGTTTACTCACTGTTATTGTTTGTTTTCTAAAAAGAAGGTTCAGAGCCAAGAGGAAATGAATGACAACGACGGAGATGATGATGACGGAAATGAAGACAAAGAGGCCTTAGAGAACGAGGTCTTCTTGATGGTCACTCAGCTCCAGTGGGAGGATGATATCATTTGGAATGGAGAAGAAGTAAAGCACAAGGGAACCAAAACTCAGAGAGCCAGCCTGGCAGGATGGCTTCCCTCCAGCATGACGCGCAACGCCAATGCTTATAATGCACAGCAAGGTCAGATGATCCTCACAAGCAGATCTGACTATAATCTTCTAGAATAATATTAAAATGTTGCCTGAATATTGATTTTTCTTTTCTTTAAAGGTCTCACTAGAAGTAATTCTCAGCTGGTACCACCAACCCCTCCACCCATACCCAAAGCTCCTACAATCTCAGGTGCTAAACGGGACAAAAGCAGCCTCGATCATCAAGGTGATCAGAAAATACTTCCACTTAAACAATTTTTTCTTAAAACCATATCCTAACAGTTTGTTTTTGCTCATTTGCAGCTTTTCAAGAGGAATCCTGCTCCTGGTATTCCATTTTCCCAATCGACAATGAAGAGTTGGTGTATGGCCGATGGGAAGACAACATCATCTGGGATGATCAGGAGATGGATCACCTGCTCGCACCGCCTGTTCTTACACTGGATCCCAATGATGAGAATATTATTCTAGGTACACAAAAAAGTATTTGTAGTTTTTAAATATTAATAATATATTTTAGCATTAGCCAACTATCCTGTTCAAAATGAGCTCATCAACAAAATGTTTGTAGAAATTCCCGATGAAAAGGAAGAAGCCACCTCACATTCACCATCAAAAGAGAATAAGAAGGAAACTGCAATTAAGAAGAGCCGCATTTTGTTGGGAAAGACTGGAGTGATCAAAGACGAGCCACAGCAAGTATGTTAGCGCATAAAACCACCGTTTATTAAATAAAAAATGGCAGATTTACACTTAAATCTCACAAAATATAAGTAAAATCAGATGAAATAAAATATAACCGGATTGTATCAATTTAAGTTTGTATGTTCTATGGAGTTTGTTTCAACATTAACTTTTTGTCTCTTTTAAAACAGAATATGTCCCAGCCTGAAGTGAAGGACCCCTGGAATCTCTCCAATGATGAGTTTTACTACCCCAAACAGCAAGGTCTGAGAGGAACTTTTGGGGGCAATATCATTCAGGTGAGAGGTGGCCAACTCTAAGCATCTAACTCACAGAAGATGCCTTGAAATTTAAAGAAAAAAAATTAAACGCTCTCTATTTTTTTACTATTTATTAGTTGTATTAAATCTATGTACTTTTTTCAACAGCATTCAATCCCAGCTCTGGAGCTGAGGCAGCCATTCTTCCCCACTCACATGGGACCCATGAAGCTCCGCCAGTTCCATCGAACGATACTAAAGAAGTACTCGTTTGGAGCTTTAGCTCAGCCGGGCCCCCACGCTGTTCAGCCACTGCTCAAACACATAAAGAAGAAGGCCAAGGTAAGGCCTGCTCATTGCATTACATCATTATTATTAACATTACTATATATGTATCTTTTGCTAATTATGCTTCTTTTCCCCTTTTCCTGGTCTAATAGATGAGAGAGCAGGAGCGGCAGGCCTCAGGAGGTGGAGACATGTTCTTCATGCGGACGCCACAAGACCTGACAGGCAAAGATGGAGATCTGATTCTAGCAGAATACAGTGAGGAATACCCGCCTCTCATCATGCAAGTGGGCATGGCAACAAAGATCAAAAACTACTACAAAAGAGTGAGCGAGAGTTTTTTCTTCCATTACAGTCAAAGTTGATTCTTAAAAACTAAAAGGATAATCAAATGCTTTGTATTATTACAAAATATCCCATGTTAAGACACGTGCCACTTTTCTCTAGAAACCTGGAAAAGATCCTGGAGCGCCGGACTGTAAGTACGGAGAGACCGTGTACTGCCACACGTCCCCCTTCCTGGGCTCTTTGCACCCTGGACAGTTACTCCAGGTTGGTACTTTCCATGTGATGCAAATATTTTTAGCATTCCAGATCATGGAACTATTTATTTATAGTCAACCTTTTTTCTTCTTGTAGGCATTTGAAAACAACCTTTTCCGGTCCCCAATCTATCTGCACAAGATGCCAGAAACAGATTTCTTGGTCTTGCGAACCCGGCACGGCTACTACATTAGAGAGATTGTTGACATTTTTGTAGTTGGACAGGAGTGTCCCCTGTTTGAAGTTCCAGGGCCAAACTCCAAACGAGCCAATACTCACATCAGGGACTTCTTGCAGGTGTGTTTAGTAGTTTAGACAAAACTCCAGCTCCTGCTGCATCCCGCAAACCCTCATCTGTCCTCTGCCTTCTGTAGGTCTTTATTTACCGCTTGTTCTGGAAGAGCAAGGATCGGCCCAGAAGAATCCGCATGGAGGACATCAAGAAAGCTTTTCCATCACACTCAGAAAGCAGCATCAGGAAACGACTCAAGCTGTGTGCTGACTTCAAACGTACAGGTAATCTTTGCTTTTTTGTTGTTTTAAAACACTAATATACTGTTATTTAATCAAATTCCTGATTTTTAGTGAGATGATGACGATGGTGTGAAAACACAGATGAATAGAAAATAGATCAGGAGTTATGATGAGTTTTAAAAACCAGAAGAAGTACTATTGACAATTTCTTCATTAAGATGTTTCACTTTTTGTCCAGAGTTGACATTTTTTAAATAAAAGAGAAACTGGAACAAAAGGTTTAACTTCCTGTAAGGGACAAAAGGACAGATAAATAAACAGAAATATTAATTTAAACCGATTCTGCTTCGACTGTCTGAGCTCCAACGTGAAAACCACAGGAAACAGGCTCCAAGTGTCAAAATAAACGCCTGCTACCCTTTCAAGCATGATGTTGATGTAAACACCACACATCAATCCAAAAACTAGTAAATGTTGCCCCATTGACTGCAAGAAGTTCATATATGAGGTGGAGAAATTTGATCTTGTTTCTGAGATAGAGAACACATGTTTGGTTGGGATATTTGTTTCATATTACATTAAATTTATTGATCTTACAATAAGTAAAACCTTTACAAAGTCCCTCGTTGTCATATCAGGGATGGACTCCAACTGGTGGGTGCTGAAGCCTGACTTCAGATTGCCCACGGAAGAAGAAATCCGAGCCATGGTGTCTCCAGAGCAGTGCTGTGCTTATTACAGCATGCTCGTGGCAGAGCAGAGGCTTAAGGTAATAGTTTTCTATTCACAATGCAAATTGATAACATACAGTTAAAGATACTACAAGTTATCTAACCACCGCAGGATGCCGGATACGGTGAGAAATCTTTCTTTGCCCCTGAAGAAGAGAATGAGGAGGACTTTCAAATGAAGATTGACGACGAGGTATCAACCCAAAAACCTTTCTAAATACACATATTGATCCAGACTTCAGGCTTCACACCATCTCTGTTCTGTGTTGTAGGTGCGGACAGCTCCTTGGAACACAACACGAGCGTTCATCTCTGCCATGAAGGGGAAGTGTCTGCTGGAGGTGACGGGTGTGGCGGATCCCACAGGCTGTGGGGAGGGTTTCTCCTATGTCAAAGTGCCCAACAAGCCCACTCAACAGAAGGTTTGATTTCTACAAGAGAAATGGAATGATCTTAGATCTGCACGCCATCTGTCGGGTTTTCACCATTTCGTTTCCTCAGGATGACAAAGAGCCTCAACCTGTCAAGAAGACGGTGACGGGGACAGACGCAGATCTCAGGAGGCTTTCACTTAAGAACGCCAAGCAGCTGCTTCGCAAGTTCGGAGTACCGGAGGAAGAAGTGAGTTCATCGTGCTGGATTATCAGATTTTTTGTGTTGTTCATAACAAAAGATGTATTTCATTCCAATTGTGTAGATCAAGAAACTCTCCCGCTGGGAGGTGATCGATGTGGTGAGAACGATGTCCACAGAACAGGCGCGCTCAGGCGAGGGGCCCATGAGCAAATTCGCCAGAGGCTCTCGTTTCTCTGTGGCTGAACACCAGGAGCGCTACAAGGAAGAGTGCCAGAGGATCTTTGATCTGCAGAACAAGTGAGACTGTCTGGTTTCCCCTTAAACTGCTGTAACAATTTTGAGTTTGGTTCACAGAGGTTCACAAAAGCATCTTCAAAATTTGCTTGAATTATTCAATTTTTAGAATAGTAGGATTATGAAAAATAACATAGTCTTCTGAAAAGATAAATGAAATTCTAAATTAGCAGATCTCCACAGTTCTGTGTTCACGATCTTTCACACCTGTACCATTTTTTTCACCACAGAGTGCTGGAGTCCACAGAGGTGCTGTCCACTGATACAGACAGCAGTTCAGCAGAAGACAGCGACTTTGAGGAGATGGGGAAGAACATTGAGAACATGCTGCAGAACAAAAAGACCAGCTCCCAGCTTTCACGGGAGAGAGAAGAGCAGGAAAGGAAGGAACTGCAGAGGATGCTGATGGGAGAAGAGAGCGACAACAAAGGACGCAAGGATCGGCGCAAAGGGTTATGTAAGTCTGCCTTTCTGCTGGAAATCAGCTCTAATGGTGCTCACTAACCTCTTGATTTGAAAACTAAAACCTTCTCTTACCGTAACTTTTCCCCCTACAGCCAGTTCCTTATCTGTCAGCTCCCATAAAGATGACGACACATCATCTGTCACCAGCCTAAACTCCTCGGCTACAGGACGCCGACTCAAGATCTACCGCACATTCAGGGACGAGGACGGTAAAGAGTATGTGCGCTGCGAGACTGTCAGGAAGGCCGCAGTTATCGATGCATATACAAGAATCAGAACCACTAAAGATGATGAATTTATGTAAGTCCCACACCTGGATTTGAATTTCTGGAAATAAACTGTAGGAATGTTAACATCCACAATAGCTGCTTATAACTTGTTTGTTTTAATGGTTCAAATTGAGCAATGACATAGACAAGTGAGATGAACTTCAATCTAATTGTTTAATTCAAGGTTGTTGTTTAAATACAGATTGAAAATACAGATTGAAAATTATAAATTGATTTGAAAATAAACTAAAAATAAGTTTATAAAGCTCTGCTTTGAAAACGCAAAGTAAATAACAAAAGTATATTTATTAAATTAAGATAAATAAACAAAATAGCCAAAATACCGAAACCTTATTTGAAGCTAGATTAAAAAGCTTTTGGTTTTTGCCTATTTTACACTTAAGCTACAACTAAGTTCCACTGCAGCACATTAAATAAGTCAAGTGTTGTAAGAAAAATACACAAAACTAACCAAAAACATTAATTTATTGTACAAAATCCCCATTTACTCCAAGTTATTATTATTATCTTTGATTTAGATTTTGGTTTTTTTTCCATCTTAAATAATGAATTTCCTCTTTACTCAAATGAACTTTCTTTGACATTCTCTTGATAGCTTGCTGCATAAAGGCTTAATATATTTTGCGCATCATTAGTGTAATTTTAAAGTTATTTAGATCTCTTAATGTTTGTATAACAGATGAGCGGATTCAAAATGATCAGTTGCGCCTATTATTATACAGTAAGAAACAAGATTTATTTTTGTTTTGTAAGTGAAAGTATGGTCAAATAAGAAAGCTGTGTTTGTGCTTGCAGACGAAAGTTCGCCCTGTTTGACGAGCAGCACAGAGAGGAGATGAGGAAAGAGCGCCGGCGAATTCAGGAGCAGCTCCGGAGGCTGAAGAGAAACCAGGAGAAGGACAAGATCAAAGGGCCTCCAGAGAAAAAGACCAAGAAGGCCAAAGAGAGACCAGACCTCAAGGTAAAAGTAAGCTTGCAGACTAAGTTCTACTGGAATGAATCTTGTATTTTTCCTCAAAAGCTCAAAATAAGGCAACCTAGTGCTGGTGTTTATAGCTTGTTTTTTTACCATTTATCATCCTAATGTTTTTCTTCTATCCCTAGTTGAAGTGTGGAGCCTGTGGAGCCATTGGACACATGAGGACCAACAAATTTTGTCCCCTTTACTATCAAACCAACGCTCCGCCCTCCAATCCTGTTGCCATGACAGAGGAGCAGGAGGAGGAGCTTGAGAAGACGGTCATCCATAATGACAACGAGGAGCTGATCAAAGTGGAAGGCACTAAGATTGTACTGGGAAAACAGCTCATTGAGAGGTATTTTAGCTGTTTTTTCCCCCCTTTTATATTTATCATAAATGAATGTATATAAAACGCTTTCTGATGTGCTTCACAGTGCTGACGAGGTTCGCAGAAAGTCTCTGGTGCTGAAATTTCCTAAGCAGCAGCTGCCACAAAAGAAAAAGAGACGCGTGGGCAGTGCAGTCCACTGCGATTACCTCAACGTAAGCATTTGGTTTGTGTGACACATTCAGGAGACTTCAGTGATATTTAAAGCCTTTTTTTCTGTTCTCATTGACAGAAACCGCACAAGGCGATTCACCGCAGACGCACCGACCCCATGGTCACTCTGTCCTCTGTGCTGGAAAGCATCATCAATGACATGCGGGATCATCCAAATGTAAGATCTACCCAGAGCATAAAGTCATGCTCTGCAGCCTCATTTTTAAAATATCTTTTTGTCCCGGTTGTAGACGTACCCCTTCCACACGCCCGTCAATGCCAAGGTTGTGAAGGACTACTACAAGATCATCACTCGGCCCATGGACCTGCAGACGCTGCGGGAGAACGTACGCAAGCGCATGTACCCGTCCAGGGAGGAGTTTCGTGAAGCTGTGGAGCTTATTGTGAAAAACAGCGCCACTTATAACGGTAATGCTAAAAGAGAAGGACTTAAAGAATAAATCATTTAGCTAGTTTCAGCATAATTGATGTTTATTTTAATGCATCAGGAGCCAAACATCCGATCACTCAAGTGGCGCAGTCCATGCTGGATTTGTGCGACGCTAAACTGAAGGAGGCGAGTGAAAGTCTGGACAGCTTTTTACATCTTCCTCGATTATGATGATCTTTAGTGTTAAGCTTTCATTCTATCTGTGAGTGCAGAAAGAGGACAGGCTGGTGAGGCTGGAGAAAGCCATCAACCCGCTGCTGGATGATGATGATCAAGTGGCTTTCTCCTTCATCTTGGACAACATTGTAACTCAGAAAATGATGATCGTTCCCGATGTGAGAGGCCTTTGTTCCAACTTCATTAATACAAGACCGGCGATAAGAGCCTAAATATTATTTTATTAACAATTCCCTTTTTTTTTTTTAGTCCTGGCCTTTTCACCATCCTGTCAACAAAAAGTTTGTACCTGATTATTATAAGGTTATAGCAAATCCCATGGATCTGGAGACAATCAGAAAGGTGAAAGACTCAATAGAGTTGACATTTTATATTGTAAAACTACAGCAAATTCAATGAATTATATTTTGTTTTCAGAACATCTCCAAACACAAATACCAAAACCGAGATGCGTTTCTTTCGGATGTTAGTCTCATTCATGCCAACAGCATCAAGTATAACGGTAAATGACCTCAGTTACATGTTTAATGAAAAAGACACCAAATAAAAGTTGTAATACTGATAATTGTTTTTTTCCTTGACAGGCCCAGACAGCCCATACACCAAGACAGCTCTGGATATAATCAGCATCTGTAAACAGACTCTGGCAGAGGTATGCTGGGGGGGGCTTCAAAGCATTCACTTAGGTTTTTAATTCTTTATATGCACCAAAAAATGAATAATATTTCTATACATTGAATAAATCTGCAGTTTAATAATCACATTCCATTAGTAAACAGCTGTACCACTAACCATGTTGTCTTGGATTGTCTCCAGTACGATGAGCACTTGACACAGTTGGAGAAAGACATCTGCACTGCTAAGGAGGCAGCTCTAGATGCAGCAGATCTTGAGAGTTTTGAATCCATGCCTGGACCGTACACGCCACAGGTAGGAGGAGCGCCCTCTGACTGATGTTTGTGTCGGTATCCTGCAGGTCCCCCCTCCTGTTTATCAGAGCAAATGTTCTGATCTTGCAGCTTCTCTGCTACACCTTCTAGAGCTCCTCTTATCCCTCCTTCCCTTTTTCGCTGTACTAACTCCAGATATTCACGTTGTGTTTGCTCACAGTAGTTCCTTTACTAGTGTCTTCTTTCTTCCCACTTGTTTGTCTTCTGCACTTCTGCCCTCGTGTCCCGTCTCTCTGTCTGTGTGCCACTCCATGTGGCGTGGGCCAGCCTGCTGATCTGTTTGACAGCGGGGCTTCAGGGAGTCTGCCCAGAGAGCCCAGCAGCCTTTTCTCTGAGGGACCTCTAGTGGTTGCTCCAGAGAAGAGAGGGGGGCAGGTATGGAGAGAGAAATAAGGCTTGCAACCACATGCCACCCCTCCTTAAACGATCCAGCTCGATTCGATTTTTTTATTTGACCTACTTGTGAAAGTTTTAGAGTTGAACAAGTTAAGGTGGCCTCTGTGTTTTGACCTTTGGTTTTACTTCTCAGGGACGGCACAGCAGGAGGCCTGGAGAAGAGGAGTCCGATGTGGATATTGAAGGTTTTGAAGAGGAAGATGACGGGAAACCTAAAACTCCTGCTCCCGTAAGACAGATGTTTTTCATGTGAAACTCATAATTCCACTTCATAAAACAGTATATCCACTACACAAGTACACAATTTTAGAAAAATACAAGAATTTTAATCTAAAACTTCATCTTTCTTATTGTCTTACTTTTTTTTTCTTACTAACCAGGCAGAGGATGCTGAAGGAGATTTAGAGGATGAAGATGATGATGAGGAGATGCTGCTGCCTCCTCGCAGGCGAGCGCACGACCAGGACGAGGACGACGATGATGATGACGAGGAGAGAGACCATAGGAGGTCAAACCACCCGGCTCAGTCCAGCGTTCTTTATCAAGATCTGCTCATGTCAGACGGAGAGGATGATGCCAGCGAAGAGGAGGGCGACAACCCTTTCTCCTGTGAGTCCAGGACACAGGAACTATCTGTTGCAGCTTTTATTGTGATTTGAGTAAAAAAAATTGTTGGCACTTTTGTGTCTGTCAGCCATTCAGCTGTCAGAGAGCGGCAGCGACTCCGACAGAGAGGTCAACGTGCGACCCCCACCTCCACGGAGAACTCAGGAGACGGCCCGCATGGGCATGGAGCAGGACGAGAGCATGATGTCGTACGAAGGAGACGGGCCTGATGAGCCTCCTTTAGAGGACAGCAACATCAGGTACAGCAGACCAATGGGTCCCCAACCCCCCCAGGCCGTGGGACAGTTTGAACCAGACAAAAGAAATGTATAATCTGATTCTGAAAGAAGTTTTCTTTTTGAAAACTGCCAACCACATCTGGCTCATTCATGTCATTGATCTTGTATTGAAAATACATCTGCTGCTTTCATAAAACGGCTGTGTTGACCGCTAAATTAAAACCCCAAAGTTAACAAAAAACAAACGTATTTGGAACATTTTTTTTTCGCAGAAAAGAGCCAGTGAGGAAACAAACTTTTGACTTCAAAATAAAAGAAAGCAACAGAACTCTGGACTCCAAATAAGGAGTTATTCTGACAGTTGATTATATTTAGAAAATATTAATTTCAGTGACCCTTGTCTTTTGTATTCATCCATCGCACCTTAAAAATCTATTTTAATGGTTCTTACATGAAATATAGCTTACAAAAGTTTAAACCAGCTGCAGATATTTTACAGAGGCGGAACATAAACCTTACTCACAAAAGTTAGGGGAATCTGGACATAGAAAAGCAGACCCAATTCAGTCTCATACATAAAAAAATATTCTCTGACATTGATTTGGTCTGTATCTTGTAAAAGATTGGAGACCCACAGCAGTGCACCACAACTTCTCCCTCTTCTGAAAAATACAGAGCATTTCAGTCTAACAAGCTAAAACTATTTTTCCTAAAAAGTCTAGTCCTTCCTGATGTCCCACTAATATGTTTTTGAAAGTGTTTAGATGACGTGGTTGTGTTTTTCTGCTGTGTCACAGCTACGGCAGCTATGAGGAGACTGAGAGTCGCAGTCAAATGCAGACGTCTAACATGATCAATGGTGAGGAATACGGGATCAGCGAAGAAGAGGAGGATGAAGAAGATGAGGCGCGGAGAAGAGGCCCGGCTGTGCTCTCCCAGGTCCAGCTGAGTGAAGATGAGGAGAGTGAAGAGTTTAGATCCATCGGGGCAGACAGCGACATGGACTCTGACAATTAGTTGTTATTGGGGTTTTTTTAGGCTTTTTTAGTAACTTGAAAACGTGATCCCACATTTAAAAGGAAAATGTAAATATGTACAGCTGTAGTTATTTTGTAAAGGATGATTTATGGACGCTTTCTGTTGTTTTCTTTTACTTTTGCAGTTCAAAGTAGTACTTTGTACATTTCAGTTTACACTTTATGTAAAGATTGAGGTAAAAGTTTTTTCATAGTATTCAAATTGAGTTTATGGGTCAACCTGATTATAGCTCAATGACCACAAAAAAGGACAACAACTTCTCGTTGTAAGTTTTTCTGCTGAAGTTTCTTCATTTTGTTAAATACAAAACTGCTCTCTTTTCATCATGTTTGGAGGTTTTGTGTTTCATTTTTACACCAACATAATTATTCAGTGTTCAATGTGTTCAGCTGGCAAGAAAATGAAAGGTAGGTCACAGAAATTAAGTGTTTCTGTTTTAAAAAAGTTAATGTCAACCCGTCTTCTCTTGTTCTGTTCTTAGGAGCAAGCAACATCTGTGTTACCTTCACTGGACGCACATTATGTTGGTTAGAAACACCTATAATCATAAACTCATAAAATAATAAAGTTCACCAAAAAGTGACTGTGCTGCCCATTTTTATTAAATATGCCTAAGGTAACATATTTATTGCTTACCTTTTGTTAAAAAGTGTTTACATTCTTTCAACTACTAACTTTTCAGCTATTTACAGGATAAACATGATTTCCGGTGAATTATGAGGCAAAGAAAAGCAGACAGAATTACGTTGATTGCATAAAAGGTCAAAGGCTGTGTATTATTTAAGTGTTATTTAAGCTACATCTATAGTGTTAGAGCATTAGAAACAAAGTACAAATCAAGTCCCCTGTTGAAAGATCCATAGACCAAGAAAACTTTAATAAAGATAAATACTGAAAAAGTTTAACTTGCTATCAATAAATTTTGTGTGCTGTAAGTAATAACAAAAACAGACATTGAAGAAACAGCAAATAGTTGACTTCAATTAATAACAGTTTTATTTGTGTTTCAGATTTCTGTTTATTTACTTAAAACTTTATTTTTAAGTGATTTTGTGTATTTCTGTTTGGTGAACAGCAGGGGGCAGTTTACCACGCAAACTACTGGTGATTGGATGAACTCCACAGGTTTCTTGAAAAAATAGTTACAGTACTCTTTTTTTTTTTTTTAATATAAACCTAAAACCAAGTCACTGTCCAGCAAAAACAAAAATAATCCAGAAAAGAGAATAAGTAGCAACATCTAAACCTTTTTTTTAATCCACACCTTAAAATTCAAGTTTTAAGGAAATGCAATAACCAGAAAAACTGTGAAAATTTTCCTCATCAAACCTATACCTCTTGTTTCTGCACAGTGGTACTTCCTTTTATGCACCATTTTAGTTATTTAGTTTCCTTTAAATGCTGACAGTGTGCACTTCCTGTTACTTTTACAGGTCCTATTTCTTGCAGGTTCTACTTCCTGCACTGATCTGCATTTAAGTGAAATATTGCTGCACTTCCTACTTTTCTGCAGGTTTTGAATCAATGCAACTTTGTGTTGCAGAAGTTTGCTCACATCCACTTACATCAATGCTGTGCAGCACTCCATCTATGCACCATTTACAGTTGATACATGTAAAAACAATGCAATGCTGCTATTTCTACACTGATGTGACTAAAATAAATGTTGCTTTACTCTGCTTTACTATTTTATCCTTCTGAGAGCCAACCCAGTGATGTGGGGAACCTTTGTTTTTGGATTGTCTCATTTGTGCACTTTAAGATATTCTCATTTTTCCAGTGATATCCCAAACCAACACACATGTCAAGAAAAAAAAAGAGAATTTAGACATAGAATTAAATGGTTTAAGGAATCAGCTTTTTGAACTGAACAAAAAGCAGAGTAGCAAACACCAAGACCATGTTTAGTTTGGATCACCGAGGCCCCACTCTGGAGCCAGGACTGGGGTAGGGGCTCGTTTACGAACTCCTGGTGGGCCGGGGCTCCTCCTATGGGCTGCAGTCTGAAGAGATTACGTGGGATCACTGTCCCGTGGGTCCACCACCTCCTGCAGGAGAGCTTGAAAAAGGAAGATTCAATGTGGTTTGGGTGGCAGTCACCCCAATCATAAAATTTTGCTTTTGGGACTTGGAATTTTCAAGAGAGGGGCTGGAGAAAGTGGGCCGGGAGAGGAGAATCTGGACATTTACTTAGACTAGAAAATCTGAATTGTTCTTATGTGTGTTAACTAATGAAATGAAATACGTGCAAAAAGTTAAAGTAAAATTTACAGTTCAGTAATAAAAATCTTTCCGATCAAGGCATTTAATTCAGTTTTTTTTATTATACAATTAACAAACAGTATTATATTGAATAAACAACAAAATGTTCACATAATTTCCACATAATTTTATAAAGGATACTCTGAAAGACATTGCTATGTTTTTTTTTTTATTATTTTAAGGGATTATTTTTTTTGCATTCAATTTGTTCTGTTTTTCACAATAGTGATCATGCTATAAAATTAAATATTTTCATTTTTTAAGTTTCAAAATTGCAAGTTATTGTTTCACTCTTAAAATGAAGGCATGGAATCACTCAAGTTTAACAAATTTCCTTTAGTTCTCAGGAGGCTGGACAACTCAACAGAGGCCATCCACCATCCAACTAATTTAGCTGAAATAATAGACGAAGGACTTGGATAAATATGTCTCAGCAAAGTAATCCATACAGTTTTTGTGCTTCTGTGAGTTTTCCAATAAAGTTTATCGTTTGTAAAGTCTTTCACCGCTGAATGGGGGGTGCTCGCGTGCTCCATGCTGCAGTGCTTGGTCTCTCTGGAGAGGCAAAGACTCGTCCATGAACGGGCAAATAACCCTTTGCGGGGTGAGGAATCCTGCAGGGGCTCAGAGACTGGGACCTCTGCACCCCCTTCACCGCTGCCACGCGCACTGATGCGGGCCTGGAGGACTGCTTCAGGTTGTGGAAGTTGACTGATGCTGGAGAAAGGGATCGGAAACCACAAGCTGTCCTGGTGGGCGATGAAACATCTGGGGAAGAGAAATTTTTTTAAATGTCTGATTCATAAATGAAAGCTGTTTTTCTCTGTGATGATGTAGGAACAGACCTGGTAGAGGGTAAGACCTCTGACCGGCTGTTTGATAATCATCAGTCTCCAGACTTCTGCTGTTCCTCACAGCCTGAAGGGAGCGGAGGCTCGTCCGCAGAGGTGACCTTGTTAAACCTGGTGATGCTGCTGTAACAGATTTAGAGCTTTCCAATTAAAATAATACATTTAAAGAAATAAAATTAAATAATAATATGTCTTCCTTTTAAGACAAAAAAACAGATTTTATGTTCATCATTAAAACCTGTATTATGGTTGTAATCTGGATTAAATTTTATTTCATGGGCCAGCTTCATTCCTGTGGTTCTACCTTGATTTTGAGCTCGTTTAAGCAGCTTGAACTGAGTAACTTGTTGATGAAGACGACTCTGTTTGGGACTTTGACACTCCGGCTTGGTTGCTGGTGACTGACAGCGAGAGAAACCCACTGATGGCAGAGCAGACGGCCAGCGAGCTCTGACTTTGTTTCCATGGTCTTCAATGTTCTCTGTTGTAGTGTTGAAGCAGGAAGTATTCTGGTTTCCACTGGATGCAGGTGGCATGGAAACATAGTCTTGTCTTAAACCTGAAGAACACACATAAAAGTCGTTACAGTCTTCCCTGCTGTTATGCATAGTCAAAAACTTCTCAAAAATCTCTCAAAGGATTAAATATTTGCCAAAACTTACTCGCTTCCTGCATTCGAGCCATAATGTGAACATCTGTGATGTCCTGCAGTTTGTAGCTTGCAGGACTGGAATGATGGGAAAAATTCTCTTCACTGGAATCTGTGCAAATTAGGAAACACAAAAAGCAGGTATTTTATTTTACTTTTCTCCAGGGGCACTGCTAGATTTTTTATGGGCCCTAAGCAAAACATTTTTAAGGGGGTCTCTTTAATCAGATACATATACATATAAATACTCAATTCAAAAACGGTCCTGAACATCTTTTCAAAATAAAGTTAAATTTGGAAACTTACATTTAAACATTTAAAAACAATTTTCTTAAGAGTGGCATAAAGCTGAGGAACCAAAACCAGCAGAACTTTGGGAAACCGCTTTAAATTAGACCCAGTAATAAATGTAACTCCAATAAAAATGTACAAAGAAATGACCAAATGTAAAATTCTTGACATCATAGGAACTGAAGGTTGGTCAGCCTGTAGCAAACCACCTTCTGCCTCTTGCTGAGGGAGTTTGAATCTAATTATCCTCCTCACCTCACTTCAGGTCACCTCTTTAACCCCAAAGCTTAAGCAAGTCGGATTCTGCTGCGATTTAATTTAAATGCAAACTAAAAGTGACAGTGACTGACTGGTGGATCTGCATACACCACTGCTTTGTTTCAACTTAAAGAAAATAAAAAGAATGCTCTAATGTGGTTCTTTACTGTTATGAATTTCTGGACACTTTAGCAATAAAGAAGTTCATCAGCTTTACCGACACTGTTGTAGCCACTGAATGATGAGATGATTGATCTTTTGTCCACAGAAGAACCAGCGGAAACTGAAGAATACCTGAAGATTGGATGCCTCGATCCTGAACACAGAGAGCATGAGGTAAACCTGTGATTTATTTTTTTAAGTGAGAAAGAAAGACATTTTCATCTTTACTTTGGTCCAGCTTGTTCATGAGCAGACGGCATGCAGTCTCCATCTCAGGGCTGCGGTTATCGAGCACCTGTCGACACCACCTGAGTGCAGAGTCCTTCTCGACAAGAGGCTGTTTCCTCTGAGGCTCATACAACCTGTGAAGAAGGAGGCAGGAGATCCCATGACAACCAAAAACTAAAGGTTTTAAGGAAAATATTGAAAAACATCTGATGAAGACTACCAGCTCTCGTCATCCTGCACATCATCCTCTATATCAAGGATCTCCACCAAATCCAAAGCTGACTCTTTAGTCTCTTCAGCATCAGAGAGGTCGTCTTCAGAGTTGCTTGGCGTGCTGTCCGTGACGCAGCAGGATGACAAATCACAACCTGACTTCAAAACTTCAAGTCTTAATCTTGCATCCTTGGCGAACGATCGATCTGCACATCTTTGTACTCGTCCAGATTCAGGATCAGCCCAGATGTTGCCATGGCGATTTTCATCCAGCAGCTCACACTCCTGACTAGCACTCGGCTCGAACTCCTGCTGCCTGCAGAAATACTGGTACCAGCTGCTTTCAGAGTAATCTTGGAGATCCGTCTTCTGAGAAAAATCCTCAATCATGGCTGCTTTTTAAGAATTCTAGGTGATCCTAGATGTTTAAAAGAATGAAGCTGTAAAACAGGGGTTGTGTTTCACCCTGCAGCTGCTGCTCCAGTCTAACTTCTAATGACCCAGATTTGTTGAGAAGGGCTGTTAAGAACAGACTCACAACAGATTGGATGGATTTAAAGAAGCATCAAGAGCTTATGTGGATTAAAGAGAGCACAGGTTTCCACACACAAAGCTTCTAAACATCACACTGTCAAGGCTAATGTTAATAAAGGTGTTGATTATTAAACTTTTTGAAATGGTGTTTGTTTTCCTGGTCAGTCTATTTATTGTTATGGTTCTTTATATTCATTGGTGGCATTTTCTTCTAAAAAAATGGCTGTCTATCTTGAGATCACAGATGCTATTGTTGCTGACTGCTTGTGGTTGATCTTCGTCTCTAATCAGGAAGTTGCAGAGGAGTGTGTCTATGTGCAGCATCTCTCTTGTCTCTCCCGCAGCTCAGTCAAACTCACACTTTTCTGATTGACACTGCATAATGTTCTGTTGTGTTTGGATGCCAGCTTTCAGCTTTGTCATTAAAATGTTCAGCATTTAATGCGAAAATCAAACTTGACTTTTAAACAGTAGATTGCCATTTTTAAATATGTTTTTTTGTGTATTCAGGCTTCTTTTCCCCATAGTCACTGCTTCCTGTTACTAATTTCTTACAGCTTGCCTAAATTGAGTGAGCATCATCAGTGTATCTGATTTTTCAGTTTGCCTTGTCATCTGCTCTGTCATTTTTCTATGCTTGTTCATGGTCGTGGTAATTTATTAACCTTTTCTGTTCCTGTCACAAGCTTGATTTCCTGCAGTTTTGGGTCCTATACCATCACTTCTTTATAAAAGGGATCATGATTATTTAATGTCTACACTACAGCACACACAAATATACCATAGGAATAATTCCTGCTCCAGAAACAACATTATGGTTCATCAAAATAAACCTAAAGTAGTAAAAACATAAAGGACCCCAGATAACTACTTTGACCATATACTTGTTGAATTATTACATAAAACTTTTGTTTTTGTAAGTTCAAGTTAGATGCAATTATCTTCTCAAACATGTAAGCTTAATATTAATTATGCTTTGGATTAGTAAATACAAATATTAAGTAAAATTAAAAAAATCTGTAGATTAGCAGTAAAACAACAAGTTATAAAATTAGAAGAAATGTTCAATAGACGGTGATCTTATTTAACAAAACTCTAACATTTCCATCTGTTTATTGACCTCTTTGTGCCAAAACCAGACATTTACAAAAATAAACGGTTGAATTTCCCCCAAATCTGACCAAGAAGTGCATTACTGTTCTATATTAAACTTGACATAGATACATGTTTTACTATTGAGCACCTGTTTGATCCATTCTGCAAATTTGAGTGAATATTTAATTGATTTTTTTCAACTCATTTTAGAGTAAAGTTAAATAGATAAAAATGCTTCCCATGTTTTCATGCTTTAAAAATACATTGAACTGTTCAGTTTAAATTTAAACATTTAAGATCCCAGTAATCTGAGCTGTTTTACATCATTTTAGAAACAAATAGCTCTTATATTCTTTCTCTATAAATGTTATCAAATCCTAAGGGTCATAAAATCAGTACATTTGTAAATATTAATAATAATATAATAAAATAAAATATATTTGCTTAAAGATGTACTTAAAGAAAAATAAAAGTAAGACTGTTTGCTAAATGTTTTGTTCACCCTAAACAGCTGAAACAGTACAAAGTGCAATGTGAAAAATTTGGCTAAAAACGTAAGAATATCAAACAAATACTAACTTTTATTTTATTTTGAAAACAAGAAACAAGCTGAATCAGTAGATAGTGATAACACTGATCGATGTTAAACTGTCTGAACTTGGTGTTTTTTTGTTTGTTTTTTTTTTTGTCATAATGCAATTTTACCAAGAAAAGATGTTGTTCACACAGCAGCACAAACATGTTGGCCTGATTGAATATTTGGCACTGACCACCTGAGCCGAAGCACATAAATAGGTTTTTGACCTCTTTACTTTAATCTTTAAAAAAAAAAAAATCAAGAGAACATTGGTATTTCTTCCACTAAAGCTAGTTCCCACACTGTAACATAGTAGTGGGAGCTTCATAATGTGGGGTTCATTTACTACTTTATAGACAGAGAATCTCAGACAAAATGGGATGATAAATTCTACACGTTTTAGTGTTCTGCAAAATAACAATCTTCTGGCACTTGTGCGTTGTTGTTCATCAAGACAGTAGTACAAAACATGGAGATATTGGTACAAAACACTTTGGACGCCAAAATCGAGGTTGTGGATTTGCTCCCTCTGAATCTAAATCTAAGTCTTTCCAATGATCAGCAAAAAAGTTCACTAAGTTCAATAAAGATAATTAATCAAAAAAATCGTTTTTTCTCGTTGTAATTCAACACAATGGTAAAATGTAATTATAAAATCTACTGGAGATCTTGATTTTGTAAATAAAAGATTAAATATATCTTGATTCAAAAATCCCATAAATACTTGTGGTTATGGTTCTTACAAAGACAAGGTTTATTTAATAAAAGGTACGTACACATTCACTATAAACAGAAGAGGCAGTGATGAAAATGAAGACAAATATGTTCCCAGAAATGTAAACTTAATAGTAGTAGTTAGATGCAGAGAGAAATTTCATGTTGGAACCTTTTCTTGTGTTTGATCTGAAGAAGACAATACTGCTCTGATCTGAAGGCCTCAAACTACGATGCCTTCACTGAGCCTTTGACTGCAGCTGGGTGTGGTTAGGCGTGAACAGAACACGTCACCACTGAAAGAACATAAAAAAAAGTTTTCTAAAAATAGCTACTATTGTGCTACTCATTCCACGTTTACATTTTTTTCCCAGACAGGTTTAACTTTTCTAAGTTCAATGCATGTTAAGAAGAATGTTCATATATGCGTTGAGAGCCTCAGGCAAAGCCGGAACAGCTTGTAGCTACTTACCCTCTGTTTCTGGACTAACTGAGTAATCACAATCCCAAACGAAAACAAAGCTGTGACTGAGTAAACCAAAATGCCTAAAAGCATTCATAATAAGACAAATACGCCCACAAATGAACAAGAATAGCAAATTATAACAATGTAATTGGACCAAAATAAGCCAATGTGAAGAAACACTAGCAAACTCCAGACCATGACTAAGCAGCAACTACTATGTCATCAGCAGTCATTTCAAGAATGTTTTCCATGTGACGATGTCACCTGCAGGACTCTAATTCTTTTTTTTTTACATGTATTTATCTGTTAAAACTTTCTGACCTGCAGATTTCCCAAACTTTATAACCATTTTTTACAATAACAAAAAGTCAGTCAATCAGTTGACAACCTTTAGAGCGAGAGTCTTGTTTACTTAGATTTGAATATAGAGCCTCGTAAAATCCATAGAAATTTGAAACCTCATTTGAAGACTCAGATAAGACTGAATGGGGTAAAGATGCGACTTGATTTATCGGATTGTAAAGTTTATCTACATGTTTTTCTCCTTTCAGCATATCCCCTCAGGGGTCACCACAATCAGATTTCTCTGATGCGCGCAATTAGTTTGGGAGAGATTGTTTGACCCGTATTGGATTCGGTTAATTTCACCACCTGGAAAACTAGCCCTGAGACATCCAGTCACCAACACGTTTTCTTTCATTCGGGCCAGAAAACAAGACTAATGCATCACATTTCTTTTATTTCATGTCATAAGCTAAATTGTTTCAATAAGTTTGTCTGTTGAGCTTAAAATTTAGCTGTATTAGCATTCATAGAGCTTTTACATGTACACTAAAGAGCAGCCTATTTCTATTTTTGTATGTCTTTGTGGAAACAATTCTTTTAAAAGGAACAGTTTACAGAAGATGTGTGTCAGAGCTGCTTAGCAAAGTGCTAAACCAAAGGTTTCAAACTCCAGCCCTCAAGGGCCCAACATGTTCTCCAACAAACTTGCCATTGTAGCGTCTTATATTAGCAAAACACATCTAAACCAGGGGACCCAAGTAGAGGTAGGCTTCTAAAAAAACACCAGGATGTCAGCCGTCAAGGTCTAGCTTATTCACAATGCCTGCAACTCCCAACTTTGCTTGCAACATGTAAAAAACAGACTGATTGTCAGGAAGTGTTGGTGGTGGACCCTATTTGCAGGTGACCAGCTTTGGGGTGAGAAACTGAACCCTTATTAAAATAATTAAACTATAACGAAAACCATGGAGAAACAAAAAGAGACAAGACAGAGCAGAATAGATGAGCTGACAAGAATGAATTAAAACCATAAACTTCAATAGGCTGGGTGTAATTACTAAACCTAAGACAGCTGTGGATTATGACAAGCTTGAAACTGATGTGACTGACAAGGCAACTTAAAACATGACCAAATCTAACAAAATCCAAACTAGACCACAGAATCTTCACACTGATAAAATACCATTTTACTGTTCATTTACTAATCTCTTGCTCCCTAAGTCTGAGGACATGGTTCTTGACCGGAGACAGGTAGTTTGCCCTCTCTGTGGGGGAGGAACACAGCAACACTGCTGTGTAATGAACTCCAGGTGGAGGAGTTTAAGTATCTTAGGGTCTTATTCACGAGTAAGAGAAGGTCCTGGCTCGATGAAACCAACCGGACAAAATTAATCTGCAAAGAGTAGAAAGGAAATCCTATGAACCCAAACCAGACCCCCCCCTGGGACCCTGGTTGTCCAAGAAATTCTGTCCATAAAAACTGAACAGAATAGACAGAAAAGTGATAAAGGGCAGCACTAACAGCAGGGCTGACCCTGGGCTGCATGGCCCTCTATAGGCGAAAAGTGATTTCTTTTTTCATGTTCTTTTTTTTTTTAATTTCCAATATAACACTTCTCCTCAACCAGGACGCGAACCCCCAACCTCTGCAAAGAAAATCAGCCACACTAACCACTGCACTAACATTTGGTATCTCTTATTGCAGCACCAGGAAAAAATATTGTTTATGTCAAACTTTCTGAGTTATTTTAGTCATGGTTTTAACTATTACCTTGCGTACCATTTTACTTGAAATGAGTGGTGTGTTAAACTGTAAAAAGAAAAAAAAAAATCATTAGAATTTGGCACCCCCTCCAACAGCTGGTGCCCTAGGCGCCCGCCTAGGTTGCCTTTGCCCAGGGCTGGCCCTGCATATCAGTCATTTCTAGGGGAAAAAAATTAAAGTTTTTTCTTCATATAAGTTGCGGCTTATATGCGTGTACAATTTGGCAAAGAAATGGACATAATGTTTTTGAAGTTGCATTCCCTCCTGAAACCAGCCCCCAGTTTAAAAAGTGCAACATTTGGTACTTCCGGGTTTAATTCAAATTTGAACTGAATCTGAGGGTTATAACTGTGGCAATAATTGATATGCATCAAGGACAGTCGTGTCATGGAGGTTGCTGGTATCTTCAGCACACAGCGGCACTGTAGCAGCTCGTGCGGAGGAGGAGCTTTCCTGCTGCACCTGCGCCTCCTCCGCCGGCCCGTTTCTGTGTCGTCATCTCTGATGTTTGGCTGCCTCCTCCCTCCATCCGCCCGGCCGCTTCTTCATGAAGTGCTTAAAGAAAAAAAGAAGGAAACAAACTTTCAGCAGCATCCTCCACAAACACTCCCCATGGTGAAACGTAGAGGCTGATGAAGGACTGAGGCGCCACTGGCGGGTGGAAATGCGGGAGGAAGGAGGCAAGGCGGCATCCGGCAGCCCCGCAGGAGGACACAGCGCAGCCGCGGCGCAGGTAAGCAGCCGGCCTCACATAACAACCCCCGCTCTGTTGTGGCTCTCCAACCGTGTGGGGTCCGGATCGTATCTAGGAAGAGGTTTGAAACTTGACCCGAGTAGAAGGAAGCGGGATAAGGTCCTGAACTGAGGGAGAGGTCGAACCTGTTCGTCCGCATTGCGCTCCCAGGTAGGATCGGCGCAAATAAAGGCTCAGACTGGAGACTCGGCCGCTTCAACAGATGCGTTTACTCCAACTTTTCCCAGAACATTTCAGATTAGACTAAGATTACAGATTAGATTTGATTTAATCATCTGCTTTCATTTTTGAAAGAATGCTTTGTTCATTTGGATTCGTTCATTTCTCAAAATAAAAGAAGAAATATAAAAAAATTCAGCTGTCCAAAGATTTGTTTTTGTTGCTTAGTTCTTTACTGAAAACTTAATAGACAGCAGAAGTAGAAGTTGTTCAATGAGTGGATGTAAGTTCCTGTTTAGTCCTCCATCTCCTCATTTTCTCAACTTCCACCTTCACAATATTCTTATTTTACCTTTTTAAATTCCAACAATCCATTTGTTAGTGAAGTAGGTCAAATAATCTAAATTTTGTTTTTGACTCTTAATCTTTTTGGCATGAAGCTTAGTAAAAAAAATAAATAAAAAAGCACAGAACCTGTATGTCACCTTTATGACATACCAGTACATAATGTTGACAGTCATGTCAGATAAAGCAGAAGCACCGCCGCCACAGTTCTCCCTGGGACTTGCCAAATGATGAATTGTTCCTCTCTTATAAAGATGTCAGCTTTAAACTGCTACATAAAAATATATATAATTGACCAAAAAAAACATGTTTATATCAGAACTGTAAACTACAAAGGTTTATTTTAAAATAAAGTTAGGATGTCAGAGATGATTTTAAGTATGAGTGTAATTAAGACTGAACTCGTTTTTTATTTATTATTTTTAACCTATTGATACAAATATGTATTAAACCACTTCTGCTCCAATAATATGCAATCTTTTTAAAGCAAAAACATGAGTGAAATTTGTATTTTCTCAAAATGAATTCAGGTGTCAAGTGGTTAAATATTTTTCCCCTTAAATCTAAAAATTAACTTTAGTTCCGATCCAATTTGGAGTTTTTGGCATTTGTGATGTGCAGATTATTTGTGGTTTCCACCTAAGTACCAGTTGGAAGGTTGGGTATGAACTGCATGGGTGATGGTTTTGTTTTGGTCAAGGTGAAATCACAGTGGGGGCAGACTTAAGACTCAATAAGTAATAGATAGTTGATAGCCTGATTAGCTAGGATGTGTTCTGGGTTGCTTTGGAGTTTCAAAAAAAAAAAAAAATTGTAAACATTTTAGTCTTTTTATCAAGTTCTGCAAACATGATTGTGTTAACAGTTGAAAAGTTACAGTATGTTAAAGATTTTGTGTTTAAGCGTCACTGGCGACACCTCAGGTGTTAAAGGGTTAAACAAAGGCCACTGACTGAAAAGTTTTTTACCTGGTTGCATCTGATTAAACCAGTTTAATGTTTTTCTAAGAGGAAGCTGATCAGTTCTTTATTTTTATTGGTGCATTTCCTCTCTGCTTTCCATGCACTGTTGTTGTGTGTATTTCAGAACTCCCTTCATCTAAAAGAACCCGCTGTCACCCAGAATGGTCACAACCCAGCGCAAACAGCTTCTCAGGGGCAAGGGGTTGATTCCCCCACACAGAATCCTATTGCAGCTAGCACTATCCCAAGGGAGCAGTGGGGCGGGAAATATGAGTTCCTGCTGTCCTGTATTGGATACTGCGTGGGTCTGGGCAACGTTTGGAGGTTCCCTTACCTTTGTTACCGCAATGGAGGAGGTGAGCCGTCTGTTTGCATGTTCACTTACTTTCAGGAGACTGACTAACCGTTGGGTGTGTGCTTTCCTCTTGATCATTTTGTTTTTATTTTTCTCCTTTTTGGTGTTTATCCTTGTGTTTCCTTGATTGCACACTCCAGCTGTCGCCTGCTGTGTCATCCCAGCCTTGTGTGTTATTCTTTTACTTAAATCCAACAAGTTGTGGCTTGTATAATACCCGTCTTTGAGACTAATGCTTAAACACTGAAGTGTTCTTTAACCTGCCTGTACAGGTGAAGCATGAACACAGAATATCTCACATTTTTGTAGTGTCTCTGTTCCTCAACTCATTTTTTTATTTCTTCAGGTGTGTTTCTCATCCCTTACTTCATCATGCTCTTTGTTGCGGGTGTTCCACTCTTCCTTATGGAGCTGAGTTTAGGCCAGTATGGTGCTGCTGGTCCAATCACTGTGTGGAAATGCTGCCCTCTGCTCAAAGGTAATCACGACATTCCTCGACGCCTACTGTAAAGAGAAATATGAATGTGGTGTCTGATACACAGAAACAAACATTACCGTTCAAAAGTTTGGGGTCACCCAGACAATTTTGTGTTTTCCATGAAAAGTCACATGTACAATGAATACAAAATAGAGTCAAGACATTAACAAGGTTAGAAATAATATTTATTTGAAACAACAATTATTTGCTTTCGTCAAAGAATCCTCCATTTGTAGCAATTCCGGCATTGCAGATCTTTGACATTCTAGCTAATAGTTTGAGGTAATCTGGAGAAATTTTACTCCACTCTTCTAGAAGGCCCTCCAACAAGTTGGATTGGGTGGGGTTTTGATCTGGTGGCTGCACTGGCCACTGCATTACAGATAGAATACAAACTGCTTCTTCTCTAAATAGTTCTTGCACATTTTGGAGGTGTTTTTTTGGGTTATTGTCCTGCTGTAGGATGAAATTGGCTCCCATCACATGCTGTCCCAAGGAAATGGGAAGACGTTGCAAAATGGAGTGATAGCCTTCTTTATTCATAGTCTCTTTTGACTCGGAACAAATATTCCACCACACCAGCACCAACACAATACCCCCACCTTGCTTGACAGATGGCGTTGGCACTGTCCTAGCATCTTTTCAGTTGTTCTGCATGTCACAGGTTTTTCTGTATGATCCAAATACCACAAACTTCGATTTGTCCTTCTATACCACCTTTTTCAATGTCCCTCTGTCCAACGTCTGTGTTCTTTTGCCAATATTACGCGTTTTCTTTTGTTAGCCAGTCTCAGATAGGGCTTTTTCTTTGCCACTCTGCCCTGAAGGCTAGCATCTTGAAGTTGCTAATTCACCATATGGCACTGGCGTTTTCTGGGTACTATTCAATGAAACTCCCAGTTCAGGACCTGTAAGGTATTTATTTCTCAAACTGGAGACTAATGTACTCATCTTCTTGCTCGGTTGTGGCCTCTCACTTCTTTTTCTACTCTGGTTAGAGCCTGTTTGTGCAGTTCTCTGAAGAGAATAGAACATATCATTGAAAGAAATCTTGAGTTTCTTGGCAATTTCTTTCATGGAAATACATGCATCTAAGAACAACAATAGACTGTTGAGTTTCCCATTAAAGCTCTTCTTCTGGACATTTTAAGGGTTTAATCGACCCCACATACTCAACTCAAAGGAAGCTCAGTTTAATAGCTTATCTAACCAGCTAAACTGTTTTCAGTTCTGCTAACATGATTTCACGAGGGTTCTCTAATTATCCAAAACAATGAGCAAACACATTCTAGTTTCTGGAAATGGACCTTTAGTCACCTATACGATGCACCAAAAACAGACATTTATAGCTAGAATAGTCTTTTTTTTATTATTTACTGCATTAATAATGTGTAGAGTGTTTTTCTAATTAGTTTTAGATTACTGTCATTGAAAAAATACTGCTTTTCTCCTCAAAAATATGAATATTTTCAAATGACCTAAAACTTTTGAACTGTAGTGTATAACTACAGGCAGCCTGGAACCTGGAGACAAATACCAGTAAACAACTCGTCAGATTTCCTCACTAACTGTAAAAAGTATGAGTCATTCCCAACAATGCTACAGCAGTTTTCACTCTGGTTAAACAGGTAAAAGTGGTCTAAGGAGAAATCCTGATGCCTTCATACTATTAAGCTACGGACATACCGGACATGAGATGGGCATTCTTGAACTCACATTTAGCCATGACAGTGATCTGTCACTACCTGATACTAGCGCATTTACGTCATCTAAGGATGAAATGTAGAAGCAGTGCAAATCTTTACAATCCTGCTCCAGACTTTTTCTTTAAAAACTCGATTCCACTTTATGAAAGATTCAGTGTCATATGATTACGGAATTATTCATTTCTCTTCCATGATCAATTTTCCAACAATTGAATTAAAAGAGACCATTCGTTGCTATCAAATCAGAGTCCCTGACCGATCAGAATAAACTTTCAAGGTGCGTTCAATGGCCTGAAAGCAGTCGTACAAACCTGCGCACCAATGTGTGAACGCGAGAGCTTTGAACGCGGAGGCCCAACATGTGCCAAATATTAACCTGAGATATATACCAGAGAACCTACCCTCTTTGATTTTCTGTTTTAGGAGGAGGTGAAGTGTTCTAGAACAGAAACTAATGTCTTAAGTTCCACCATTAGATTTTATTTTTTCTTCAGTAAACTCTCACCTTCACAGGAATCTACCATGCAAAACGCAACGTTTACATATGCATGCTTCCATTCAAATGTGTGAATCTGTCTAATTCCCACCTCAAACTGCCATGTGAATAGGCTGAAATTGAGACATGTCATATATAATCAATATAATCGAGGAAAAAGGTATAAACTATCTAACCTCAGCGTTTGTTAATTCTTATCTAATCTTAGTCAGAATTCCTGTGTCACCAGTTATTCCAGACCAGCATCCTGATACAAGGAAAAGTGCTGACTGCTGATTCAGAAAACTGTCAAAAGTATGATTTGTAACTCCCACAACTGAGCATTATTTTTGTGGAAAACAAGAACAATAAAAATAAAATTAATTCCCTACTTTTTATAAGTGCCGATATACACATAACTCTACCCAAATGTGTGTTTTTTTTTGTTCTTCTCTGTATGATTGTAGGTATTGGAATTGGGATGCTGTGTGTGTCCACGCTGGTTTGTCTCTACTACAATGTCATCATAGCCTGGACCTTTTACTACCTGGGCAGTTCCTTCCAGAGCCCTCTGCCGTGGTCATGTGACGCCATCGCCAACGCAGCTGTCTGCAGCAACGTCACGGCAGGCAACAGCTCGTCTGGTCGAGCTCGCACCCCCACGGAAATTTTTTGGAAGTAAGTCACTGGTGTGTTTGTGACGCAAAAATACTTGTTTTGTATTATTACTGAGGTAAACAAAAAAAAAGGTTATGCCAAGTGTTCGTGTGGTATAATGAGTTCAAATATTTAAAAAAGGATAAGCATACTGGGACAAACCTTGTTCAAATATGTCCCGATCACCACAACTAAGCAATGAATAGGTTTTCTTTTTCATTTAGTCTGACTCATGGCTAAGAAAAACAAGGAAAACAACAAACCACATCAGAAAAAAGTTCAGAAAAAAGAGTGACCTTAATACTTTCACATTATTAACCTATCACCCTGTTATAACAATCCTAGAAAATGTACGACTTCTTTGGAAAAGTAACCTAACAGATTGATTTCAAAGTTTCATTTAAAAAATGTTTTATTGTTTGTTTTGTTTGCTAAAATTCCTGCTGGAAAAGTGTGGTTATACCTGAATGTTTCTGTGGCTCCACAGTGAAAATGTGCTGGGCTTAGTGAACAGTGAGGGCCTTCATGACCCGGGCCCCGTGCGTTGGCCCCTCGCCCTGTGCCTCCTAGCAGCATGGATCATCATCTTTCTTTGTATGCTGAAGGGCATCCGCAGCTCTGGCAAGGGGAAATAAAAAAAAAAAAAAAAAAAAAAAAACACACCCAAATACCTGCCAAGTCTTATAATTGGGCCGTCTGTGTTTTCAGGTGGTTTATGTTACAGCGACCTTCCCATACTTCGTCCTCATTGTGTTGATCATCAGAGGGGCCACACTGGAGGGCTCTCTTCAGGGCATCGCTTTCTACCTCACACCAGACTGGGCCCGTTTAGCGAATGCACAGGTAGATGGGAAAGACGGGAGGCTGAAAGGGGCTTTCAGCACTGTTCTGTATCACAAATAGGTTCAAAAATGTGTAGAACTAAACTTTAATTTTTTTATGTGCATTTCTTATGAGTTTTCGGTTTGGACAACCACTGTTAATTTTAAAAGCTTACAGATTTCTGCGATGACAGAGTATTTATTCCGTCAGATCTAAAGTAATTTGGCAAAAAAGAAAAAAAAAATCTTGAAAAAAATATGCTAGTTATATATTTGATTTTTTTAATGATCTCTTAAATCAGGGGTATTCAAATCCAGGCCTCGAGGGCCGGTGTCCTACATGTTTTCCAACCAACCTTCCATTGAAGCTCCTTATTGGCTAAACATACCTGATCCTGGAAATTAGCAGCAGATAAGGCAGGATTTCTGGAAAACCTACAGCAGAGAGGCCCAAATCCAGGCCTCAAGGGCCAGCTTCCTGTAGGTTTTCCAGAAATCCTGCCTTATCTGCTGCTAATTTCCAGGATCAGGTATGTTTAGCCAATAAGGAGCTTCAATGGAAGGTTGGTTGGAAAACATGTAGGACACCGGCCCTCGAGGCCTGGATTTGAACACCCCTGTCTAAAATGATAGGTGCAGTTAGGAAGTATTTTTTCTACTTTTAAAGAACTGAATACAGATAAGAGCCACAGCCAGCATTTGTGTTTTTTAGATATACCTTCGTTTATCATTCTAACCTTATTAATCAATCAGGGTCATGGGGTTGCTGGGGCCTATCCCAGTTACAGTTGGTTAAAGGTGGGCGATCCAGGTCGACAATCCTTTGCTGGGCCTTTAGATGTATAAACTAGATTTTTTTGCATGATTACAATTTTTGCACTTTTAAAATAATGATTTTAGTTGTAAGAATGATATTTGTGACACTTTTAAGTTAATTTTTAATATGAGAATCCTTTGGAGGCTACATCTTTTGTTATCTGTGATCTCCTAATCTCTGCAAATTTTGAGTGAATCATCGAATGTCATGTTTTATGACCTATGTGAACTTAAAAAAAAGTTGTATTTTTTTTTTTTTGGGTAAACCAAATGTTTTTATGTTTTTTTATAATACATTGTTTTTAAAGACCCACTCCCATGATCTTTTGAGCTATTTTAAAAGCGTTCGCATAGGATCTAGTTTACGCAGAGCGGCAGAAGTTCGTTAGCCTCTGAGTTGGGGCCAGGACTAAGCAACCCCACCCCCTCTTTCTTCACCAACTTAGATTTGTTTATACATTCTCTTGCTAGCTTACAGCCCCTCACAGTCCCAATCTAACTCTTTTTCAAGTGGCGTTTCTTCGCCTGCTCCTTATTCTCAACAATTTCAATAAGGAAATACTCAGAAATGCAATTTTATGAATAATTTTCTTTATTTATGTTCTCCATTATCAAAAAAAAGTGCTACAAAAAAGGTCTTAAAATCATCAAAACCTAATTTAATTGCGGTGTGTTTTATACATGAACTAACTTAAACGTTCATTTCTCCATCTCTGCAGGTGTGGAACGATGCAGCATCTCAGATCTTTTACTCACTGGGTATAGGGGTTGGAGGCCTGCTATCCATGGCCTCCTACAACAAATTTGACAATAATGTTATCAGGTGAGTCACCCCTGTGTCTGATTTAGTCACTGTTTAGTTTTTTTTGCATTAATAGGTTCTTGTTCTGATTTTAGGGACACGATAGTTATCACCACAGGAAACTGCTGCACCAGCTTCTTTGCAGGATTTGCCATATTCTCCATTCTGGGTCACATGGCCTGGAGGAAGGGAGTATCTGTCGGAGAAGTGGCGGACACAGGTAGCTGCTGTAACTTTTTTCCGTCAAAATATTTTTAGCTTTTTATCGCACGATTTATGAAACAACATTTTTATTTACTTTTAGGTCCTGGCTTAGCTTTTGTCGCCTACCCAGAAGCCCTTGCTTTGCTGCCAGGCTCTGTGTTTTGGTCCATCATGTTCTTCCTCATGCTCTTTATGTTGGGGGTCGACACATTGGTAAGCCGATGCATAAACCACGGCAAAATAGTTCCTCTGTAAGCGTATTAAAATCTGTGCTCTGATGTGTCACAGTTTGGCAACATGGAGGGCATCACCACTGCCGTGCTGGACGAGTTCCCACAGCTCAGACAGAACACCCTGCACAAGTGCCTATTCCTGGGCAGTTTGTGTTTTGCCTTCTATCTCATGGGCCTGCTGCTTGTGACTGAAGTGAGTGTGTTTACATGAAAACATGTCTGAAGTCCACCTGATGCGTTTGTGTGATCAGAGTCAATCTCTTTATAGGGAGGGATTTACTGGTTTACCCTCATTGACTCCTTCAGCACCAGTTTTGGCCTCATCATCATCACCCTGTTCATGTGCATTGGCATCTCCTTCTTCTATGGTATCACCCCTTAAAGTCTCACATTTCACTTTTCCAATCATGTCATTCCACTTTTAATGGTTTTCAGTTCAGGAAGCACCACAGCACTGGCTTTCTTTCTTTTGCTTCTCGTCTTTAAATGTATTTTTTCTGTTAGGAGTTAACCAGTTTTGTCAAGACATCATCGACATGATCCGTCACTGCCCTCCTTGGTGCACCAAAGTACTAATTTACTTTGAAGCCTGCTGGGTTTTCTTCACCCCGTTTCTCCTTTTGGTAAGTTTACATTGTAGTGTTAAAAATCTTTTGTGTTTGCTGATGCTCAAAAGATTTTCTTCCTATTTTGTACAGGCAAATAAATTCAGTTTTTGCTTTGAGTTGGTTTAGTTGTTGTTTCCTACTTTGTGTTTTTGTGTGTCAATACAGGAGTGTCTGTAAAACTGAACAAGTATAATCTTTAATAATGAATCCCAAGCAAATGGGCAATACTAAGTGTTCCAGGGATTTAATGGCTTGTAGCTTATAAAACATACAAGGGTTGAAGAGGGTGAGATGCAGGTGTGTTGTATGGATTTAACATTTTTCGACCTCCAAATATTGTGCCGTGAGAACCTATTAGTGCGGTTCACGGGACATTGCGCCCTCCTTGGGACCAGCCTGACTGTTAGAATTAGGAAATTAGACAGTGTAGTTTGTGTGAGGATCCTACGGGTGTTCCTGTGCGTGCAGCATTCGCTCACATTCACTAAGGAGCCAATACTTACACCTTACTAACAACTGGAGTATGGAGTACGGAATCATACAACAGCTTCATCCATAAGTCAAACGTGGGTGTGGTTCCTCATTTTCTTTTCTTCACTTTTATAGTTAACTTTCTCCTTGTGTTTCTCCCTGCAGTTCATCTTGGCCTTTATATTCATTGAGATGTACAACACATCGCTCCACTATGGCTCCTATGTGTATCCACGATGGGGTAAAGCTTTAGGTGTGTGCATGGGTGCCACCTGCTGTCTGCAAATCCTCATCTGGGCCATTGTAGCCATCAGCAAGGAAACCGGAACCCTGAAGGATGTTAGTATCACAACTGCGCCCCTGTGAGGTCCAGTTACACCTGTGCTGCAGGCAGGAACTGTAACTGCCAGAACATTAGTTTCTTCTCATGAACTGACTCACTTTCTTCTTTTGTAGCGTTTCCAAAAAGCAATTCGACCCCTAAATTCCTGGAGGGTAAATAACCTGAACAGCACCATCAGAGTTGCAGAGCACATGGAGCCTGAGCGAGTGGAAGCTCCATTCACCGTCACCCTTACAGACATGGATTTTCACGCCATGACTTGGGAAACGGGAAGCCAAGCATAAGGAATCAGGGATGAACTCACAACAATGAGGAAATTGAAACAAAGGAACCTTTTGTTACTCGCCCCAGCAAGGCTCTGATGACTGTGTCATGCAGGGCAACAGGGAAGAAGAGTTTAATTTATATAATATAATGTGTAAAAAAAAAATTGTTTTTATTTTTTTCAATGTGAATTGTTAATTTACTGTTTCAGTAGCACCATGATCAGACATATTACCAAACAAAAAAAGAATGTTTACATTCCATGGATAAAATGCAATAAAACAGTGATAATAAAAGACCCCCCCACACACACATACACACACACAGCAATAATCATGACTGATGCTGCTGATGTCACAGCAGAAATATTGTGTAAAGTTTTTTTTAAGAATAAAAATCGAAAAATGCAAGCTGATATTCAAACTATTCAATTCACTTCCAGTTTATGTTGCATCCTCTTTCTACCTACCACAGTCACAGATTCTAGGGGACATCTCAGAGTGGAGCCAGATCTCTGCACCAGTTTGTCGATCCTGTTCCTGTCGGTGCATCCGTCCTCACCCAGCAAGAGACTCTTTAGAAAAAGAGCAAATGCCATCATCAAAAGTCTTTAACAGAGTCCGACAAACTCTGTGCCATCAGCAGATGGAGTTGACTCTGAACCCTCTGATACAGGATTTCTGCGTTAGTTGTCCAGTCTGCCATTGAGGTTAACACATAAGAGTCACACACTTGCAAATATGGGATCAGCAACATTTACAGAGGCAGGATGCTACGCTGTATGCAGTTGCAGGATTTGACCAGCGGGTGTCGCCCTCTGCTGGAAGTTTTTGATGTTTCCACCAAGGAAGAAAGTACTGACATTTTTTTAGTAACAAATAAATTCAAAAGAAGTACAGTAGGTAAAAAGGCAAAATCATTTTCATTTTGTCAGAGATGACAAACGCTTTTGGTGGACATTATTTTATTCATTTTGGAAGAGAGTCCCAAACTTTCTGTGCGCATGCAATGTAAAAAAAAAAAAAACTTTCCGGCGTAAAATAAATAATGTAAAACAAACTTGAATAATTTTGTTTTCAAAATTTGGTTTGTCAATAAAGATTTATCGGAAAAATAAAAACGAAAATATATGCGCAAACAAGCGGAAATTGCGTCTGTATTTTCCCGCGCTTTTCTACTGTCAGTTTGTTTTAGTTCATCTCGCGTGCTGTCAGGTGATCTGTTTGATCTGAAAATCGCTTTATGTTTTTATTGGAAATACCATGTAATCGCGAAGATTGAATTCACCTCCTTTTGGCTAAATAATCTGAAATAAAATTTTAAAATGAGGCATTTAATTCTTAAAACTGCGCATAGTGTAAAAAAAAAAGTGTGTGGAAACCATGACATAGCCGCCCGGCGGGGCCATTTCTTTGAATAAAACAAACATACACTGAAGCACGGCTCCAGGAAGTAGGTCAGATTTTGTTGTATTGTTGCCATTGAATTTACTGAGTGGGCTTTAAATTCTCAAAATATTAGCCGTCGATTTAAACAAAACTATCAAACTGTGTACATCGTTTTGTGAAAAGGAACCGCTCCAGCATGCCGCCTAAAAAACGCAACTCGGGAACGGCACAGAGCAACAAGGAGCTGAAGCCGAGTTCTGACAGAAGCTTTCCAGACAAGACGGGGAGTCCAGAGTTTTCTCAGAACAAGTAAGATAAGCTAAGAGTCGCCATTCTGAAACAGTTTGCCAGTATACACCAAAAGACAAGTTTTATTGACACAAAGCCCGCGGTTTGAAGGGCTATTTCACTAACATGCTAGCTTGTGTACAAACCGTTAGTTAGCCACTGTGAGACTTAGATTATTATTCCACTACTGATGATTAAAATGTAATCCACACAAGCAACAACATATTCATCCATAAATAATAATAAGTGTTTGAGTATATATTGGACGATACGAATGATTTGATTCTCTGACGTTTGTTTTCTTCCCTGTAGACACACAGACAAGGATGTGGAGTTTGTGACCCTGAGTAAGAGCCTTCACGTCACAGATTCAGTGTGTGAACGCGCGTGGACTCTGTGGAAAACTGTACAGGATTTGATGGAAGATGTTGCTGTATGTATAACTACTAAAAACTTTCTGATTTGTCACTGTGTGATGTTGAGAGTAACTGCACAGATCAATGTATCTAATAAAGTTGACGACGGGCTGCTTCAATCTAAACCAAACACTAAACAAGCAGTCAAACCTCTTTCCTCCTTAAGCAACACTCAATCTCACAGTTAAAGGGACTTGCATTTATACTGTCTTCATTTATTTACCATGTAAATGAGTCAGATGACCTAATTTAATAAAGAAGTCCATAAAACAGTGAAATGAAGAGATGACAAAAAGGAAGAAAAAAAAAAAACGTGAAGAATAACAATTAAACAAGAAAATACATCTTTGCTATGAGAAGGAAAATTATAGGCAAGTTTGCCCCTGAAATATTTAAAATGCACTCACACAAACAAGGAGACTTTATGGGATGTTCTCTATCAGGCTGGGTTTGTTGCACCATGACTCCAAGGTGTCACAGGGTCACCCAAGTAGATCTATTTTTAACTTTGACAAAAATAAATATAAAGCCTGCCAAACCAAGACTTTATTACAGAAAGTCTAATGACAATAAGTGATTATGCAGTTAAAGAATGGACCGTTTCTCTCTGGATTAACAAAAGAATAAATGTAACCAGCTCAGTGGCCTCATGGACTGAGACTGAAAGGTTTTGATTTCCAGGCCGGGTCATACCAAAGACTAAAAATGGGACCCAATGGCTCCCTGCTTGACACTCAGCATTATGGGACTGGATTGGGGGTTAAACCGCCAAGTGGAATATTTTAAACTCAAAGTAGAATAAAAACCGGATCTTTGTTTACTTTAACACTGTACAGTTTTCCAGATCTTATTATGACTACAGGCAGGAACAAAAAGAACCAGAGTTTCTTTAAGTGATGCTCAATACCAACGTTATGTCATCCAAAGTATTATGTTGTTTGGACAGTAAATTCCTGAGGCACTTGGATTCCAAAAACATCCACCTCGGTCTTATCTGAATTTGGTAGTCATCCGTGCTTTTTGTTTGTTCCTATCCAGATGTTTTCATTTCCTTAGTCTAACTGGGCTTTGTGAGAAAAGAAGTTAAGAGAAAGCAGCGTCACGTTGGATATTTATTCAGTTCTCCCTCACTGAGTTGCCTAAATGAAAGTTAAGAGAGCTATAATAAATGGATTTAAGAAATAAAATAACTGCATCATCTTAAAGCAGGGGGAACAGTGATCGAAATGTTGAACTGAATCTGTTTCTTCCTTTTCTTTTTTCCTTTTTAGACCAATCAGAAAAGACTGTGGGGTGCTTGCCTGTTTGTGACTGCAACAGACATGGATGCTGCCTGTTTCACCCTGACTGAAGTTCTGAAAGAAGTCGATATCAAGTAAGTAGACGTGTAATAAAATAAAGTAAAAAGTATTTAATTTTGAGTGAACTGACTGGGCTTGTTTTGAACTTTAAATGGCTTTAGCTACTAATCAATTATTCAACTGTTAATCTCTGAAGACACAAACCCAGACCTTTTTTGTGTTATAGTGTGAAACAGTTTCTCAGCCTGGTAAGAAGATTGGACGTGAACTTGGATACGATTAGCACCAAGGTGAATTCAGCACTGACGCGAGTGGAGAAGAAGTACGATGTGATGCTGGCTCTCTACCAGAGGTTTGAGAAGTAAGTGAACGCACCAGCAGAATTAAATTGAGGACTTTTTGGCAACAATTGCAACTAAACATGAACTTGATTTATTTCAGAACATGCAAGAAAATCTTTGTTTCGACCCCTGATGAAAAGTAAGTTTAGTTCAGGTCTCTTTTTTTTTTAAAACCTTTTTGTAGTTTGTTCAAGTTATACCTTTTTTCTTTGAAGGGAGAGGGCAACCCTGCGTACTTGCTGGACAATGTTTCTTTTGGCAAAAGGTCAGTGGTGCTTTTTAACACGTTAACGAGTAAAAATAAGCAGACTTGAGCTGTTATTCTTGTTTTTCCCATCTTCTTCCATTTCACTCTTCCTTTTTCGTCAGTGCAGATCATACTTCTTAGAATGTGTTTATTATGATTGCTATTCTGCTGTTTCAAGCCTGAAACCCATTGATGCTTCTCATGTGTGGTGCATCTGTTTTCTGCAGGAAGAGCCTTGCAGATGGAGGATGACCTGGTCATATCGTTCCAGTTGTTGCTTTGTACGCTGGAATTATTCATCAAGCGCAGCTCTCCAGAGCTTTTGCTGCCTCTTTATAGTAAGTGTGTTTATTATACAACTATTCTATATCCCTCATATGTTTCCCACGTTGCATTCTTCTTAGCCTCCCGCAATCTTCCATCAAACAACATTAAATTCCTGTCATACAAGATGTACAAAAAGTAAAATGAGAAAGTTGCTGGATGACCTCCATTGTTTTTGTTGCTGTTCTAGTTGTTGCACTACAATGACGCAATGACACGCTAGCGGTCTACACCACACATGTCCCATGAAAACAAACCGCTCAGTGGGGCTGAGGCTTAACTGAGTGGAAATGCTCGCCAAAATTTACTGGACCGTACCGTACCACTCCTTACCTGACCGGACCGGACGGTACTGTACCGCTCAGTGGAAACGAGGCTTATAGGTCATTTGATTGTCGCAGGTCAACAACCTCAGACAGATTTAAAAGATTTAACTTTTAGTAAAACGTACAATTAAAAGGTGTGGAGAGGAATGGAGCGGAACATGGACCTAGTGGCTTGCCATAGTATCTTCTATATCACACCTACAAGCTTTTTCCAACAGCAATTTTTGCATCTGCTCACAATTCACAACAATGTGAATAAAAAATACTCAGAAATTAAATTTTAAGCTATATTCTCTTTATATATGTCCTCCATCACCAGAAAAAAGGAACAAAAGGGTTTTGGAGCATAAGGGTGTTTCAGTGGAGTTGTGGTCTGGTCTTTTTCAGATACTTTTTTTCTTTATTTTTGTTGTCATGTTGAAAGACCACCCTTTTTCTTTAGGGTAAGTCTTCTCTCTCAATAAGCTGGTCTGGTATACGTTCTTGCAAAGGTTTTTTATTTCCAAGTTCAGTTTGATGAATAAATTATGGCACATATAAAACAGCCAATTTTGTTAATTATTTAAGAATATATTTACTAATTGCAACTAATAAATAACCTTTTTAATGTTCTTCCATTAAATAAATCTATGTGAAGAAGAGTATTATCTTTTAGACTTTTTTTTTTCCTTGCTTGGTTGTAAAAACACCTTTTTATTCATCAACCGATACTTTTTTGCTTTTTTCCTCAGAATCAGTCGTCAGCAAAGCTCAGAGCCCGCTAACGAGAACATCCCGTCGCAACCAGAGCAAAACCAAATCCCGCGTTGTGGAATCGGAGGTTAACGTGGAGCTTCTGGAAACTTTGTGCAAAGACAACGAATGCAATTCTGAGGAGGTCAGTCACTTTTTTCTTTTCTGTAGTGACAATTTATATCCATTTAGAGAGTATGGGGATTTTTCTGTTATGTGTTCTTTACAATATCATTTTTTTTGCTTCTGAATTTGCAGGTGAAGAATGTTTACCAGACCAGCTTCTCAGCTTTTCTCGACCAAATGGATCTTTCGAGGTTCCCGGATTTTCCTCTGGTAAGGGCCCGTTCTGTTGTTCGGTCTCCTTGACAGGTAGCATGTTTGTTAATTATCTGTCTCTGTGCGTGTCTGCTGTTGTCAAGCATTTGAGTGCCTGACAGATGTTGGCTTTTTCTTTGTTTGTTCTCACAAACCCAATGTCGGAAAATTGTGTTCGTAAGCGGGGGATCCCTCTTGTATGTCCCAGCGGCATATTGCAGAGACAGATATGAAAGCAGATGCTACTGTTTGCTTAAACCGACATATTTCTCTAAACTAGGATACTGGGCATGTTTAGTTTATAGCTGCATTATGCTAGTCATTTTTTTTCTTATGTGTAAATATTTATATTTGCCAACACAGGCTTTACTCAAAACCTTTATATATTTTAAACCAAGTCAGAATGCAGAGCACCAGATAATCTCCGAGGCTTGATGATCTACAGATGTATAAAAACTAGAGTTAATCTACTTTTATTATTTATGGAACTGTCATCTGTAGAATACCTGAGAGTGTCTGGTTTATAAAATAACAACCTTTTTTCTGGGGTGGGAGAGGAAGCCAGAATACATAAAAGTATATGAAAGAAAAGCAAACTCTACGGAGAAATATCTCCAGCAGGCTCAATAAAGATCTATTTGTCCATGAATTGTGATTCAATACAAAATATTTTCAGTAGTACATACCGTATTAGAGAGATCCTCTTTATTATGTGATTGTCAAACGGTGGATCTTTTTCTTTTGAAATGCCATGACTTGTGTTTTTCCTGCCTATTATTAGTTACTTATTGGCTGATTGAAGATGCTTATGAATGTTAGCTTACATATTCATTTCTCACTAAAATAGACTGTTCTGTGAATTAAAGAAGGCTGTGTTGGAGGAACAACAGTTTATCCATCTGAATATTTTCTCTGGACACCTTGTACTGTAATCTTCTCCTCAGGTGACTGATGTCAACCAGCAGTATCAAGAGCACTACCTAAAGAGCAGAGACATAGATGGTCGACTGTTTTTTGATGGAGATGAAACTGTCCTTGTGCCAAAAGTTGACATGTAATCTCTTTTTTTCCCTCTCATCTTCTTTTCTGATCTCTGATGAAGAGCCTTGTTTTAGATTTTTGTTTTGCCTTCAGTTTACAGGTAGAGAGAACACCCAAGAAAACCTCGCCAGACGATGATGGGCCAATAATTCCACCACAGACTCCAATTAGGTTAACCATGAGTGTTTTCTTTTTGATCAAGTGGTATTTTAGATTTGTTTATTTTGTTGTCTTCCTAAAGGGAAGGGAAATGTCTAAAACTTTAACATTTTTGCAAAAATGTGTGAAAAATGTTATATTATGCAAATATTTATAAAACTTTTATACATAAATTTGCAATTTAAAGTTGTTGAAATACCAGATGCTATAAACTGGCTGTTTGAAAAGAATTTATTCACATCTATAAAACAAATATAGGTGTGAATAAAGGTGTAAACTTTTGCTCTCATGTGGGAATTTATCTTTGGCATGGCAACAATGTGTACATTGAAATAGATCTTAAACCTAAAAAAACAGGTTTATCTTCTGAAATTGGTTTGGGTTAGTTACCTTTGGAAACTTTTGTGAGATATTATTGTACTAACCTTGGTATTTATCGTTTTGAAACTTTTCCTCGCAGAGCTGCAATGAATTCCATCAAGATGCTCAGAGGTGACCTTCCCTCCAGTGGAGACCAGCCGTCCTCTAAACTCGCAACATATTTTAAAGTGGGTCTTTTAAAAACACAAAGTATTGCCTTTTTTTCAAATTGCAGATTCTTATTTGTTTTGTTTTTTTTGCCGCCATCTTTAGAATTGCACTGTGGACCCAACCCAGGGTATTCAGAAGCGTTTGGAGATGCTTGGACAGGTGTTCAGTCAGATGTTTGGTGAGGCTGTTGGGCCGCACTGTATCGCATATGGCAGAGAGGTCAGAAAATAATATAATCTGTTTGTATTAATAAAAAGATTCTTAGAAATGGATCAGATTTATTTAATTTAAACTCAAAACCAGCTTTTTTAAATCACATTTTCCACTTTGCAGAAGATTTGACTCTTCTGAACATAAGAGAAATAAATAAAACACAAACTAGTGACTGCTATACTGTGAAACCTACATCACATGGTGCTCTTAACCTAATATGTAATGTAATGTAACACCTCTTTCTCAATGTTGGCAAAACAATTCAAAACTTATAACATTTCCTATTTTTCTTAACTTTTCAGAGATTTAATCTTGGTGTTCGGCTGTACTACAAAGTCATGGAGGCAATGCTAGAATCGGTAAAGTAATTTTTCTTAATGTATCAGTTTGTTAAATAAATTTAAGTGTGCGTGCTTTAAAAAACAATGTCAGACATATTTTAATTACTTTTACCGCTTTTACTTTGAAGGAGGAGAAGCGGCTGTCTGTGCAAAATTTCAGGTAAATTGTGCATGTTTGTTATGTTGGTGTGTAGTCAGTCACTCTTTACTCAATTGTATTATTTTTGCTGTTTTCTTTGCTTCAAAAATCCTTTCCTCTCATTTTCAGCAAACTTCTCAATGACTCCACATTTCACACGTCCCTTCTAGCTTGTGCTTTGGAAGTCGTCATGGCAACATACGAAGGTACATCCATCCTCTAGCTAATTAAAAAAATATTAAAAGTAGTTTATTAAAAGTTTTGTTAGATTATATTGTTCCTGTAGGATGTTAACACTCCTTCAGTGCTGAACATTTTTCTGCTTTATAATTAGAGAGCAGTTTCAAAAACGGAGGATGCAGTCACGGAGAAGGCGAACAGGCGGTGAGAGACCTGTGTTTTCCCTGGATCCTCAATGTGTTCGACCTCTCCGCCTTTGACTTCTACAAAGTCATTGAAAGCTTCATCAAGGCTGAACCAACTCTGAGCAAAGAAATCATCAAACATCTGGAGACTTGTGAGAACTTCATCATGGAGAAGATCGCATGGAGGACGGTCAGTTTCACTAACGTTTCCTTAAATCGACGCATCCCACATGTATGTAGACTATTAAAGACATCATTGACTCAAATGTACTGAAATAAAATATTTTATTCACAGAAAGGAAACAGGTTGTAGCAAACAGATACAGGCTGTCACACAGTGTCAGGTTTTGTTAAGATTTCAGAAAAGGATGGACAAATAACAAAAAGCTGTTATACTTCATTGCTCTTGCACTTCTCACTACTTTGGTGGAAACACAAAAGACACTTAAGATTATGGCAGAAGAACTCACTTTACTTGGCTGAAACCACAAACTCTGAGTCAGCCTCTCATCCAACCACAACTTGAGCCAAAACAACAAAAAAAACATATTTAACAAAAAAAATCAGACTGAAGACACAGCAGTTCTTTTTTAGAGCTTCTCTGCATTCAGTAATTTAAAGATTGATCAAATGTTTTTCTTCAGCAGTGTTTGCAGTCATGCTTGTGACAATAAGAGACCTACAAATATAGCTATCTGCTTCTCGTGTAAGACTGTTCATGTCCTAAACTGGTTATGTAGTGAGGCTACCAGTTTTGCAGTGTCACCCCCATAAAACATCACCGTATTTTAAAAAAGAACTACATGTTACACTGATTAGGGAGTTTTTGAGAAGTAGTTTGGAAGGATCTGCGACTTTGGCTACCACTTCCCCACCCACCGGACCCCTCCCGTTTCATTAAATTGCTGGAGAAATAATAGATGAGTGGGTTTAGGCAGCAGTTGGCACTGGCGAGGGTTAGCACCACTGGATGCACAGCCTCAGTCACCCTAGCGAGGCCACAGTGGGGCAGCAGCTTTACCTGTGTGAGGGTAAATCCCAGCAGGTTGATATGATACGGCAGGAAACACATTAGGTAGACTCCCAACACCCAGTAGATAATTCTGAGGGTGTGCCGACGGTTGTGGCGTTGGCTGCGGCAGCGATGCCTCGGATGACGAAGCACTGTCAGCACCCTGCAGTAGCTGTAGAGGAGGATCAGAGTGGGCAGCAGAAACGACCCCAGCACTATGCCCAACACTACCAGGATGACGGTCTTGTGACGGAGGGAGGACGGGTCGAACAGACAGGGCCGGTCGTGGTGAGACGCTGCCGATTGCAGTAAAGGCAGACTGATGCTGAGCCCCAACACCAGACACCAGATCCCCCCACTCACCACACGTGCAGTACGCAACCGGCGGACTGAAGACATCAAAGGGTGCACCACAGCCCAGTATCGATCCACTGCGATGCACACCAGGAAGAAGATCCCTCCATACAAGCTGATGTACGTGAGGACAAAAGTGATCTGGCAGTACGTCATCCCAAGCGTCCATCTGGTTGAGTTCTCCGTCTTAGAGAACAAGCTTTGAGCCTTTTGGTGGTAGTAATAAATCCTCATGGGTAAAGAGATGACAAAGAATAAATCTGCAGTAGACAGACTGACCAAATAGATGGCTGTGGAGTTTATGGTGCAGGTTGATGAGCACAGCCTACGCAAAGCCAAGCTGTTGCTAACCAGCCCCAGCAGGAAGATGATGCTGTAGGACACTTGGTAGAAAACAAAGCGGTAACTTGTGTCCACTGTACAGTTAGACAAAGGTGAAAATGGCTCCAAACTCTGATGGGTCAGATTCAGCTCCATAGCTCAAAGGATTAAAACCTCCAGCACTTGAAGTGATGGCGTTGAGCTCATGTCTGGAGGAGACAGGGTTGGTTCAAAGTGATTACATGATAGCTGAAGACTCGTCTACTTTTTGTTGAAGCAATTAGACCTGCAGCAGGTAAAGACTTTAAATGTTTGAGACTTTATGGAGGGTAAATTTGCAAAGAGGACTACTGTGCCTGACGTAATCAGGTGGATTCTACTAATAAAGGTTTAAGAGCTGCTTTTGGCGCTCTCATAAAGTAAGTAAACAGGATTTCATTACATTCATAGTGTGAGAAAAATCAATGAATCATTTTTATATTATTTACAGATCACATACATGTTTAATGAAACTCATAAAGTGTTTTTTTAAGACAGCAGGAGCTTTAATTTGAGTTGTACTGTAGATACCTTCCAGTATCAGAAAAGGTATATTTTTACTTCAAAGGTGAAGGGAACTGCAAATATTTATAACAATCTGAAAAATGTGGCTCAGATACAAAAATTATGATCAGTAAATTAATTCAATCTAAAATTGTACTTTTACTGGAAGAATGTAAATAATTTCCAAATTTCTATCAAAACTCTATTAACTAAGTGGTCAAATAAAAACGTTTGTCCTAATTTTTCAACCTGTTTACGTGCAACTTTTTGGTCAATAATTATTTAGCAAACTAAAAAGAACAGAAATCTTGATTAAATTTACTGATATGAGCCTCAAAGAGAAATAGTAAAACACAACAAAAATTATAAAAAAAAATAAAAATAGCACTTACCAGTAACTGGATTGTTTCAGTTGCAGTTTAATAGTGTAGATTTTCAACCCCTGATGCTGCAGAATGAACATGCTACTGATTGCAACAGAAGCTCAGAGCGCCACAGTCTCACACCACTCCCTCCACTCATCCCTAGTTTAGTGCTTCCTGAAGTTAAATGAATCTGAAAATTCTCTTGTTGTTTGGTTCTCTGTTCACTGAGTAGTTTTCCAACTCATCAGCTACAGATTCAAGAGCAGATTGTTTTATAATGTTAAAAAAAAATCTCATATGGAACAAAACAAATGATTAGATGATAGAGGTTCACTGTTCTGTTTTGTCCTAATATTTAGATCTTTGTTACAAGAGAACATGTAAAAAAAAATCATATTATTTTATATTACAGAGGAAATTTTATTTTAGGACACCTGAACTTAAGGGTATTTTCAAACCGGACACATTTGGTTCACTTAAAGTTCCCTTGATAATCCGAAACAAATTTTCAGTCTGAATACACCCAAGTGGACCCTAGTCCGGGACCAGGAATCGCTCTCAAACCTGCCTTTTGAAGTGGTCTCAGTTCGTTTCGGATTGGAATGAGCTCTTGTTTGCTCTGAGTTTCCTCAGTCTGAATATGCTCCATGCTCGGAGTGGAATAACTGGACCAAAATGGCCACCGTAGCCAGGCATTATGGAATATAAACAAAGTAGGAATGAACCAACCTTGAGCTGTGGACAAATGTAAAGCAATGATGAGACACGGTAACGCATTAAAAACGTGGTCGGATGAATGCAGGATCATTAAAACAACTTTTAGGGTGATGCACATTTGCTTCTCACACTGTTTCCCAACAATCTATATGTCATAAACACTTATTAGAGAGTAATTACTTAGTGTTCGTCTCCTCAGTAACCACCTTGCAGCTGTGCCAATAAAGCAGTAGGAAGTGTTGTACCTGACGTTGCTGCAGTCCTTCAAATTGCTCAGCAAAATATAAAGTTTGAACTATCCAGGCAAGGATTGCAAAAGGACTTCTATTATTCTTTCTCTTGTTGCTTTGCCCCGCCCTCGTAATTCCTGGCCAATGACTGAAGAGATCTATAGTCATGTGGTTTTTGTTTACCAGTTTTGGTTCAAAACACAAATGTCTGGACCCAATTAATCGGACTTGGTCTGGACCAACAGACCTTTCCAGTCTAAATACACGATTAGTCTGATTAGCTCTTTAAAGCACAAGAGATTGATTTTGCTGCTAATAAATTATTTGTATTTGTCATTCTGTCTGTCTAATTCAGGACTTAATTGAACAAATATATCCATAAGTTTATCACTATGTATTCAGCTGCATTTTTGAATTGTAAATAGATAAAGATATAAAATGCTTTTAGTAAAAAAAAACTAACTTCTGCTTAGGAACATTTGTCAACTTGTAAGTTTGCTTTAAAGTCACCCAAGAACAGCTTAGAGAGTTGAGCTGTCATAGTAGAGCATCAGCTGATGGTCTTCATCTGTGGACAAGTTCTGGTTTGAACTGTAGCAGCTTTTTTCCAACACTGGTCACTAGTGCCACAAAATATAATACTTTCTCAAATATACACTATTTACTTTTTGGTTAATCAAACAGCAAGTCTCATAGGTTGTACCATTATTGTCGAGTTCCTCTCTCCTGTCTCAATACTTCTGTTTTTGTATGGATCTTAACTGGCAATTATTACTTTCATGACATTTTTTATCTAGTAATCCTTTTTCTTTTCTTTTTTTTTTTTTGATTGCTGATATTTTTCACACAATATACCTGCAGCACTTCTTAAACTTCCTGTGAAGTGACTTGCTGTTTCTTGTCTGGTTTTGTTCTCCAACTACTTCTAGTGTTGAGTCACTCCACAGCTAGGCCAAGCCTGCAGGGCAAACTCTGTACAGGAATGCAGTGGTGTTCTGTGGTGTAGGGCTGATCTTTTACGTGAAGGTTAAAAACATTACTACACATCCGTTCAGAGACCATCAAAACCGAGTGTTGGTAGTCTTTCTGAATTGCAACTGGTTGGAGCTTTGAGGCAGTGATTAGCATGTCTGTGATGGAGTGTGAACACTCTGCAGGGGACTGCTGGTCTATTTGCTTATTTTAACAGAGCTCCAGTTAGAGAGGAGAGCATGGAGAAGCCAGTTCTTGGCTAACTTTTAATGTTGAAGAGTTGTTTTTCAGGTCTTTAGATGATGTATAGTCAAATATTGAATTACACATTTGAGAATGTGGGATTGGTTTTAGCTTATGCTCACACACAGCAGCAACCATATGTTGGAATTCAGTCTCATACAGAAAGAAATTGACTTCACTAGTATGTGCATTTCAAAATAAAATACTCCAAACTTACCTACAAGGTTTGGTCAGTAAATGTTCTGTTATACAACTAGCACTAATACAAAAGTGAAATTATTATTTTTTTTTGTTAAGTCATTTTAGTGGCAGTCAGCATTGTGGGAGCTTGCGTGCTCTGTAGCCAGTTTGTAAACCACACCTGTACAGTACACCTTTTACCAACCACATGTGTGTTGGTGAACCATGGTTCAAACAAAGGCAAAGGCTCATGAACAGGTCATAGTTTCTGTTCCAAATATTCTTTCCTCACCAAAGTAAATTACACAAGGAATACACGTAGTTCTAAACCTTAAAGAAGCTAAATATTTATTTAGTATTTATATAAAAAAGCTTTCTATTTAACATGCTTCATTAAAAAGTGTATACAGAGTTAAATATTACCACACATTACAGGAATTCTGCACAGTTTTGTTTCATAAAAAAAATATTCTACTGTCTTTAAATAGTCTACAGAACGTCTGCTCTGATGAATAGAGCAGGTCAAAGCTAACATACATACAGCATCAAGTATCTTCTTTCCTAGTGCAGACAGTTGGTTCGGCATGGAGTTTATTACCCATCTTGTAAACCGTCCACCTGGTGAAGATTTGCATGTTGCAACAGTTGGGTAAGACCCCTTTCACTGTCACAGTGCCGTTAGAAGTCCAAAGTCTCTTGAGCGTCAATTGAATGAGATATATTTGCCATTAAATTCCAAGCAAGATGAGCTCCAGCACTGGATAGAGTTAATTATCGTCAGGCACTTTGGATTGGAAACTCTTCAATGTAAGGCTTTTTGGTGTCAAGTTAGGGCTGCTCTGAGGGCTGTCCGTCTGCAGTCTATTAAAAGCTCCATTATATGATTTAGTACCTTTTTGTTTAATGGAGCTCTGAATTGCATCTGACGTAAAGTAGTAAATAACTGGGTCAAAACAGCAGTTGGTCACTGCTAAGCAGAGAGCGATGGGATAGATAGTTCTGACCACGTCCTCTGCCGTGCATCCCTTGAGGACCTTGGAGCGGACCAGGGCGTAGAAGATGAGGTTCACGTTGTATGGGATGAAACAGAAGCAGAAGACTAACAGATGCACGAAGATCATCCGCAAGATTTTGGCCTTGTTGATGCTTCCTCCTCGGGTGATAGTTTGGGGTTTCTTCAAGGTCCATAACACCATAGTGGAGCAGAAAACATTGATCACCAGTGGGAGGATGAAGCCTATCGTCTCTATTAACACCACCACTTTGAACAGTTCGCTTTTCCACTGATCTTTGGAATAGTTCTCAAAGCAGAAGCTTTCGTTAGATTGACTGTTGTTTTTAGAGGTGGTGTCCAGGTTGATGCCTGTGGGGATACTTGCAGAGAGGATTATCACCCACACCATAATGCAGATCAATTTTGCGTTCCTCCTGGTTCGGATTGTCCGGGACCAGAACGGGTGCACGATGGCCAGAAAGCGGTCAACGCTGATGCAAGTGAGGAAGAGGATGCTGCCGTACATGTTTGTGTAGAAGAGGACTGTAGAGATCTTGCAAAATACGGAGCCAAATATCCAGTCACGTTTAACAAAGTACACAACCCGAAAAGGCAACGTGAAGACAAAGAGGGAGTCTGAGACCGCCAGGTTGATCATATATGTCGTGGTCTCGTTCCGCAGCTTCAGCCTACAGCCAAAGATGTACATCGCTGTCATGTTGAAGAAAAATCCCACAAAAAAGACAATACTGAAAATGACGCTGTACATCGGGTACTTGAAATCATCATTTCTTTCACAGCGGACGATGCTGCTATTGTTCACACTCATCTTCAAAAAGCTTGCAAAAAGCAAAAATATTAAAAAGTTGTTGTCCTTTCACTTTAGAAAATGTTGAAAATAAAATCCTCAGAGGGGAAAAGTATACAGGTAGTTTTGCAAAATACCTTCTTATGTCTTTTGGTTGGACTTTTGTTGTGTTAAAGCTCCCCAGCACATCCAGTGATCAAGTTTAAGAAGAGTCTTTACAGTTTCCTTCCACAGCTGAAACAAAGATCCATGTAGAAAACAAACATTCTCCTCTCTCATCTCCAAACAGACGAATCGCTGATCTTGAGCCTTGCGTATCACTTCAACAGCTTTTCTAAGTGTGTCACAGATATCAGTCTGTTCCTGTCGTATAGAACATGAGATGCCTCACAGCTGCCTGGAAGTCAAAGGTAGAGACACAAAGAGCTCAGTGGACTGTTGAAATATGGGGAGGAGTCTGCCTGAGGGCTAAAGCTCTCCCCCTGCTGTTCACTTTTACTTATAAGTGAGATTGGAGTTATATATCTCTATAAAAAAAAGTAATTGTTCATAAATTTAAGCTTTTAGACTTAAACATAAAGTTGTTTTACTCAGACTTTCAATTTTGCAAATCAGAGTTTCAGGAAATAAATGAAAATCAAGGTTTTTATCTCATTTGACTGTCCAAAAATAAAGAAACAACTGCAGAATAGTGATAGATTTAATACCTTTACAGTGCAAGTAATGTCCCTTCATGTGTTGAGCAACACTTGAAGAGGTAAACTTGTAACTTTTGAAATGTTTCTGGCGTCAGCAGGCTGTGGTGGGACATGTGGAATGCACAGTACTCATACTACTCGTACTCCAACGTGTCTGCACCTGCAGCTGCTGAGGTCATATAATAAGTAATAAAACACCAGCCCCACCCCATTTGTGATCTCATCATTTTTGTCAGTTTACAGAGTTCCTAAGAAAATTAGTACAAACTTTTATAATCAACTGTTTCTCAGTTGAACATTACAGTAACTTTCTTTCTTAAAAAAAAATAGATTTCTTTTTTATTCTCTCTCTCTCTGAAAACCAGCCACCAAAGGCTATAAACAAACGTCATGTTGGTTTGGGAGGGGTCCAACGTGGTTTTATCTGCTGTACTTTGTGTTTTATCTGGCCTGTTTTGCTAGTGAAATGAGATTTTCACGTGTTGTACTTCCTGTGTGTCACTGTTTGTTCTGCTTTTTGAGGTAGAACAAAGAACACCTTTTTAAGATTGACCTAAAAATCTGAAATTCCCCTTCCTTTTTTTTTTGAATTTCAAAAATAATGCGTGCACAGACTAAAAACCAAATAATGGATCAACTGTAAAATTGATATATATGTATATATATATATATATATATATATATATATATATATATATATATTAATATTGCAGCACGATTTCTGTGTGCAATTAAGTATTTTTCAGATAAAATTTGATTGCATTTCTTTTCTTATGACACAAAAATGCACTAAAGCACCTTTATTTTAATTATTTATGGTTACCACTTAATAACTTATCAGAAAGCAAACTCAAAGTTTGAAACAGACTTATAATCATTACAGGTGTTATCTCTGATCACATGTTTCTTATTTGGCAGTTTGCAGTTGTTTCATAACTGTCCTGCCTGATGCCAATCATTTAAATCATGAGAAGTGTTGGTTAAAAAAGATACTTTGTTCAAACTTTTTTGTCTTCTAAGACTTATGCTGATTGTCTTTAATCATCTAGTATAATACTACGGAAAAGTGAAAGAACAGGGAACAACTGGACATGGCTAGTTTCAGGAAGCAAAAGCTTCTCACGGCATCACTAAATAAATTGCCAGCTGGAAAACTATTTTTCTTCATCCGTTCTGGGTTCAGATTAAATCCATTTATTTTTTTACCTTTTTAAATAGTTTTTTTTAATACAATACAAAAACACAAATCAGATACGAAGGAATATTTACAAGAAGGAGTCAGAAAAACCTGATTACTTTTGTCATAGTTGTGTGTTTTGGAATCTTGAATATTACCGATGACCTTTAATTATGTGAGTGACCACGCTAAGTGACAACAGTAATTCCTTTTTTAGATGATTAAATGTAATATTTTAATCTGTATGTTATTTATTTTTTTTTATTCTTTTTTCAGTTAGAATGTACAATACAATACGATCTAATAATGAAGAAAGGGAGTAGGATGAAGACAGAGTCTTATAAATCCCTACCCCACTCTTATTATTACACATTGTATAATGCAAACAGATGGCTAATCAAAACAAACACAAAATGATAACCCGTAATAAAAACAATATCACAGACAGGAACACAATATTAACATGATGCTCCATACAAACCAGTCATTTTGTTTTTACATTTAAACTTAAAACAAACGATACTTTAACACTTTTTCAGCTCATTATCCAACGCATTCCATTTTTTAACCCCAGGAAAAGAAATAGTCATTTGTTTAAGGGTAGTTTTTACTTTAAGTACCTTAAAGTCATAATTTCTTCTACTATTTCCTTTGTTTATAACAAAGAGATTTTGTAAACAACGTGACAACATAACATTTTTGGCCTTAAACATTACCAGCAGTGTTTGCAGAGAACATAAATCTTTACATTTCAGTATTCTTGACTTAAAAAATAGTTTAGCGGTGTTCTCATTGTAATGAGTCAAATGTATTATATGTAATGATTTTTTTTGCAGAATTATTAAAGGTTCTAGGTTTGACTCATAAGAATTACCCCAAACTTCCAAACAATATGACAAATATGGTAGAATCAAGAAATAAAGAATATGCTTTGCTTTGTAATTTAACAAATATTTAGCTTTATTTAAAATGGCAAGATTTCTACTTATTTTTTGTTTTATATAGACAATATGTTGCTTCCATTTTAAATTCTCATCAACAATAATCCCCAGAAATCGAAATTCATGAACTCTTTCTATATTAACACCATTCCATTTCAAACTAAAATTTAAAATACATTTTTTTTTACTAAACAACCTAAACTTTTTTTTTTTAATTAAGAGAGAGTTTGTTTCTAATAAACCATTCCTCAAGTAAAATAATTTCTTGCTCGATAACAGAAACTAATTTATCCAAGTTCTTCCCTGAACAAAAAAAATTGGTGTCGTCTGCAAACAAAACAAATTGCAATATGTTGGACACAACACAAAGATCATTTAAATATAAAATAAAAAAAATGGTCCCAATACTGAGCCTTGTGGAATACCACAATGTATTTTTTGATGTTTTGATAAATGTCCTGCATATTCTACATCCTGCTGACGATTGTCAAAGTAACTCTTCAGCCATTGAAATGCAACACCTCTAATACCATGAAACTGAAGTTTGGCAAACAAAATGTTGTCAATTGTGTCAAAGACCTTCTTTAAATCAATGAAAACACCAATTGTATGATTTTTTTTGTCTAATTCTGCTCTAATATCCTCAGTCATTTTCAATAGTGCTAATGCCGTTGAACGATTATCTCAAAAACCATACTGATTATCATTCAAAAGAGAATATTTTTCCAGGAAATTATCAAAGTTTATAGCAAACAAATTTTCTAAAATTTAAGAAAACTGAGAAAGTAAGGAAATTGGCCTATAATTATTAATGTTGTGCTTGTCTCCAGATTTGAATAGGGGTATTATTTTGCTATCTTCATTTTATCCGGAAAGGTACCTGAATTAAATGAAAGATTAATATTATACGTCAGTGGCGTGACAATGCAGTCTATTGTTTTTTTCACTATATGCATATCTAAACCATCACTGTCACATGATTTTTTTTACTGATTATTTTTGAAACAATTTCAATAATTCAGATTCACTGACATGTCCAAAAAGAAAGAATGGCTAATTTTACTTTCAAATCACTGCCTTGATTCATCATTGTTGGAACAAACGGATTGAGCAAGATCATTTTGCTGCCGTTTGTTTAAACTGTACCTTTTTTTCAAGAAACTGCGTTTATGATAGAGACTTGTATGATTGTGTATTTGTAGGGCTCCCCACTGTTTGAGCTGCTGAAGCGGGAACATGAAGCTGGAGGCACAGAACAGGCGGAGACCCCGGCTAGTTTCAGCTTACCTCTGCAACACAACCACACCGCAGCTGACCTGTGAGCCAATCTGTTTTTTCTAAACCTGAACTTTATTCCTACCGTTGTGAATGAGGATGAATCAGAAGTACTTCTGCTCTGATTTCGTTGCATGACTCACCATGAGGGCTCCTTTGAAAAACATCCGTTTCATTCTGAAGTGGAAAAGCATGTATTTGATGTTTACTCTTTGTGGTGGAAATGACGTGTTCTCTGTTCCATCTACAGATATCTATCTCCAATACGCCCAGGTCTCCGTGTCCTGCCTCCCGAATCTCCAGCCACACCCAGCTCTCAGGCTTCCTCTCAGGCAAACTCCCAGGCAGTGGGCCAAGCTCCGCGGCAATCAAAGTCTAACTCTCTCAGCCTCTTCTATAAAAAATGTGAGATTTTTCTGAGACTATTTTTTGCTGCTTTCCTTGATGTTGATTTTAAAAAGACCTATCAGTGCTATTGGTGACAAAAAAGTGAGACTCTACATGTCTGTAAGGCTTCATTGAATGATGAGCTACCAGGAAAAACACCTAAAGGAAGACCAAAAAGGAGATTTTAGGATGTAATGAGGGAGGTTATGAAGGTGAGAGTGGGGAAGATGTAGAGAAGAAATGGAGATGAATGATTCACTGTGTGACTCCTAAAGGGAGCAGCTAAAAAAACAAAGAATGTGTCTGTAAGGAGCCATTGTCATGGCGAATCTGAATTCTTTCTCTACCTCTTCGTCTTCTCCTTACCCCTACATTTAGAAATATGGAAAAATACTTTCTTTAAATTCAGACGTAATTTTCACTCGATGACGTCATCACTAGTTGCCTGTAATGAAGTTAGCACGTAGCTCGAAAAATACATAACATCCGTCTCATAACTTTAAATAGCAAAAAAAACAAAAAAGTTATTACTTACATTAAAATGTGAACTTCAGTGTTTCAGAGTCCACCCACATGAAGAAATTCATGTGGATTCATAGCCTGAAGTCACTACGATTTCCCCTTAAAAGAACAAGTTCGGACAGCTTTAAATGCCTCTACAAACAGAGGGGTGGGGAGAAGCTAAAGGGGTAGAATTTAGATTTGACCTAACTCTTAGTACAGTAGATTTGTTATCCGTTCAGAAACAGTAATCCAATCTCTATGATTTAACAATGTCCCACTTCCATTACTTTTTGATCGATTTGAAAAGTGTCCTCAGAGGTCTTTTAATTATGAGTGTGCCAATTTTAGCCAAAATAAAAAAACAATCTAGACAAAGTCTCTCTAGAGCTTCAAGAGTTCCCTAGAAATTTGTCTCCGAGTTACAGGTGGGACTATTGGCGTGGACTAACCCTGTCCCGACTTCCCGTCCCCCATCTGTTTACACGCTCTCGTGCTAGTTTACAGCCCTTCAAAAATACTCAGAAATGAAATTCTAAGCTTAATTTTCTTTATATATATCCTCCACTGCTGGAAAAAATGTCCCATTAAAAACCGGATTTTCCTCAGAATGAGTCTTTAATGTGTGCTTCACATTAGGCTACAGTTACATTTAATTGATCTTGTTTTAGCGTACTCACTTACGGTAGTTGAAGGTTTTAAATGAGTTTATCTGGATTTGGATGAATCCTACATCGAACTTCCTGCTAGAATTATCTGATTTATTTTTTGGACTTTTTTTTTTTTTTTTTTTTTACAAAGAACTTTTCATGTTGCTTCATTTTAAGCTAATTTGAATTGGTTCCATACTTGTAAAACTGAAAGGTCCTGTTTTTCTGTTTCTGTAGTGTATCGCCTGGCATATACGAGGCTGAAGACGCTCTGCTCCTGTCTGCTGTCTAACCACCCGGACCTGGAGCACGTGATATGGACTCTGTTCCAGCACACCCTGCAGTATGAGTATGATCTCATGAGGGACCGTCACCTTGACCAGGTGTGCCAACCGTATCTTGCTCTCACGATAGGCTTTTATTTTTAGTTCTGTCAAACTAGAATTTCTTTAATGTGTATTTTCTTGTTTTGCAAGATTTTTTTAAGCTGTAGGGACATTTAAGATATTTCTGACAACAGTGGTGCCTCCTCTCAACATATATCACTATAATCACAGCAAGAAAATAGAACCAATTGTCCGAGCTTTCAATGGAGAGCAAATGAAGAACAAGGAGAAGGAAGTTATAAATGTCTTTGTTTGCCACACAAAGAGACCACAAACAGTATCAATAAAAAGCATGAACTTGAAATACACTGGAGTGACATTTATGCAGAAATATATCTCATACTACAGGAGGTGACATTCCACACAAACACAATAAAATCAACTCTCAAGCAGAGAATTATTTTAAGACACACATTAACTATACCTCCACCCTCTCTCTACTGCTCTGTCTTTTCATCAGTGATTCAAAATAAACTACAGGGGTGTATTATTTTAGACTTTTAAGCTTCAACAATAAAAAATATTCCTCAAGGAATCCATAAACTTTACATTTAGCTTAATGATACCGTTATACTTTAAATTTGACTCTATCTCAAGTTGTAAAGACTAAGATTATTTATGGAAATATTATTTATTTATTTAATAATATTATAATAATTTATAAAAAAATATTTATTGTTGGATAAAAAGAACAATGAAAATGGATGGTGTCTCCTCAAGAATTCCTTCAGTTTTAAAATGTCACAGAATTTATCACAAAAAAATCTGATTTACCTTTTGGTTAGCAGCTCCACTGCCTGGATGTCCATGTTTATCTTTGAAGTCCCACTGAGAACTGTATCTTTACCGACAGTTCCCCATGGTCTTTTAAGTATGATTATGTAGTTTTAGCCAAAGTCAAAAAGATGTTGTCGCTTTTTAAGACATATTTTCTGCACGCTCAGGAACCATTTGGTGGTTTAACCCCCCCAATCCAATTCCTTAAAGCTGAATGTCAAGCTGGGAGGCATGGGTCCTATTGTCCTATTTTTAGTCTTTGGTAGGACTCTGTCATGGATTTGAACTCACAACCGTCCAGTCTCAGGGCGGACACTCCACCACAAGACCACTAAGCTGGTTGTAATTGTCATATCGTTCACATACTGTTCACATTTTCTGGAAGTTTTTACTGCTGTTATAGGTTTTAATAAACCTTTCTGGAATCTTCAGTGAAGATGCTAATGACTAAAACTTAATCATCTTTGCAGCTGATGATGTCCGCCATGTACGCCATTTGCAAAGTAAAAAGCGTTGACCTGCGCTTCAAGTCAATCGTCTCTGCCTACAAGAACATGCCTAACACCAGCCAAGAGGTGATGCAACTTTCAAAAAGCTTTAATGTAATCTCTTCTTTTTGAAAAACAACTGATAAGAATGTTGTCTTTTTCAGACCTTTAAACACGTGTTGATCACAGAAGGCCAGTATGACTCCATCATCGTCTTCTATAACCAAGTGTTCATGCAGAAGTTAAAAACCAACATCCTGCAGTATGCATCCACCAGGGTGAGAAATCTTAGATCTGTTTCAGCTGTGCTCTATTATTATCATAAATGTACTTGTTTCACTGATGCTGCTGTTCTTTCTTTCTTTCCAGCCACCTACTCTTTCTCCGATCCCTCAGATCCCATGCAGCCCTTACAAGTTCCCCAACTCCCCTCTGCGTGTGCCAGGAAGCAACAACGTGTACATCTCTCCTCTAAAAAACCCACGCATGTCTCCGGGTATGATGACTCCTCGCTCCAGGTCAGTACTAAACACTCAGAATATGTTTCAGAATTGTCTCCTTGTATGTAATTGTATTTTTTCCTCTGTGCAGAATGCTGGTGTCCATTGGTGAATCTTTTGGGGTTTGTGATTTTTTTGTGATATAAAAAATATTATTTTAATCATAACTGGAGAAGCTGTTGTATTTTTATATATATATATTTTTTTTGTCTACAGTTTGCCAACCGCTTCCAGAAGATCAACCAGATGGTGAACAGTAGTGACCGCGCCCACAAGAGGACTCTGGACGGTGGCTCTGCTCTAAAGACTCTGAAGAGGCTACGCTTCGATATGGACGGACAGGATGAAGCTGATGGAAGGTTTGTGACCATTTAAGTTGCTCCAGAACTCCACCACAAATCAGGATTATTTGTCTTAACTTCTGTAAATATAACTTTATTGTACAGCAAATCTGGAGGAGAGTCCGCCCTGATACAGAAGCTCGCAGAGATGAGTAAGAGAAACACCTCTGCCTCTCTGTGTCCTGCTGAACTCCTGCTGTTATTTTCAGTTTTGTTTTTCATCTTCATGCTTTTTATTCTTGCAGGCTCCACTCGCAATCGAATGCAGGAGCAGAAGATGAAGGAGGATGCGGAATCCAGGAAAAAATCCCCTTAAAACCCACTGGACTGACCTGCACTGTTTGAACACTACTGTTTGTTCACACAAAGTGAAACCCAAGTTCCTGTTGGATTTTTGGTGTATTTAGCTGCTTTTTAGTTTGTATTTTTATTGAAAGAGTAGTTTGGGGACTCCACTTTTTTTCGGTTTGTCATGCTTTGAGTGTTTTAACTAAATAATGACTTTTATAGAATTTAGTTTGTTCTTGATGTGCTCTAAAAGAAGTGGGTTTGGTCTAGCTGCTTTTAATGAGGAATCATTTCAACATTGATTTCACTTCTGTTTTGGAAACATATCTATGCTTACATGTTTGGATCATGATGCAGCATTTTAAATGTTGAATCATGGTTACTGTCAGCACAAAGGAGTGAATGACAGTCTCACATCAGGTTGTTTTATTTTTAAAGAGATCGCTCTCTGCTAAGGTCATGTCCTAAAAAGAGAAAATCCGATCTTCAGCCAAAAAGGTCAAAATATTGAAGGATCTGGTGACTGATGTTGGTTTTCTTTGACTAAATCTGAAAAATGTTTCTATTTTAGGTTTGTTTTAACTTTTGGTGAAAAATGAAAAAAAAAAGTTTTCATAGTGTTTCAGTACTGAAATTTATGTATTCACTTCTGTGGTGAATTGAAGGTTGTTTTTGTGAGTAGGACAAGGCTGATTCTAAAATAGGGAAATTAATTTAATTTACTGAATAATAAAGTGCACGCGTAGCCTATATGTGGGGTTCATTGTAGAAAAAACCCACAGTGTAAAATATTGTTACTTATTTCAGTTAACAGAGTTTAATAATGCTTTAATGATGTGATTTACTCAAGCAATTTCTTGGAAATAAAGAAAATCAAACACAATTTTTCTTAAGTCTTTACACTCTTTTCTTTTTTACACCAGAAAATGTTTTTTTCCCTTTTTGTTGTTCTAATATTATAAAACAGCTATGAACTAATTTTTTAGATGCAAGAGGAAGATTTTCCACCGTCTGCTTTGGTAACTGACATTTACGAGAAGCTACAGCCAGCCGGGCTTGAAATCTAAGTAAAGCTGATTAAAGAAAGTCAACATTCCACATAAAATGCAATTAACTGACCTTTTGATGTAATATCAATTAAAGCTGAGTCTGTTAACATTGAGCATTCATCAGCTATGCACAGGATAGGAAACTTTCTCTGGAGACTACTGAACAAAAATTTGCAGCAAAGCTGGTAAGTTTCAAAAATTTTAAGGCAAAATCTAAATTTTTCAAAATTTTTATTACTTTGAATTTTTGCAATGACGCTTTTGAAAGAAAATCGTTTAAAAAGAACTAAAGTGTTTTACTTGCAGCTGCTTGTTTTTCCTGTTCCCCTTCTGCAAAGCGTCCTCCATATCCTCTGGGAGGAAAGATGACAGCAGTTGGGCGCCCCTTAACAACTAGCTTAATTGTGCTGAGGCGCTGGGTGCAGAGTGGAGACCAGAGATAATTCCTGTTTGAATGCAGAAACTGTTTACTTTAAGCCCAGCTGAGCATGAAACACTTTGAACAGGTTACATTTTAATTGGCCCTTTCCCTTGGGGATCTTTGGTGTGTTACAGAGTTTATGGAAGCTGATGAATTCATCCAGTCAGGCGGCAGCACATGATCACCGATGTGTTCACTTTTCTTCTTCTTCTTGAAGCTGAATGTACAATCTTCTGCTTTAATCTCCAAGTCTCCAAAAATAGTTGGCAAAAACTCGACTTTGTGTCTCCAGCGCCTGCGATTGTGTTCTTACGTTGGGAAATCCACATAGAGGACTTTTGTTTTGTCTTCAGGAATGGAAAATCTCACGGTAAGTAAAGTTTCATTTGCATTTTAAGTTGTAAAAAGTATAATATTTATTTTTTGTTTCAATTTTGTTTTAAAGTGAACTTTTGTTGGCTTCTGTTTTGGCATTCTGTTTTTCAGTTGTAACAATTGTTGGTCTTAATCATCTTCATGTTTTAAAACTAACATTCTAATATTTACCTTATTTTTTTCACACACTAAAAATATATTTGCACATACTGTCCTTGAGTAAAGGTTGAGGCTAACGCTCTGATCTGCTCCTCAGCCGGAACAATGGCGCGAGATCATGAACAAGAAGATGCGCTTCCCTCCCCAGCTCATCAACGCCATCCAAGAAGGGAAAATAGGGCTGCTGAGTGGGTTGCTGAAGACGGGTGACGGCATCATCCGTCAGCTGGACGAATCTGAAGACCGCCAGTGGAGGGAGGCTCTAAACCTCTCCATCCGCTTGGGGAATGAGGACGCCATGGATGCTCTCCTGCACGGGGTCAAGTTTGACTTCCGGCAGATTCATGAAGCTCTGCTGGTTGCTGTTGACACCAACCAGCCCCTGGTGGTGAAGCGTCTGCTGGACCGTCTGGACCAGGAGAAAGGCAACAAGATGGACGTGCGATCCTTCTCTCAAGCCATTTTCGACCGCTCTATTGACAACTCTCAGTTTGCTCCTGGTGTGACTCCACTGACGTTGGCCTGCCAGAAAGATCTGTATGACATAGTTACCATGCTCACCCAAAAAGGCCACGTCATTCCATATCCACACAAGATATCCTGCGCTTGTCTGGAGTGCCGCAATGGCCGACAGTATGACCTGCTGAAGTTCTCTTTGTCTCGCATCAACACCTATCGTGGCATCGCCAGCCGTGCATACCTGTCTATAACCTCTGAGGATGCCATGCTCAGTGCTTTCAGTCTCAGCCGAGAGCTCCGCAAACTGTCCCAGAAAGAGCCTGAGTTCAAGGTGGGAAGCTCTCCTTTTTCTATGCTCCTCATTCTGCATTGTTCTGCCTTCGACTCAGCTGTGGCTCATTTCTTCTGCAGCCTCAGTACCTCAGCCTGGAGCAACTGTGTCAGGAGTTTGCGTTTGAACTGCTCGGCATGTGTCGCAATCAGAGTGAGGTGACCACTATCTTGAACAGTTGCGGAGATGAGACCCAGGAGGCTTTAAATGAGCAGGCCTTTGAGGAGGGAATACCGAACCTGTCCCGCCTGCGGCTCGCAGTCAACTATAACCAGAAGCAGGTAGTTTGATTCCAATACTGCTCTAGAACGCAGGATTAGGCATAACTTCCATTTAAAAAACCTTTACCTCACTTGTCACCTCTTCGCTGTCGTAGTTTGTGGCACACCCAATTTGCCAGCAGGTTCTGTCATCTATCTGGTGTGGAAACTTATCTGGATGGAGAGGCAGCAGGACGGCGTGGAAGCTTCTAGTCTCCGTGGGGATTTTTCTCACCATGCCACTTCTTTGTCTTGTTTACTGGATAGCACCAAAGTCTAAGGTCACAAATGTCCTATATTATACCACCTGATAACAGTGGAATTCAAAGACCCCCATCAGATCTTTGGTTTGTTTTACAGGTAGGAAAGATCCTAAAGATCCCAGTGATCAAATTCCTTCTTCATGCTGCATCATATCTGTGGTTCCTCATTACACTACTTGGGGAATCGATAACCATGGAGATGTATCGAGATAAATTTGCCTCCAGACACCAGGACATTCTGCATAGCTCCTTCCACATGGTGTGGGTAGTCGGTAAGATCGTTTTTCTCTGCTTTCAAAATGTATTTTCACAATTCCAGTAAGCTCTCACTGCTGCTTGTGTCTCCTAAAAGGATTCTTCTGGTATGAGTGCAAAGAAGTGTGGATTGAAGGGTTGCGGAGCTATTTCCTGGACTGGTGGAACTGCCTGGACATGGTGGTGCTCAGCATGTACCTGGCATCCTTTACGCTGCGCGTGGTCATCATGCTCAAAGGCTACTTCCTCTGCCACGATGAGAGCAACAGCGAACAGTGCATCTACTTCACCCAAACCGGTGAGGACAGGATGCTGCTAGAGTTGATTAAATTTCAAGCTCACAAAGCTTAACCGGTCTTCTGTGTCAAAGTGCGAGACAACTGGCACCAGGAGGACCCCCAGCTGATTTCCGAGGTGCTGTTCGCCGTGACGAGCATGCTGAGCTTTACCCGTCTGGCTTACATCCTGCCAGCCCACGAGTCTCTGGGAACGCTTCAGATCTCCATAGGAAAGATGATTGATGACATGATGAGGTAAGAGCATCAACTCATCATTATTTTCACAAGTGGAGTTTGAAAATAAGTAAAAAATATTCTGCTTTTGTCTCATAGATTCATGTTTATACTCATGATTATTGGAACGGCATTCCTCTGTGGCATCAACAATGTCTACGTTCCTTATGTCATCTCTCCCCATCTTGGCAGGTAACATCATATGATACTGGTTTAGTACTCATTGATGAAATGAAACTTCTCGTGGTACTGCAAAATTAGATCCAGAAAACATTTAAATGTAACACAGACCAATCAACCCACAAATGCTAAACTTCTAGCCTTCTTTCATCTCCAATCTGCCTCATAGTTAGGGCACAGATGTTTAGAAATACATTAATAATCAACTATATGTTTTGAATATATTTATATTAATATGACACAGTTCACATACTGTAAAATGTATTAGTGAAATAATGAGATTGTTAATACCATGCAGCATTACATGGTTTCTCAAACGGAGAAGCTCCAACAATTGTTCTGCCTCTCCTCGAGGGCGTTTAAAAAAAAAAAAACGATTTCCTTAAAAGAGTTTGGAAAATTCATCCCTGTGAGTTTATAAAGGTATTAATTTAGTCAGCAATGTATGTTTAGGTCGACTGAGCATTAGCCGTCCTATGGGAAATTCCATTAAACCTTGGCATCAAGCTAGCTGACGTTAGCTTTATGCTCTAGATTGATCTCTATTTTTATGGATCGATTATCTTTTAAGCTTAGGTCGATTCATAGATTTTATCAGCCCAGCCCTACTCATAGTATAAGTAACTGTCTTTTTTCTACTCTCACAGGTTTAATGAGACTTTCAACTTCTTATTCTGGACCATGTTCGGTGTGGCCAACCAGGACTTTGTGGACATGCCGCAGTTTGTGTTGGCAGAGTTTGTGGGGAGGATTTTATACGGCATCTTCACTCTCGTCATCGTCATCGTCCTCCTCAACATGCTCATTGCTATGATTACAAACTCGTTTCAGAAAATTGAGGTGAAGACTGGCTTGACTGGTGCTGCAGGTCCTGTAACGACTAAATCTCTGTCATAGCTGCTGACGTCTTTTTCAGGATGATGCAGACGTTGAGTGGAAGTTCGCCAGATCAAAGCTGTATCTCAGTTACTTCAGGGAGGGCCTCACCATGCCAGTGCCCTTCAACATCATTCCTTCACCCAAAGCTGTGTTCTACATACTAAGGTAATTAAAAGTGGCCAAATTTGGACACCAAGAATAGAAGTCATTGCAATTTATAAAAATATATCTTTTTATAATTTCAAGAGATTCTCATTATTTTTTTAAATCTTTTTTTATCCAAGCTTTTTTTTAGCATTTTCTACTAAAGTGCCTCAAAAGAGTTTATATATGGCCTTAAAAAAACTCAAATTCACTGTTAGGAAACTATAAATTCAAGTTTATGTACATGTCACTGAGATGAAACATTTTTTGTGTTTGTTTCCTTTTGCTAAAATAACTTGTTTTTAATGTTACTGACTTACATGTGTAAATCAGATTGTGTTTCAGGGTTTTCTTACATTTAAAGCTGATTGTTCTTCTCTTGTTAACATCAATATAGAATAGAATATCTTTATTTCTGTATCACTTTTCCCAGAAAGATTTGCAAATCTCTTAACAAAAAGACCATAAAATCAAATCAAAACACAGAGAGGCAATAAAATCCAATATTGATAATAATAACAATAATAATAATAATAATAATAATAATAAAGTAAAATCATAGTAGAACACAGTACAACGTGGACTAAAATCAAATAAAAGCTCTCCTGAATAAAACATGCCTCCTTTTTTTCTACCTTCTTTATATGCAGTGTGTGCTTTATTTTATCTATAATAGAGAAAATCTGAGAAGGTCAAAACATCAATCTAAAAAAATATTGTTTTAGGCTGTTATTTTTGTTTTATTCATTTGATTATTCTCATTGTTTGATTTTTAGTTTCCTTCTAGCTTGATTGGAGTTAAAATAAGCAGTTTAATTTTCTTCCTTTGTCTGGCTTGGTACCATGGTTGGACGTTTTGTTGTTTTATTCATTTAACATTTTTTTAATGTGATTTAATCAGATTTTTTTTTAAATAATGTGCATCTGTTTTTTTTTCGCTATCCCTTTGTCTAATGCTCAGCTTAGTGAACAGAATCAATGACATTTTGGGTTATTTTGTGGCATAAAATGACGATCAGAAGTTAATAAGGGAAATCTTGTGCACCTATTTTCTTTTTGGTATAATGTTGTTATGCATTATTTTTGAAAAACATATGGTTTTTGTGTTCAGGGGTATATTCAGACGAATCTGCTGCTGCTGCACTTGTTCTTCAGAGCAAAAATATCCTCCTATCGACTCCATGGTAAATGCATATTTGAGCTTTAAGGGAAAGATCATTTATAAATGAAAAGGTTGATCTCATTTGCTAACTATTTTTGAATTAATTTCTGTGCAATTGTTTGTATAAAAAGCCCAGTGACAGGAGGTCTGAGGACAGCCAGACGCCGTATCGGCAGCAGGTGATCCGGGCATTGGTGCAGCGCTACATCGAGTCTGCTCGCAGAGAGTTTGAGGAGACCAAGAGGAAAGGTAAACTGGATTATTTCAGCCTTACTCCAAAGATTTATGGGATTCTCAAATCTTTAGTGTCCCTTTATTTGCTTATTTAATGATCTGTCACATGAAAGATATGGAATCCTGATGGTCCACTTCATCACACAAAGAGCTCAATTGAAGGCAGGCGAACTCAACAAATGTTGGCACAGTATAGTTTCTAAGAAGCCAGTGTCTTCTTTAGCCCTGCAGGATTGTTCATTTTGAAAGAAAACTCAAAATATACAGTTGTGGGAAAGTTCCTGCTACATATTTAGCCTACTCTCTAGAAAGTATTCTTTCATTGATGCAATAAAAAAGTTATTTTGAATTCCCTACCAATAACAGTCAGCCAGCGTGCTTTGAAACCTCAACTTTTTGTGCATAAATATAGCTGAAATAAAAGATTTATTTGTCATGAGAATACCTGAATTCTGTGGCGTAATGAGATTATTTTTCTTTCAGATATTGGTAATCGGATTACCGAGCTGAGCAAAGCTGTGTCCAGGATGCACAGTGATATGAAAGTTTTCCAGCAGCTCCTCCTGTCTGATCGTCCCGCTGCCAGCGAGGCCCTGAATAACGATGGCTCCTCTGTGCTCGGAAAATACATAATTGGTGCCAAGAATAATTTTAGAGGTTTTAACAGCAGACAAGATGACAAAAACACATCACTTAAAGTGACGGTGCATAATGGAGAGGAAGGGGGAGGTAAAGAAAAAGCTGAGTCAGAAGCTGAGGAGTCTGAAGCTCAGCCGGTGGATGAATGCAGAGAAGTGGGAGCCGTGCAGGAGAAAGACTGCGAGGTGGTGAAAATGGAGGAAGGACGAGCTAAAGAGGAGGGCAGCTTGACAGGGCAGCAGGCAGGATCAGGCAAAAATGAAAATGGCAAGGACCAAGAGGAGGTTGCAGAAAGAGTCAGTTGTCCCACTGTTGAAGAAGAGGGTAACGGTGGAGCAAAGGAGCCAGAAAAACCTTTAGAGGTAATCCCCGAGCACACAGAGAGCACCACAATCAGCTGTGAAACAAAAGACACCAGGGAGATCATGAGGAAGTTCAAAGACCTGGAGCTGAGGGACAAACAAGTGAAGGCAGAATTAGTTAAAGGCAAAAAGGTTGAGAATGGAGTAGCAGAAAAGCTGCATGCTAGGAGCAGCGGAGAAAAACCTGGAGATATCAAAATGACACCATCTCCTACTGGGAGCAGCAGCTCGCAGGATACAGGCTTTGGTTCACGGGAGGCCGAAGGGTCGATTGATGGTTCAGCTGTGAAAACTTAAATCATCTGTTTCAGGCTGTCACAAGCAGCCAATCAGATACGTCTCCTCTTAATGTGACTTGAAGAAATGTCTTCTGTACAAAGAAAAGTGAAAGAAAAATTCTGTTTAAAGTCCCACTCCAATCATCTTTTGATCTATTGCAAAAGCGTTCCAAGTGGTCTTTTAATTATAATTATGCTGTTTTTAGGTCAAACTTTTTTTTAAAAAAAGTCACTTTCTTTGGACATAGTTTCTGCAGAGGGGCAGTAGTTCATCATAAATTGATCTTTGATTTGTGGGTGGGACTGTTGTCATGTAGAAATCCCACCTTCTTCCTATTATCCATGTGATTACACTCTCCTACTAGCTTATAACCCAGAATCAGAAAAACTTTATTGGTCCTAGAGGGCAATTCATTTGTAGAAAAACAATCAAACAATAAAAACTGCTCCTGGTCGCTACTCGGGTCCAGTAAGCGTCCCCGTCTTTCCTCTTACCTCAACTTAACATCAATGGTGCAACAAAAAATTGTGATCAATATTGGAGCGATCCATCCATACAGTTCTAGCGAACACCCGCTCAGACGAGGAAGAACAAGTCGTACATGGATCCAGTCTTTTACAAGTGGATGCATCAGTAAATCTTGTCACATCTACAATCGTTTTAAAACGGCAATTTTTTGCCTGCTCTTGATTCATAACAATTTGAATAAAGAAATACTTAGAAATGCAAGCGTAATTTTCCATATACATGTTAAAAACACCAAGAGCAACAATTTTCAGCGGAGTGGGTCTTTAAAATGGTTGCATGTCAAGACAGACTACCCTACTGTCGTCTAAAGACAGCTGGAACTGCTGTCCTGCAGAATTAAGAAAATGTGACAAATATTTTTCTCAAATGTTTCAGTGGTCATCTGATTCAAATAAGAAAAAGTGCTAAATTTAGTAAAAGTTGCTGTAAAATTACAGTTTGCACAATGTCACTTTTTATGTTTTGTATTTAAAATTCTCAGTTGGCCATTGTAGTTTTGAAATTAAAAAAAGAGCTTTTTTGTATTTTGTTTTTACTCTGTAAAGCCATTAAATGGTTTAGAATCACCTTTGCTTCTGTCTCATTTGTGGATTCGACTGACTTTATGCTTTTTTTTTAATAGCTGGTCTGTGTTTGCGCTGCAGCAGTGCAACAGCGCAGGTCTCAGCTTGTTTAACACATTCTGCTCTCCTGAGACTTCATGAACTGGCACACGGTCATTAATTCCTAACCTGAAGCATTGCATGTCTCATGGCACACTACTGCGTACTGGCGACCTGGAAAAACACTGGTATTTTATCCTGTCAGGATTGCCTAAGTTGCAATTGAGAGTTCTGGGTACTAAGATCCAACTTTTCGGTTCACTTGCATTTTTGTTTTCTTTTAATAAATCATCTTAGTGAAGTAACTGTCAGAGCACGCCCTGCTTCTAATTTCCAAAATAAAAGCATCGTTATATATATTTTTTTCTGTGCCTATTCATTTCTCTCTTTGTAAATACAATTTAGGTGCAAGACTATTTATTGAAGAAAACGTTTATTTTCCACACATTTTAAAACACTAAGCATTCAATTCATTGTTAGCATGCAACAGAACTGCATTGATTCAGCTAAAACAGTTCATTTAAAAAAGACTATACAAAACATTACAAAAAAGCATTAAAAATTAAATAAAAATGGAAAACATCTGTGAGTTGAGGTAAGTGGGCGTTTTCATTGTCATCCTTTAAATAATAAGCACCACCATCAGTGGTTAATTAGCGAGGGTGTTGTGGAGTTAGAAGCTTCAGGAGCCACACATCAGGCATTCATCTTTGTTTGCTAGGGAGCAGACCATGGCTGCGTTGTTGAGCTCTCGGAGCTCCTCCTCTGCACTTCTGGTTGTCTGGGCCTCCTTTAATTTCTCCTTGTTCAGCGTGAACTGGATGGGGTTAGCAGCTGGTTTTGTGCGCAGGTAGTACATACCAGTTTTTAGGCCCTGCAGACAAAAAAAAGGGCTAAATAAAAAACATTCTTGATTGGAAGCACAGTTGAACGCAGCATGTATGTCTTACCAGCTTCCATCCGTAGAAGTGCATGCTGGTGAGTTTACCATAGTTCGGCTCAGCAATATGAATGTTGAGAGACTGGCTCTGGTCGATGTAAGCTCCACGATCTGCAGCCATCTTCAGGACGGTCTTCTGAGAGATCTCCCAGACTGTTTTATAGAGCTGCTTCAAATCTGCAGGGATTCCTTCAATATCCTGAGGACAAAATCAGGCGCACGTTCACCAATGAAGCGTTCGGAGCATACACATACTTGAGTTTACAGCTTAACTTTTACCTGTATGGAGCCGTTTTGAGCAATCAGCTGGTTCTTCATGTCCTCGTCCCACAGACCTCTTTCTGTGAGGTCCTTGAGCAGGTGAGGGTTTACTATCTGCAAGACAGTAATAAAAGAAAAGGTGAATCTCTGTGTCACAAATACAACAACCCAGAGGCAGAATCCTCTAAGATTTCATGCCGCCGCCTGATTATTGTTGAAAATCGTTGGTGTGGTTATGAATGTAGATGGCCGAAGCTGTTACAAAATCGGGTGACAGCAGGGCGGTAGCAGCCAGATCGCCGGCCAACAGCTCTGATTGGACGATGTGTAAATGTCTCCAGTGCGACTACAGCCTCTCAATTACAAATCCCGCCACGCAGCCAGATTTGCTGAAAAACTTGTATTTAGGTCGCCACACTGTGGTATTTTGGGATATGTGACCGTAGTCTTAGCCAGACATCCAATGTGACCTGCACTGACCTGAAACTCTCCTGACAGCACCCTGCGAGTGTAGATGTTGCTGGTGTACGGTTCAATGGACTCATTGTTTCCCAGGATCTGGGCGGTGGACGCCGTGGGCATGGGGGCCATAAGCAGGCTGTTCCTTACACCATGTCTGAAGATGATAAAAACAAAAGTTTTAAAAAAAAAGGTTATGTCTGGACATAAACTGAACATTAAAAGGATAACTCACTGAGCAATTTTTCCCTTGAGGGCTTTCCAATCCCAGAGATCTGTTGGGGTTTTCCCCCACATGTCGTACTGCAGGATCTGCAGAGAAAAATGGTTTTGTTAGTCTATCATTATGCCAATCCTTGAACCTTGAATATTTCTGATATCTACTCACTCCTTTGCTGACAGGAGAACCGGCATAGGTTTCATAAGAGCCGTAATCTGCTGCCAGCTCACAGCTGGCCTCCAGGGCGGCGTAGTAAATGGTCTCAAAGATCTGAATGTTGAGCAGCTGAGCCTCTGGGCTTTCAAATGCGTAGCGCATGAGGATAAATGCATCCGCCAGGCCCTGCACGCCAATTCCGATTGGCCTGTGACGCTTGTTTGACCTTTCAGCCTGTAAGGAGGGAATGGAGGAAACACTGAAGGCTTGTTGGATTTAAACTGAGGAGTTGAGTGGTGTGGAACATTACCTCAGGTACTGGGTAGTAGTTGATGTCAATGATCTTGTTCAGGTTTTTGACGATGACTTTAGTAACGGATGCCAGCTTTTTGAAGTCAAAGGTCTTCTCTGGGGTGACGTACATGTTGAGGGCAATAGATGCCAGGTTACAAACTGCAACCTGCAGAACAAAGCTGAATGAGAACACGCTTCCACAAAAGTGGAGTTTTTGTGCGGTAACGACTCCTCACCTCGTCTTTGCTGGTGTACTCTACGATCTCGGTGCACAGATTACTGGATTTAATGGTGCCCAGATTTTGCTGGTTGCTCTTGCCGTTGCAGGCGTCCTTGTAAAGCATATACGGCGTGCCGGTTTCCGTCTGCGACTCGATGATGGCGTACCACACCTGCTGAGCCTTCACCACGCGTTTAGCCCTGCCCTCCTTCTCATACCTAAAAGCTCGCAAGATCAAACATAATTGAATCCTGTCAGTCAACTTTAAAAAAAAATATATTTAACAAATAAAAACCTTAACTTGGTGAGTTTATCTTACCGAATGTAGAGCTTCTCAAACTCCTCCCCCCAGCACTCCTCCAAACCTGGACATTCACTGGGGCACATGAGCGACCAGTCCTACAAGAAGATTGATAAAACTCATCTAATTCAGTTTGATTCTTCCTATAAACAATTACAAAAGTCTTTGTTTAAAGCTTACCTGATTGTTTTCCACTCGCCTCATAAAAAGGTCAGGGATCCACAAGGCGAAGAACAGGTCTCTGGCTCTTTGTTCTTCTTTACCAGTGTTCTTTTTTAGCTCCAAAAACTCAAACACATCCGCGTGCCACGGCTCCAGGTACACAGCAAAGGCTCCAGGCCTCTAAACACATGGATTCATGAAGAGAAATGAGCAATAATAAAGGAAAATGACATGAATAATTATATAAGTATGTCACCTTGTTGCCACCCTGGTCCACGTAACGGGCTGTGTTGTTGTACACTCGCAGCATAGGAACAAGCCCGTTGGAGATGCCGTTAGTCTGAATAATATTTAAAAATACATTTGTTAAAACCCTTTTTATGTTAGCTGAACTTTTTAGATCGTGCGCTCAGCTCACCCCTGCAATATAGCTGCCAGTCGCTCTGATGCAGCTCACCGCCAGTCCGATCCCTCCAGCCGATTTGGAGATGAGGGCACACTGCTTCAGCGTGTCGTAGATACCATCGATGCTATCGTCCTTCATGGCAAGCAGGAAACAGCTGCATATAGAAATATTTACATTAGAACACCAGATTGAAGTGAAAGTTTTGCCTGGTTTTTTTGCCTTAGTTTTACCTGGACAGCTGAGGCCTGTTGGTGCCTGCGTTGAACAGAGTCGGGGAGGCGTGGGTGAACCACTTCTCTGACAGCAGGTTGTACGTCTCAATGGCTGCATCGATGTCTGCCTTGTGAATGCCGACGGCCACTCGCATTAGCATGTGTTGGGGTCGCTCCGCAGCTGCAGGGAAAATGTTAAACAGGCGGTTAGCAATTTAGATCTTGACTTGACCATTTGCATCTTCATGTGTCTCAGATGACAGGAAACGCACCTTTTCCATTGATCTTCAGCAGATAGGATCGCTCTAATGTCTGTGAGAGAAACAAAACAATTTATTTATGAGAATTCCTCTATGATTGACTCTTATTTAATTTATATACAACTTAAAATACAAATTCTGCATTTAAATTTTAACACAGTAAAAAGTTTAATAAAATAAAGATAAATCTTACTTTTTCTGGTATTTAAAAAGATGTTTATTAATATTTTGTAGAATTATTGCTGTTATTCCTAATATTTTTTTTTAAGTTAGAAACATCCTAAAACATTATTTTTAAGTTTTGAACAGTATTTTAGCATAATTATTTGTTAGTGTTTTGATATAAATTGACTTTTTTATTTAATCTGTTACTAGTAGTCTAGTAGTTGTTCCTTTAAAGTGACAGCAATCCCAAATTTTGAAAGTATTTTCAGATTTTTTTCCTTGTACTTCAATTGTAAAGTGCTACAGTTTAAGTCCTGTAACCAAATAATGGGCTTGCAGGGTTTTTATCTCCGCCGTTATGATTCTCAGGAATGTTTTTGCAAGCAAGAGAATATTTTTATGTCAATTTATCAGACTTCAATGCTTAAAAAAACCATAGTTGACAAATGTGAGAAATATCTCATTTCAGGGATGTTTACGTTTTTATAATTTCCACAAAACCTGGAGCATCAAATAAAAGATTACCTTGAAGCCAAAGAAGTTGTAAGAGAAATCTCTGTCATAAATGATGGCTGAGTTAAGGCGCTGCAAAGAAAGAAAGAAAGAAAAACATTTTAGGAAGTTTATAACATTTGCATTACGCATACATTTTTACTAAACTATCAAAAATATGACAAAAGTGACTTACAGCCTTGTTTTCAAGGACAATTTCCAGTGTTTCCTTGGAGATCATGGGAGAGTGACGCTTATTTAAGGGGTTGACGTAATTGTACAAATCCTCCATCACATCTGTATTAAAAAAGTTATGTATTGAAGAAACTGAAACCCTTTAGGGTTGTTTTGATTCAGTTGTCACCTACCGCTGAATACTTTTTTAGTTTCTTTGTGCAGGTTAGACACGGCAATTCTGGCAGCAAGGATTGCATAGTCGGGGTGTTTAGTAGTGAGGGTTGCAGCGGTCTCTGCAGCCAAAGTGTCCAGCTCCACAGTGGTGACTCCACTGTACAGACCCTGGATCACCTTCATGGTAATCTGAGCCTGCAGAGACAAAACACAGAAAATCAGGTCAAAAATTATTATTATTTGTTTTTTCTTTTGTTCTTTTTGTTCGGAACTTACAGGGTCAACAAAGTCACTGTTCAGCCCATAACAAAGCTTCTGGATGCGGGAAGTAATTTTGTCAAAACTGACTGCTTCCTGGTGCCCATCTGAAAAAGAAAGACAGTTTTCATTTTCTTTTAAATCACTGTTTTCAAGTGCAAATATAAAAGGAAATCTGAAATCTATTCCTATTTAATCCTGACTTGAAAAAAACAAACTGTTTGAAATATCTTCACAATTCCATCTGATACATCTCCTGAATTTGTTAACAAAATATTATTATCAAAAACTAAATATAGAAATAAAACTCAAAATTTCATTGAAATAATTGCTCAAATCATTTCTCACAATACCAAAAAAATAAATAAATAAATAAAATAAAAAATAAAACTAATCATCTACCTCAGCATTACAGACTAACATATTACTTGTCTTTTATTATTATCTTTCTTCTTCTTCTTCTTCTTCTAACTTTGGTATCCCCCTTGGGGTATTTTGTAACAATTTATGAACGGTTTATTGTTCCTTACTGTATGTAATGTAAATGTTCTGAATACAAAATAAAAATAAAAGCCGCAATAAACATCGTCCATGATTTATGACAACAAAGGAGCGCGCCAAAAAATCCATGTAAACTCGTCTGAAACACCAAAGACATAAATATGTCAAATATCCGAAAACAATGTGCACAATCCTCACCTAAAAGGTAACTTTGCTCATATAAAACTAAGAAAAGGACAAGATTAGAGAACAAAGGGTCTACTGATCCATTTTAAAAAATTACTTCTGGTATGTAAATTTAAAAAAATAATCGTGCAAAAACAAAACAAATATAAATAATAATTTATTTTAAATTTACTCAAAATATATTTTTAATTAAGGAAGTATTCATCCCATTGTTTAGTGTATTAGGGGGGAAAAACTCATCACAAAAAAGCAGGAAACTCGCATTAAATGTTAAACAATAACTTAATGTGGAATAAAAACGCAATACTCTATATAATAACAACGTTTAAAACACGTTGTGTGTATTTTAAAAAGAAACCAAGAATGCACAATTACCCGTTACTGATTTGTGACAATAAAAACACAAAACCCAGCAGAAATACCTCGTTTGATGACATGCATGTTGACGCTGGAAACCGCACAAAGCAAATCTACAAGTTATCCTGTGAACTGGAGTCCAAAAACAAATCAAACGAATTCGTTATAATTGAGTTATCTCAAAGACAAACCGGCAACTCGAATCTACTATAATATTGAATCTCAAACTGAGAGCGCCAACAGAACACTTTGCGTTGTGTCAGTTTTTCAACCAATCAGAATAGACCCTGACAGACTTCTTAACCAATCACAAACAGGGCATGTTCCTTCCGTAACTTCCGGTTTTCTTTTGTAAGGCGAATTCTGGCGGGATTTTACACAATAAACACACCAATAATTTGGCTTAAAAATGACAATACGACTTTTAAAGGAACATTAGAATATCATATAGTAGTAAAAAAAAGAAAGAAAGAAAAAAAGCGTTGGTGTAATTGAAATGCACGAGTGAATGTGCAGAAAATACACTTTACTATATTTAAATAGAATAACAAAGATTTAAAGTAAACTTTTTGTTGATTTATAACTGTAAATATCATTCATATTCGCTAAACTAGTATAGAGAATCTGGAAAACTTTGAACTCAAAAAACAAGAGCGTTATTGCAGAAAAATATGGACAAATGAAATGTCCTAAATCCCATAGGTCATTAAGCTATCAATAGTGAGACAGCACAGACATTGAAAGTTTCTTCTTTCAATTCTACACATCCATGTAGGAGTGGCATCGCACTTGACAAGAAAATCTTGCTATGTGGTTTTACACCAGTTTTACAGAGCATTGGCGATTTATTTTGAAACCGGAAGTGAACCTCTACAGCTCGTCCACTAATGCCTATGGCCCCGGAAAGATAAGTGGGCCCTCCGAAGATGGCTGGAGTGTTTGAGGTGGAGGTTGACGGTGTAGAGCACGACCATGGACTGGAGCACCAGAATGACGCAAACCAGGTGACTTTGCTAAACAGCGCGGAGTGTTAACAGATAAAACAAACAGGCGCAGGCTGTGGTTTAGCTGCCAGCTGAGATAATGCTAGCATACTTAGCCATTCGAAAGTAGTAGCTAGCTACCGGTTAACCTAGCATACGTTAACTGTCCAGATAAAGTATATTTTAGCTCAAAATAAACTAGCCCAGTGTTCAAAGGAAGAAAAACACAATTTCTTATGTTAAAATAACTAGTTCCAACTGCTGTCATTCCTCATTTAATTTAGTTTTTTATTTACCATGGTAAAGCTATAATATTATAAGGCTTGTTTCTACGCCTGCGGGCTGGTTGCCACGTTGATAAATGAGTAAAGCTTTCATGTGTTAACACTAGATTTAAGGTGATGTGGCTGGTGAGCTCAAAGGTTCAGCAATGTCAGAGAAAAGTCAGAGCAAGCGATAACACAGTCTCCAGTAAAAAACATTGTTTTGTGTCTTGTTTAACCGATATTTTCAGCATAGCGAATTGTGTTGAATTAGAGCTATATATATTATATCTGTGCAGTGCACTAGACTGGAAACCTGTTTAAAGATCCCTAAAAGCTTTAGAAATTTGGCTGATGGTGCAGGTACTCTGGATTACCTTTTAATCTTCCTGTCATCCATATTGGTCTGTCAAAATAAAAGATGGAAAAGGTCACCTTACAAACCGACTACATCCCAAAAATCATAGAAGAACACATTTAAATTGGATGTCTGTATCATTTCCTTAAGGGATCACAGATGGGTAGATTACCCATTACTGTATTGGTTTAAGTAGTAAGCAAAAGCTAGTAGAGCTTCGCTACTACTGAGCCTAGAGCTTAGTTTCTTACTAAAACAAAGTATTAATTTGAGTAATTGACCCTAATTTCCAATGTTTTTAAATTGCTATGTTTGGATGTAAGGCTTCATGTTGGTTAATATTATTTTCTGTTTCATCTGGTGCACAACAATTCCTTATAGATGGAAGAGTTGAACTAACTTACACCGTAAAAACATTCTTGTTGGTCCTATTTTGTATTGAAAAATATTTCTTGTAACTTTTATGAACTCCCCCTCAAGTTTTTATTTAACCAGTATTTTATTAAGCGAGTAATTGCTGGAGAATAATCATCATTACTTTGTTTCACTTCCCTTTAGTTCGATGTGTCCAAGCTTTCCCCAGAGGAGAAATGGAGGTTAGTGTCCGCACTACTCTTACTCTGTACAGTGATGATAGATATTGTTTTATTTTATTAATCAAGAAAGTATCATTTTATCTTAAAACTAGCCAATGCATGTTAAGTCTTTTAAATGTTATTAAATTAACAATTGTTTATGGAAAAACATTTATGTTTTGTTTTTATTCACTTGTTCGGTTGAAGATAAAATCAGAATATTAAAGCTAATTATAGAATCAAGCTGACATTTTTACCTTAAAATACTAAAAATATATATTTTTTTTACATGAAGTACGGAATATTAAAAATTTATTTACATTTTTAGTAGAACCTTTGACCTTGTAGGAACTGCATACACAACTTAATGATATCTTGAAAGGAGTTCCTAGAGTGTCCTGTGATCTAGTTTTAAGGAATACTCCTAGTTTATTGTAAAGTGCAAATGTATGCCTAAGATGACTCTGAGTAAATATGGTGTGAGTGCAAAGGGAAATTCCTTTTAAAGAAAAAACAATGAAAACTAAAGAAAGTGTGATGACTATTCCAGTAATAAAGATTCTTGGGAAGGTGTAAAAACATCTCACCACTCAAAACTTTTTTTGCACTTTAAATCCCAATCAAAACATTTTTGTTTACATTATTAAATTTCCAATGGAAGAGTGTGAGGCTATACAGGCCTCTAGTTCCTGGAAAAGCTCTTGTCATCAAAACACGGCAGTATTGTTTAAAACTTGATCCTGGAAATTCAAGGACAGTTCTTTCCTGCTTTGGGATAAATAAAGCTAAAATCCTGTTGGTTTTGGGCTCTAACCTTAATCAAATGTGAACATGTCTTTCCACAGGATGGAGCATGCAAAAATGCACGCTAAACACAAAGGGCACGAGGCCATGCATGCAGAGATGGTGCTGATCCTCATCGTCACCTTGGTTGTTGCACAGCTCGTCCTCGTTCAGTGGAAACAGAGACATCCAAAGTCATACAATGTGAGCCACACAAAACATCTGCTCTCTAATAATTTAGATTTCATGCCTCCCCACTTTTTTATTTTTAAGCTTTTTATTTTTAAAAACTGGTCTTCAATTGTGATAAGATTGCTTTTTGGAACTCTGGATGCTCCTTCATTTTTTGACCTGCACGCTCTGCTGTCTTCTAGCTGGTGACTCTGTTCCAGATGTGGGTAGTCCCTCTCTACTTTACTACCAAACTTCACTGGTGGAGGTTCCTGACCACGTGGTTTATCTTCTCTGTCATCACAGCATACATATCCTTCCGGGCCACTCGCAAGCCACTGGCCTGCACTACACCTAGGTAAGGCCACGCCTCCCTATACCTTTTTGACACACAGCACTTATAGCATTAGTGCATCATGGCATTAATACATATTTTAAGTGTCCTTCGTGCAACTAATTAGCCCTTATTTTAACAAATTTGTTTCTGCAGCATTTTATCCATCGCTGTGTCCAGCTTTAAATTACATAAACTAGATCATTTATGTCTTTAGGTTGGTGTACAAGTGGTTCCTCCTTCTGTACAAGATCAGCTATGCCATCGGTATCGCTGGCTATAGCGTCGTCATGTTTACACTTTTTGGTATTAACCTAATATTCAGGTATGTACAACATTTTTCTTCTATCATTTTGTTACAGGATCTGCCTCAGAAATGTGTCTCGTTTGTTGATTGTTCAGACAAAAAAATGCCTGTAAGATGATTTAAAGCTGCTTCTTTCACATCTGATGTCTTGATATTTGATGCCAAATGAGATTCCGTGACTTTGCTGTTATGTTTTTAACATCAACTTTGCTACAATGTGAAGTGAGGTCAACATGCACACAAATGTATTATAGTAATGCACGTGTGAACCTAAGTTCAATTCATTAGACTTTGTTAGCCCCCTAGGGGCAATTTAAATGGCACAACACCACACGGGAGAATTCAGGAAGAACAAAAATGATAAGAAAAAACTGCAAAGTAGACGTCAAATTAAATAGTTGTAAATGCAATGTTGTGACTAGATTTCCAATTGTAAAAATATATATTTGTTTTGCCACTGGTTGATCTCCAATGAGAATAGCATAAATATCATGTTACGTGTCCTCCATCATGTTTGTTGCACCTGGCTGCCTGCAGATGTTGCTGTGGCTTCTTTTTACAGTTAAACTTTTCTCTCAGTAACTACATACCAACATCACTTTCTTTTGCCACCTCCTCTTTAATTCTCATCTCTATGATTTACTGCCCACCAGTGCAAAGAATGGGAACAGTTTGAACTTTGTTTACCAGGATGACCTCCTTCCTTTTTAGCACATTAGCTCTGCAGCACATGGCTCCGGTTCTTCTTCTGAGTCTGGATTCAGAGAAACAGGTTTACTTTAAACTGGGCGAGGTTCAGCTGCCTGTCTGAATTCTGGTTCCGCCGCTGCATTGTTTTGGAGGGTTTTGTGGTGGAAGTTGAACATTCTTGTAACATTACCAAGCAGTAGTTGAGTTATTAGGTGTCATACCTTGTGGCTGACTTTAGCTGTTTTTTTTAAGTGTCGGCTTGTTCTTCTTATCATGTCTGTTAACCTTATAAATCACTGCATTTACTGAAGCAAATTCATCTAGAAAAATCAATGGGTTTACTCTTCATGCACAAGACAAATGCATTCATTTGTTCTTTAAACAAAGCAGTTTTATAGACTGACAACATATTTAATAAAATAAATATTAATACAGTTATGACTAGAATAAAAGTTCATTGATCCTTTTGCAGGGAAAAATAGCTCTCCACCATCTTACAACAATAAGAGCTAAATAAACTAGTTGATAAAATTGTACATTAAATTAAAACAGCACAATAAAAATAAGATACGTTTAAAAGTATACCAAAGTATGCCACTTTAATATATAGTTTTTATTCAATAAATCTTCCTTTTTATTTATCCTTGTTTAACAGAGTAATATGTCTGTTTGAAAGTGGCAAACTCATGGGAAGCTAAAACAAAATTTGACATTCTCTATTTTCTTATCACGTCATGTTCTTATGCTAATAGTGACCTACCTGCCTTTATTACCATATGGAACTTGTCACGTTTTCTTTAAATGTAAATTAATGTAGTAAGGCTGCTAGCCATTAATCCTTTTTTTTAATTTTATGCTTCTAAATTGAAAAAATCATTTTTAACAGTGAAAGAGATCAGTTTAGTAGCTTTTAGACTAAAACAGGAGTTTGCAACCCTTGGCTCTGGAGCCACGTGTGGCTTTTAACCCCTCTATTGTGGCTCTCGGGCTGAAGAGAAGTAAAATGGCCATAATAATTTTTTTAGAGTAAAGGTTACTTGATTAGCATAGATTTAATTTAGATTAGTTAAATTTATTAATTTATGGCTGAGGTGCACCTAGAAGTAAGATAAACAAAGTAAAGGTTCTTACGCTCTTCACTTTCTCTAATGCACAGATTTCAAATACTAAGTTTGATCTTCTCATTTTATTTTGAGTTTAATACACAATTATCTTGTGGTGCACAACAATAGCTAGTGGCTGTCCAGAGGGGAGTTGCTATAAAATATACTTTTTTTACAAGTCTTTCAAAGTGTTTTTCTATTGGATCATAAGCCATTCAAGTCATGTTTAAGTTTACAGTAGTAGGAAGTAGGATAAAGGATGACAGCTCACCAAAGTAGATCTGAGGTATAACAAGAGAAATATGCAATTTTTGTATTAGGAGTACATAAGCTGCACTGGATGATCATGTTTGACACAGAAAGTCTATTATTTTGAAAAGAAGTCATACAAGTTTCTGCCAAAAGTAAAATACATTTTCACATTTTGAGAAAATGCTAGTTTCTATTTATATTTCTGTTTTTATTCATGCAAAAAAAGAAATATAATTCATAGTTATTATAAAAGTAGCAATGTAAAGCATTACCAAGTCATTGTCTTGATCAGTAAGAAACCAGCCCAAATGGCTCTTTTACAGACCCCCGAACTAAACGAATTAATTTACTGTTTCAAATGTTTTGTTTGTCAACAATAACAGAGCTTCAGAGCTTTGAATGAGACCACATCCTCTAATGCTTCCTTTAGGATAAAACCAGAGGATGCCATGGATTTTGGAGTTTCACTACTGTTCTACGGGCTGTACTACGGTGTTCTTGGAAGGGACTTTGCAGAGATGTGTGCAGACTTCATGGCTTCAACTGTTGGGGTAGGGCAAACCACCTAGCACCATAAATATGTATTTATTGATCAGTTTCCATGGCATTAAAATATTTAGATTGATTCAAATGTTTCTTCTCTTTCAGTATTACAGTGCATCAGGCATGCCAACCAAGCACCTCTCTGACAACATCTGCGCTGTCTGTGGTCAGCCTATACTGGTGGATGTCAGTGAGGAAGGGATTATTGAGAACACGTACAGATTATCCTGCAACCATGTGTATCCTTCCTGTCACCAGCAAAAAAAATGACGTATGTGGTTACATTTCTGTAAAAGGTATATATGGCTTTTCATTAGGAACTGACAAACTTGTTTATGGACTCAAAGAGGAATTTGTAGTTTGACCTTTCTGTTTATAAACAGTGTGACTTCTCCTTGATGATGGGGATGATGATGATGATGTACCTTTATAATTATGAAAGACAGAATGTCACTCATTTTTGTTTGCTATTCTGTTTTTCCATATTAAACTTTTTTTTTGGTTATATTTGTGAATATCTTGGTTTCTTTAGTTAACTTTAAACTATAAAGAAGACTGTTCAGGTGATCGCAAACTTTATCTTCATTACAAATGATGTCTTGCCATCATTACGACTAAATGTTGTCATAAAATCTATTTTTTTTCTCCCACTGTATTCTGAGCCTTAACTCCATGCCCAGTTTCCATGAGTTCTGCATACGAGGATGGTGCATCGTGGGAAAGAAGCAGATGTGTCCGTACTGCAAAGAGAAGGTGGACCTAAAGCGGATGTTTAGTAACCCGTATCCTTTTATGTTTTTTTTTTCTTTTCAGATGTTATTATTGGGATTAAAAGGTATCATACTTTTCTGAAGACTTAGCACTTTATGAATTGTCATTAAAAATAATTATAACCTATTTAAATTACAAGTTTACACAGATAAACACAGTTTCACGTCACTATTGCTAAGCTCAGCAGCAAACTATACTTTGAAGCTCCATGCAAAAGCTTCAAGTGAAGCATTTTGAGAGGAAGACAGTTTTTACAAAACAGAACTTAAACTTGTGACTTTGATTGCCCCTCTACCTGCACCCGCTTACGTGCACGCGCAGTGAAGGTCCCCTTTTATTCACCACTCCCCACCCCTGCACCATTCTCTGCACTGCTACTCATTCATTTCATGGAAGTACTTGCATTAATCAATCGCATGTTCACAACTTCTCTGAAAAGCATTTCCATGACCGTTCAAAAGATTAGATTTATTCATGAAAGTCACATCTCTCTGCATACAAGCACGGTGTGTGGGAATCACCTGTTCTAGTGTCAATTCAATGATCCGATCCATTTGCAAACAAGGCTTCCACATGCAACTTCTCTCGTGTTACACGCCTCCAAACTGCTTTCAGGGCTCAAGCTAATTGATAGAACACGGTCGATTTTCAAAATAAAAGATTTCTGTCTAAAATAATAATAATAATAATAATAATAATTCTCCCGCGTCCCGGTGGCAAGGGGTCCACGGACCAGTACTGGTCCACGGCCCGGTGGTTGGGGACCACTGCTTTAAGATGCAGCTGCTCTTGTCTTCGGGCATAGACAATTCCAAAACCTGCAGCACTCATATGGGTCAACCCCCTCGAACACTGTAATTTTGCAAGTCCTCCCACTTAGAAATCATGGAGGGGTCTGACATTTTCCTCTTAAGTGCATGTCCACTGTGAGAGACATTATCTAAAAAAAAAAAAATCTGGAAATCACATTGTATGTTTCCAAAAAAAATTTGTATGCTGCTGCTGCAAAAAAGTATTTGAACATCTAAGAGGATCAGTGCAAGTATTTGGTACTGTAGGCTTTGTTTGCAATTACACAGATCCAATGTTTCCTGTGTTTTCACCAGGTTTACACAGGAGGGATTTTAGCCCACTCTTCCATACAGATCTTCTCTAGATCAGTCCAGTTTCTTAACTTTTGCTGAGAAACTGAATTTGAGCTCCCTCCAAAGATTGTAGGTCTGGAGACTTGCTAGACCACTCCAGAACCTTGATATTCTTAATACAGAGCCACTCCTTGGCTATCCTGGTGACAGGAATTAAGACCAAAAGGATCTATTTTGGTCTCATCTGATCATATGATTTTCTCGCTCCCATGACTCCTCTGGATCATCCAAATGGTCATTGGTAAACTTAAGACGGGCCGGGACATGTTCTGGTTCAAGCAAGGGAACCTTCTGTGTTGTACATTATTTAAAACCATGATGTTTTAGTGTATTACCTACAGTAACCTTGGAAACGGTGGTTTCAGCTCTTTTCAGGTCATTGACCAGCTCCTCCTGTGTAGTTCTGAACTGAGTCCTCACCTTTCTTATGGTCATTGAGACCAAACGAGGTGAGATCTTGCTTGGAGCCCCTGACCGGAAAGGAGATTAACAGTCATTTGAAAAAAAATAATTGGTCCAAACAGTGGATCTTTTTCACAAAGCTGCTTGACAATTCCCCGTAGCCCTATCCAGTCTTGTGGAGGTCTACAGTTTATCTCTGGTGTCTTTGGACAGCTCTTTGGTCTTGACCATGTTAGTAGTTAAGAGTCCTACTGATTGTTTGGGGTGGACACAGGTGTCTTTAATCAGTTAACGACCTCAAACAGGTGCTTCTATTTTAGGATAATAAGTAGAGTGGTGGACTAAGAGGTCTTTGAGGATTAGGATTATAGCCAATAAAAATGTGTTCAAATACTTATTTGCAGCAGTAGCATACAAATAAATGATTTAAAAAGTCATGCAATGTGATTTCCAGATTTTTTTAGATAACATTTCTCACAGTGGACATGCGTCTAAGATGAAAATGTCAGAATCCACCATGATTTTTAGGTGGGAGAACTTGCAAAATTGGAGGTAGTTCAAATACCTATGTGCCTCTTGTATACTTTTGTGATTAAAAGCTTTTCTTATTCTTTTCTACATTCTCTCTGATATTTGCAAAATCCCGATATATTGTCATAAATAAAGATTATATCAGTGCAAGAATGTTCGTTCTGACAAATATGACTGAGTAATAGCCGTTTATTTCTCTACAGAAGTCTAAGGGATTTTGGCTTAATTGGAACCAGCGGGTACTTCCTGTTTGGAACTCAGTCCAGTTCTCATATACAGTGAATACTAGGAATCCTGTGTTTTTTGTTTTTTTAACAGTAAAATGTATTGACATTTCAAGGCTGTGTACAAACGTGTACAGCTCTTTATAAAGTATTGTTCCTTTTCGTGGATCAAAAACTTTTGTTGACGCAAACAACTCTTCGTGAACTCTTTTTGTATGTAAATTAAATAAAGTTTCCGATGCACGTGGTTTGACGGGAACAGACTTCAAACGATTTTATTTTAAAGAAATTTCGTATTTTAAAAGGTGAAAGAAATTAGAAACCTTTAGCAAGCAGAACCTCAATTTAAAATTTCCTTAACTGTTTTTTTTTTTAGCTGGGAAAGGCCACATGTGATGTATGGACAGCTTTTAGACTGGCTTCGATACTTGGTCGCCTGGCAACCTGTGATCATCGGGTTTGTGCAGGGAATCAACTATGTTCTCGGTCTGGAGTGACCCGAGATGGACACAGCCTGACGCCACGCTGAGAAGATATGCACTGGCTCAAAGGACTGTGGGCCTAACATGGAACTGAAAACCACCAATGAAAGTGTCTATATACTGTTTTGTAAATATTTATAGGCACATCTGTATTGAATTTTATTAATAATTCATTAAGTCCGTCTTAATTTTTCCGCGGTTCATCACAGTGTCACACCCAAGTGATTGGTTCGGAGTAGTAAACCAGTTTTGAAAATCATTAGAAAGGTGCTGTTTTTTTCTAATGTATGTTTTGATCATCAGATTTAAGTTAAAATATCGCGCTGGAGTGTGTTTTTCTCATGTCAGATACATCAAATGACGACGTTCCAGAGCAAATCGGAATCAGTTTGTGATTTCTTCCTTTATTGTAATTACTCATTTTTGAGTTTCGGTTAAACATTTGGGGTCTGAGTGACTTGTTTTCTCATATCACGTCATTGTCTCTCCAGAAAAGCCCAAATTATTCAGGACTTGTTTTGGTCAAATATTTCATGTTACTGGATTCTTTACTAAAAAGTCAGATTTGTGTTATTTCCCTCTAATTAAAAAAAATCCAGTGTTTCCTTTACTGTAATGGGATATCAACACAACTCCAAGTATAAGGCTAAACAATGATGTGCAGTTAAAAAAATATAATATGAAGCTGACATAAATGGCAGAAGTACAACTCAAACTACCAGGTCTTCCACTTATTCTCTTATGTTGATGCTCAAATTCTAAAGTTGCTAAGGAAGGAGTAAAAACAAAAGTCTAAACCACAGTTCATGCATTTTTGTTGATCCATTCAAACCTAATGGGAGCGTGTGTAACATGATGATTATGTTCAGTTGTGGTCAGTCAATAAACGTCATGGTTTTGATCACATGGAACCATTCCAGTCATTTTGAGCGGGATACTGCTGACTTAAGGGAATCAAGAAAACACTCTGGAGGAAATCCCCATAAAGGGAAGTAAACAGTGTATATATAAATGGTCATGGTAATCCGCACCCAGCACTGGGTGTCTTCTGCAAGCAGAATCAGAATGAAGCTGCCATTTACCACCAAAGGTAATCCAATGCAATGATGTTCTAGTTTATTGGTTTATGTTTTGGCACTTTAGGTGATTGTGTTGTTTCTGCAGCTACTTTAGGCTGCCTGTGTCTGCTGCTGGTGGCAAATGGATTTCAAGGTATTTTGCTGGAAATGCATTTATCTTTGCTGTATTTATTTTTTTGCTGTGTGGCTTACATGAATTCTCCAGTTTCAGAGGACGGATCACTGATGATCATTGGGCCGGAGCACACCCAAATAGAAGCTGACCCTGGTAACGCATGGACTTCCTCACCTGTAAAGCAGCAAAACCTATTTATAAGAGCCTGTAAATATGCTAAAGACAACTGTTTTTTTTCTTCCCTCTTCAGGTGAACCTCTGGTTCTCCACTGTGATGTTTTCACAAAGAGCGACATGGACGAGACTCTCATCTACTGGCTTGTTAATGACTCTTTCCCTGAGGACACCTCCAGCCACGACCGGATCATCGAGTCTAAAGAGTGAGTCATCTGAACCTCTTTTACTTTCTCAACTATCTGAAAGTATTAAAAAGATTATTTTGTTTTAGGTCAAGTTTGGAGAAGGGTTCGATCTTACACAAGAGTTTGCTCTTGAAGAACATCACTGCGGAAGACTTCAATTCCACTTTTTGTTGTGTTGTAACCACTGCAGAGGAGGTGGTGCAGAAGTCCATAACGCTGAAAGCTGCAACTCGTGGTTGTAGTGGCAATAAGAGAAAAAGAAGCTAAATGTTAAAAGCAGGTTCAGCATGCATAGTGATGTAAATATGACAGTTGTAGGAGAGAAAATGTATTATTATTTCTGGATGCTTTTCTTTCTATTGAGTGCTTGAAAAATTAAAATAACTTTTTAAACTCAATATTATAATTTAACTGTTAGATAATATTATTCATTTAGTATTTCCTATTTATTCATTTACTTAAAGCAGCTTTTATATTGATTCTAAGCTCATTTTGATTTCAAAGTTAAACTTGTCTGTTTTAAATGACGTTTCTGTCAATAAAACATGAAATAAAATGAATTTGTGTGAATGCGTGATGCTAATTTTTCACTATTGATTTCCTGCATTGGTCTAAAACGAGGCACATTTTCTAATCTGGGTGTGTGAATAATCTTTATTATTGGTGACCTTCTGAGAATAAAAGTTATTTTCAGGGTGTATCAGTGGTTCACTTTCACATCACTAATATGACTTGAAATAAATGAAAGGAAACATCTTAGTCAAATATGTTTATTTAAAAATTCTTCTTTCATACTGAGATTTAGTCATTTGTAGGCTTTAGTGTGTGTATATATTTGAGGGAAACGCATAAAGCAACTGCATAAAGTAATAAAGCAAAAAGAAAAGGCAAACATTGAAATTAAAGTTTCCTCACATCCCATTTCTTCCTTTATAGCCCATTAAAAATGCAAATCATCTGCAGGAAAACTATACTTCAGTACCCGTTCTCGTACTTTCCATTGTAGTCAGACTTCCAGAAAACCTAGAAAGTTAGTATTCAGGCAATAGCAATATCTTCCACCCAACGACAATTTTGCCTACAGAGTGTTTTAAAATAAGCATGCATCTGTTTTTATCAAACCTGCACCCCTTTGACTTACTGGAGAGTGAATTTATCAGTAAAGTCATTGGGTGGATTTTTTTCTGAAGGCTTAGTGCTGTTAACTTTTGGCATGTAAAGAGTGCAAAATCTAAAGGAATATTTCAAGTTATTGCACATGTAAACACTTCTGCCACATAGCAGCTAAAAGTTCTGTATGCAGGAAAGGTGCGCTGAGCAGTGATTTCTCTTCACTCAGTTTGGATTGGAGTCAAACTAAATGAACAAAGGCTAAAAGAAAGAAATCCCAAGCACACAGTAGATCAAAACTATTTTCCATGAAGACAACCCAGATCACATTAAAAAACATTGCTGAAACCAATTTTTGAACAGCTCTTATGTCTTAATGTCCGTGGAGGCATTTTTACTTTTTTAAATCCTTACTAAATCGAAACAATAAGTTTTATGTTGACACGCCCATTTCCTCCAAGCATCGTTTCAAGTTGTTGATTCTGTCTTGATGCCGATCCTCTTTCATTTTCTTCTTGATGAACGCTGCGGTGCTCTGGATGTGGTTTTCCGTCTTTGAGGAGGACCCGCAGAAGCTTTGGAGGAGATCTTGATTCGCTTTAAGCTCCATTCCGCACAGGAAACGAAGACACATGTCGAACCTGCCGTCCTCAAACTCCAGGCTTTTCTCCACGGCGCACATGAACACATCCATGACTTTTTGCGGCTTGAGGAGCCCCTTTATCCTGCCTTGTAAAGACTGTTTAGTCTCAAAAATGTTGTGATTTTGTTGAAAAGACAGATATGCGTAAAGAGCTACGAGGTATTCCTGCACAGTCGGGTGGATGAAGCTGAAGGCTTGCTCATTTAGCAGCACAGCTGGTGTCACGGTGTATTCTATGACCAGGCCGCTGTAAGTCACAGAGTCCGGGTTAAAAATCTTCTCGCTTGAAAAGTAAGGTTTGACTTTCTTAAATGTACATTCCTCCAGCATCGTCAACGCTGCCTTTCCATGCGTGATGAGAAACTCCGTCTCCTGATCTGGACTGCGATCTGGAGCTCTGGATTTGCGGCTCTCGCGGATGAGACTCAGCAGCAGTTTAGTGTACATGTAGGTGATGCTTCTGGGCAGCTCCGCCTGCATTCCCTTCTCCCTGAAAACGCCCTGGCACTCATCAGCCACTATAGAACAGAACAAGGGCAGGTGACACATGGCGTGCAATGTTTTGGAAGACTTGACGTACTCGATAACACGATTTGCCTGAGTCGCATTTTTAAATCTCTTCTTGAAGAACTCTTCCCTGTTGTTGTTAGTGAAGCCGAGCATTTCTATCTTGTGATGACGGTTATCCCACGGAGTGGTGGAAGTCATCATTGGCCTCGTGGTCACCAAAGCAACGCCATTTTCCAACACCTTACCCCGGAGCACGTTGACCACGAGCCCGTGTAAACTGACCGTGTGGGTGCTGCTAAACACCAGCTCCGTGCTGTTGAAATTAAATGCGTCACACCTCTCATACTCGTCCAAGCCATCGAAGAGGAAAAGCGTTTTGCAGTCCGAGAATCCCAGTTCCTTCTCCGTGAGCCTCTCTGTGGGAGGGTAGAGATTGTGCAGGACTTCCAGGAAAGACATTTTGGAGCCCTCGAACTGCTTAAGTTCTGTGAAAGCTATGGGAATCACAAAGTCCAGTCTAGTTTCTAAATCATTTTCAACCCAATCATAGATCAACTTCTTGATGGCCATCGATTTCCCAGAACCTGCCACTCCACAGAGCATGATTACATTTGACCGAATATCACTCAGCTTGTCCGGGTTCAACAAGTCTCTAAGGGGAACGGGTGCGTCTGGTTCATCGATGGTGTTCAGCTTGGGGATGTTTAGAACCTCGTGCTCGATGTTCGGGCCGTTGTGTCTGTTGGACGATATGTAAAGATCTGTGAAGGCTTCGCTAAAAGACGGTTTCTCGTCATCACTGCATGTCTTAAAGAGATCAGAGTATTTTTCCCTCAGAAACTTCTTCAGCTCATAGCGGACTTCATCTGAAAGAATAAAAACATTTTTAAGAATGAGGTCAAAAGTCTGAGTAAATACAGAGGGGGAGCTCTACTCACTTCTCATGCATCTAGCCTTCAGAAACTGGACCAACTTGTTCCTCTCGATTTTAACGAGAACGGCTTTAACAATCTGCAGAGACTTTTCAAGGTTGAAGCACTCAAGCAGCTTGTCCACGACGTCCACCAAATCCATGTCCACGCTGAACTTTTGTGGGAAATGAAGCCAGAGCTCCCTCCCGAAAAAATACTTGTCATGGTCTGAAAGTTTCCCAACGGTGTCAGATATAGCCTGAATTTAAAAAAAGAGACACAGGGTTGATTTAACTGTGTAGAATGATCAATCCTGGATTAGTCGTTACGGTTTGATTACCTTTTGAGGTTTGGGCTCAGGTGTTTTCAAAGTACAAAGACGGAACGACACATTTCTAAATGGTTTATGAATTTAACAACCGTTGAGAGCAAAAAGCTTTTATTACAGCTTTCTCTTTCCAGAAGTGAATGTTTTTGTAGATAAATCTGTAGGTCAGAGTGCAAAACTCCAAGGACAAAAGGAAACTGAAAACGTCGTCTCATACTACAGGCCTCATGATCACAATATCAAAGTTAATGTGAGGCTGGAACCAAAAGTAAAGAACATTTCTGATCTATAGTTTGATGGAACATTAAAAGGTAAAGTCTTTCAAGACAGCTCCACTATTGCTCATTATTTTTTGTTTCACCAGTAGTGTTGTAAGCTAGTGGGAGAGTGTGTAACCAGATGGGTGATGGGGAGTGGGGGCGGGCTCATAGTCAAGCCTGTACTCAGGGGCAAATTTCTAATGAACTGCTGCCATTCTGGAGAAAATAAGCCCCTTGAAATAATAGTTCTTAAAAATTTTGAGTAAAAATGGTCAAATTACAATTAAAAGACCACTGGGGATGCTTTCATAATAGAACAGAAGATGATGGGAGTGGGACTTTAAAAGGGTGAGCTATTTCCAAACCAAACACAGGAAATTCAGCAGATTTTCAAAGGGGGTCGTATTGTTTGTTTTCAGAGAATGATTTTAGCATGCCAAAAAATGTCAAATTCCTTTTGCCACTGTTAGTAGAAAAAAAAAGAATCAAAAACGTTTTGGCCCGCCCAGCCTGGGTCCCCACAGAGGAAGAAAAAGGTGTTCAGAAACAAATGCACAAAAACCTGAAGCATGTCCCACAATAATGCAGCAGAGGAAAGAACTGCTTCACGCTGTTGCTGCAAAAGCTGGATCTCCAAGTTACTGGATTCCAGAGGTGCTTAAATACATGTTTTCTACTTAAACATATACACACAAAAAGTCACAAATCGTTTTCCCAAAAACAGTCAATAAAATACTCAAATATTGATTACACACTCACCCTGAAAGTGAAAGGCACTGTCAAAGCCTGATGCTTGAACTCGTTCTCGTCCAGGATTAGCTCGTCTGTTTCAGCGCTCTCTGAAGTGTCGTCTTTGCTTCTAGACCTGGTGAGACCACAGTGGAGAGACTTAAGAAAAAGATTCTCGCTGAGGATCTATGCTCAGAGAGCATATTTCTTACTTGTTTATTTTCTTTTCACAATCATCGCTGTCATAAGAGTAGCAGCTGGAGAACGAACCGGTTCTGTCAAGTTTCACCCTAAAACAAGAGATGAGGAACCTTCAGCACCAGTCTAGAAACATCCAGTTTTACATTTTACCCACAAACTTAAGATGTTTTTACTCTGTAATGGACTCATCTTCTCCATTCATTTCAGATTCCCCTTGACTATTCAGAGATGTGTAGCTCAGAGCTGGAGGTAACACCGGGTCCACATGGTACCTGGACAGAAAAACAACATTTATCGGCCATGATCAAGAAGGACAAAAACTCTATTTTAAGCTCACTTAGATCAGATCATTAGTTTCTGACCTTAACTCAAAATAACAATAATATTTATGATTGATTTCGTTTCATGTGTTTTTCAGTAAACAAGGCAGAATCAAGCTGTTTTCTCAGACTGTAGCTTCAAAAAATCCACAGTTTAGAATGTGTTTGTTGATGAAAGAAGTTTGAAGGAAGTGTTGCCATTTCTGAGTGATACAGGTGAAGGAGGTACATGCAGGTGATACAGGTGAAGGAGTCCTGTTCTTAAAAAATGTGAAGTCACTGAGAGTTTTGTTGCTCAACATTGATATTAAATGTCATGTAAACTTATGATAATCTGTGAGAGCTTTGTCCATTTTTACTGTTGATAATCTTTTATCTGTGTGTTTTAAAGAAAATTTTCTTCTGTATCTTAAAAAAAGAGACATTATTTTTTTTTCTAAAATTAAAGCAATTTTTCTGAGCTATTTATGGATAAAAGTCAACAAAGTCCTGGCTGAAATTCCACCTATATTATATAATTTTCAAACACACATTGACATAGAGTTTTTTTTTTTAATAACTGATTAAATTGTGTTACATAAAAAAATAGTCAGGCTAGAATCATGTTTTGGACTATAAAGTCAAACTTGGCTCAGTACTGGATGAAGGTTTCCATGGGGGTCTCTTCTAGATCAAGAGATGGTCTTCTCTCATAGTCGTAAATTTCTTCATCCTCATCAAACTCCCCGTCGTCTCTGCCAGACACTGCATCCCCAGGGGAAGAGTCCATTGACTCTATGGAATTTTCTTCATCCATTTGGACGGAGTTTGTTAACAGTTAAGAGATAAGATCAGAGGTGAATAAGTCCTTTTTGCCTCAGAGTGGCAGACAGGTAACTTCTCTGAACCTGCAGAGTAACAAGAGAAAAGAGTTTAGTGAGCAAATGAAAATGATCTTTTTGGTTTTTAAGATGTTCTTTTGGTATTTTCACATGATCATATATAAGGAAAGTTAAGCTAAAAATTACAATTCTGATTATTTTTTATTTAAATTGTAAATCAGGAGTGGACAAAAAAAAACAAAACAGTTTGTAGTTTCTACTACGTCAAGGTTATTCAATCAGTTATCCACAAGCTCCCTGCTATGCTTCATTCTGATCCATCTGTCTGTAGACAAACGGATCCATGTACATCTTTGTTTTCCTCATTTGATCTGGCTTCTGGCTCAAAACTGTACAACTGGATATGTCTAATATTGCCCCATAAAACAATAGAAGTTTTTTTCCTTATTTTAGCTTAGAAACAACAATAATAGTTAAAAGGAAACCCTTTTACAATAGATCAAAAGATGAGTGGGACTTTAAAACAGTAAAATTCTGTCACAGTTTGTGTTTTCTGTATAAAACACACTATGGTGCCTTACTCTAAAGAGCTTTATTCCAACACTATAATACAACTAAAATCAGTGCGCCATTTCAAAAACAACAAAAGAAAATGATCAATATCAGTGAAGCAGACCATCATAAAATTAAAAATTAGGCATTTGATACAGAGAAATAGCAAAAAAGTCAAGAAGGCAGCAAGAATGGCATTGCAAAAAGTACAGAATAAGGCAAGACAGCTGGATCAGGAATCATATATACTGGACTACTAATGAGGTGTCATGGATCACATTTCTTAATTTTTAGTGCATCATGTAGAATCGCTGTACACCACTAAAAAGCACTAACCACTAAATACATGGAGTGGGAATAATGATGATATGGGACTGGGTCGTTGAATATTTGAAAACCATAATGACAACGATGCAGAAACACAGCTGAAACGTTCCTTTCTGGTGGGCTTCAAGTTGGTCAGAGGTTAATCCCACAACAAGATAATGATCTAAACACTAATCTAAGCTCAGCTAAATCAAAAGAATAGACGATAAACTTAAAAACATTAAGTAGTCAGCACTATCTCTAGACTTCAATCCCACTGAGGCGATTTGGAATGAAATGGACAATAGAGAGGCGAGCTAAAAAAACACACATTTATGGGAATTTATGCAAGAAATTCACATTTCATTTCTGTTGTGGAAAAAATATCAACTGTATTACGCTGCTGTATCTGTAAAAAGAGGCAATTTGGATGAATTAAACCTTTAGAGCTTGGTCTGTAAACCTCTAGACTTCTTTTTATAATTCAAGACGTTCATTTCAGTAAGCATCAAAACATTAAACTGAACACTTGTCAATTCAAAAATGGAAACATGAGTTTTCTAACATTTTTGACGAGTCTATAAAGTTTTGCAATCTAAAATATTCCTAATTCTCAAAGATACAAGGCTCACCACATAAAATCAAATACTACCATTATGATTTTCAGAATAATATTTACACAAGTTCCAATTAACATTTATCCCCTTTGGTATATTAGAAACAAGTCAGAAAAAATGTGTTTACAATAGATAATCTGCCATATTGTTTCACACAATGCACTTTTAAAAACTAAAATTGATTTTTATAATTTAACTTTTCTATATGCATGCAAAAAAAAAAAAAAAAACCCTTTAAGGGGTTGATCAGTCATGCAAGTTGTTCTATTGGTGTCTCTTGCTGACTTAATTCGTTTTAGACTTTCGCAATTTCTAGCAGAACAAGTCAAAATGGTGAAATAACATCTGAGACAAAAGAGGAATCGCTGCTGGCTAGCTAGGAAGTGGGATTGCAGCGAGTCTTCCGGGTTCAACGGGCCTGCTTTTTCACCTGGAGGACGAGTTCATTTAGATTTAAACCTGTTCTCCCACGCGGCATAGGAATATACCACTTTCTGGATCCACAACCATGACTCCTATCATGTCTGTTTTGCATTTGGACGAAAAACGAGATTAAATCTTGTACATTATTAGTGTTGATGAAAAAGTTAAAACAAATCCACCTGCACGATATTATAACTTAAGTTAAGTAGTAGCGAAAAACAGCATAAAAAGCTAAGAATCCAGTTTAAAAACGACTCTTTTTTTAACTAAACATGATCTCCAATTAAACAAGCATATCTAAAATATTTAATCTTGACAATTAAATGTAAATAATATTTGCCGTATGTTGCTCTTTTAAGTCATCCAGCAAGAAAAGCGCCAGAATGTTCTTTATGTTTTGAAGATATCAGTCCGTGCAGTTACACCTGGACTGATGACAGGACGGTACTTAACTACTAGCTTAATCGCGCTTTAATATGCGAAATCACTCACACTTTACAACTAAAATAAGTTGTAACTAAACAAATATCGGTCTGATACATGTAAAAGTACAAAATATGTTCTAAAGGGGAGAGAAACGTGGAATCTTACCGCTGCCATCGAGTTTCCTTGAGTAAAGTGTTTCTTCTTCGTCGTTGAATTCTATGTCGGCCGAGAGAAGTGACTGCCCCCTGCAGGCTGAAGGTGAAACTTCACCCAAAGCACTTTTTCTACATCATAAATTAGCTGAACAATTACACGTTTATTCAACTTTAGAACACGTTCTAATATTTTCCAAAAACACAACTAGAACAAAGGGTGTGCATACAATGTTTTTGCTTATAATTATTTAAAGTACTTATAACAAATAAACGCAGAAAGACTGTAATTTAGGTTTATCCAGCAGTATGCTTATTCTAGAATTGGACAACATTTGGGCTTTAAAATGTATAAAAATGAACCTTCCTGTTTCCGATTTTCTGCAACATATTCATTAATAATAGTTAATAACATATTGAAATCCTAGATGAGCAAAGTTGTGCAATTTTCATTGATCCTTACAAAACTTAGTGCTACCCTGTTACCAATTTTTGCAAGTAACAGGGCTGCAAATCTGTGGACTACTTTTGACTTTCTCTTAGAAATAGATGCATGTAGTCTAGCTGGCTGTCAATGATGACGAAGAGGACAAAAAAAACAAAAACAATACTTGTCCTATTCTTGATGTACGTGTAACAGAGTTGCATGAGTGAGACATAAAAAAAAGAGTAGAGGAGATACCTTTTCTCTATCCATTCTTTTTGAAAGCTGTTTGATGATGTAGAGTCCGGCAAATCATGTGATTCTCTGCTAAAGTCTTCTCCTACATTACCATGTTATGGAGACAGGGTTGCATGAATGTTATGGGACATACATTCCATGGATAAAAAATATTTAAAACATTTTGTTTATTGAAACAAATATCTCCACTATTTTAAGATAACCCAATGAAAACATTCATACAAAAACTGATTAATTTAATTTGAGCTATTAAAGATTTAATGTGGACATTGGGGAGGAGAGAAACAAGGGGAAATAACATTTTAAGGGGTTCTCCAGGCTTATTTTTTTATAACTATAAAACTGAAGGAAAATCATTTTAAAGAATTGTATCTTCTTTTTAACATATTTGTGTTAATTCCCCTGAGATATGTTTACCATCCAGGTTTTCATGGTGGTGCAATTTATTAGAGATTAATTGCAACCCAATACAAGATCTCTTCATCGTTACATCTTGACATTTATGTTATATAAGAGATGCTGAATGTCACTGCATGCTTGAGAGAACTGCTGGAATTTCCCTCTGGCTGTGAAATATGAATCATACAGTGAAAATAATTATTCAGAATTATAGAAGCTGTATTCAGTCTCTTTATCACTTTTAGACTTTCTCTCATGATTATTGATTCTGGTGAATGTCAGCACTCAGGCTGCTGGGGCTGAAAATGTTGCAACAAATATCTCATTATCAAGTTTGTCAGATTCTAAATTTAACATAGTTCTTTAATTTTTATGTTTAACTTCTGTGTTGTTTGTCATTTTTTTCTATTTTTGTAGACACATTTATAAAAATGTTATTTCTGTGATTAGAAAAGATCATAAATATTGTTGTTTTTAAATGGAGGTTGTAATTTAAAATACTTTTCCCATTGTTGATGCAGGATGCTTTTCTTATAGTTCCTTTTTAGATAAATTTTTTAAATATATATATATATTAAGAACAATGTTGTCTGTCTGCATTGCAAAAATCACACATTTTGCTGCGTTGATCTTGTTTTTGTGCATTCAGGTGAAACACAAAATTCAACAACATATTTGAAATACTTTTTTTTAAATTTTATTTAAGACAATGTCTCTGCATTCCAGGGCCACAGCACAGCTTCCAAAAAGGTCAGACTAAGTTTTGTTAAACGACAATGCAACAAGAAGGCACTTATAATTTACTGAAACCTGTTACTTTTGTTGTGGGAGCTGTAGAAACTAGCGACTAACTAACTTGATAAAAAAAGGATTATTTGTGTGTCAGATCAAAGAAATTACACTTTTTCATAAACAAAAAACCCTGACTTTTTACAGGATGCTAAGATCCTTTTAGTGTTGGATAATTATTCATTTGCTTTATTATTTTTTTTAAATTATTTTTAATTGGAAAACGAGTCCTAAATCAAATACTATCATGATTATCCAGATGCAACTTTTTAGTTTAATTCAAAATTAAGAATGATTATTTGTCTGGCATGGTTTTCAGCTTGAGATACTATAAATGGGTTAAAACGATTGGCCTGTTGATGATTAGACAGGTTAATAAAGAAAATAAAATCAAAGACTGAAAGTTTGCACACAAAAAAAAAAAAAAAAAAAACAAACGTTTTTATTCTAAAAGAGGAAAAAAGAGAACAAAATAAAATCTCAATATTGGACAACCATTCTCATAGAATCCATATTTCTGACCTTTTTTTCTAGACGCGTCCACATATAAAATACCAGACTATAACCAGAAACAGTTTTCCAGAGCATCACAAGAGAGAGGCGCATGAGAGCATCCTTGTTCCGTCAGTGACCGTCGTTCCACTACACTGCGCTTTGTGTGACGGAGGCGTGAGCAGCGACAAAGAAAGACGGGAAACAGTGGTGGTATGGGGGGTGAAAAGTGACCTCAGCTTTGGGAGGGGATGTGTTCCAATCATGATCAAAATTAGCATGGTTCTGAGTGTATTTGTCAGAAGAAATAATAATCAGAGTGCTTTCCTTCATGGGGTTGCACCTGTGACTTTGTCTGGATGAGGATGAAAATGGAACGCTGGCCAAAGTAGTGAATAAAATATTTACGTGGAATAATTGAATAATCTCATGAGGGAAATGGCTTTTTGTGGCAGATGCATCTATCAAGGTTGAAATCAGTTTTTGAACAAGGAAACAAAGGAAATTGGTTGGTAAGAACAGGAACATTAAGAGAAAAAAAGAAGCTGCACTTCAATTAATCATGTTTAGTTCACACATGACAGTCACTTTCAATCGAGTCATGACTACAGAACTCGGTGAAAACATACATAAATTATGAGTAAAGAAAAAAGCACGAACAAAGAAATGTGTGATATATATTATGAATAAAAGCCTCCCTCCTTCTGCTTTGGTTCATTAAAGTGCTGCAGATCCTACCGCTTTCTATAGGGAAGCATTTTGCAAGAAACTCCAATCTGCTGTTGAAAGTAAAAATTTTATTGTTGGATAATTCACTTTTACAAATTTTGAAATCTTTACTCATCAAGTCAATCACTGTGAGGTATGTTTGTAACAATATTTTATAATTTACAAAGAAGTATTTAAATGATACACTTGAACTTTTTATTTTTCAAAATAAAAGCTTTTAGAACCCCAGCAAGTGTTGAGAAATACTACTGTTTCTTAACCCTTTAAAACCGAGCAAAACATATTTTCACAAGCGCTCTTTAAATTACCGTAATTCCATTATGGTTTGCTCTACTTGAAAAATTCGTTTCTGACATAAACATATATGTAATAATTTTGTCGTAAATATTTTGATATCTAAACTTTTAACAATCAAAACTTATTGTTCATGTTCATTTGTACTGTTTTTCTCACTAAAAACTCTAAAAAACACATCATGATTATGTGTTTTTAATTTTATCAACAATTCTAAACTGCTATAACACGACTACGAGATAGAATGAATTGTAAAATGATGATAGATATTGAAAATTCAATGTCTTGTGGAAAAGGGTCAAAAGCACACATTTGTAGGATATTCTCTGACCTTTTAGCAGAAAAGTCCAGGTGGACATTTTGAGACTTAGATGTTAAAGGGTTAAGAAAGAGTCAAAACACGCAAGAAACCACAATTTAAATGAGAAAGATGAAAAATGCAGTTTTTAAAGATTCCAGTTCCTTTTAAAATTAAATCAGCTTTTTTACTTTTTGGTTTGGGAGTATTTTTGTTCATTTTCTTTCTTTTTTCAGCATTTTTTTTTATATTCGAAACAAAAACAAAAACAAAAAAACAATTCTGAAGTGTTACTGTATTTGACTACGCCAGCCAAAAATGAATAATTTATTTTTTAAATTTGTAAAATTGCAAAACTGCAACAAAAAAATATATATCTGAAACCATGGGGCATGGCAGAAATAGGTATTCTGAAATACATGGACAAAAAAACACTTTTGACTTAATAAATCCATCTAAAGAAGCAAGACTGAGGTTGGAGTGGCACTAATCACCCCCCATACATGAAGACTTTGTATGGAGGGCTGCGACTCCATGTCTGGGGAGGGGGGAGGGAGGATGCTCAGAGCGATGCAACCTCTCAGGACGGCGGTATGATGAGAGTAACAGTCTGCGCGTTGTTTGCCGCTCTGGATGGGGCTGGGATGCAGCTATTTTGGAAGAGGAGCGGGGCAGCAGGGACCGCCAGCATCCGCGCCGCAGAGCCTGACATGAATGACAAGTGAACAGGCTCTTTCAAGACACTGAGGAGCTCCGGAATGTGCACAAGTCTGCTGGGCTCCAGTCAAGCTGCTCCCAACGACATTTTGGACATCTCGAACCCGAATCCAGCACAAAAAAACCTGCAAGATTTTTGATGTATTTGAATTATTTATTGCTTATTTATCTTTGACTAATACATCTTTTCTTCATATTTGATTTGTGAGTTTATTTTTTATTTTTTTGCATTTTTTTCTTGCTGGGCGTGTTTTTCTTTTGTGAATCTTGGAAGACAAACTTCTAACCATGGCATTAATTATGGAGCCAGTGAGCAAGTGGAGCCCCAGCCAAGTGGTTGACTGGATGAAAGGTAAGTGAATGATCTTTAATTGCTCTTTGCAGGCAAAGTTGAAAATCAATTTGTTTAAAGATGGAAATAAAAAAACAAAACACCTGCTGAACCCTCACAGACTCTAGAGGGTTTTTGCCTCAACCCAATTCATGTTTTTCCTCTTCAGGGAATATCTACGTCCAAGTAGCTCCAAAACGCAGTGAATGCAGCAAAGAAACATCTGAGGAGATCCTGCAATCACACACAAGTGATTGCAGGATCTCATTAGTCTGATCTAAAAGTTATGGAGCGATGCTGACACTGAATGCAGGAAGACATGAGATCGTCAACCTCAAATGTTGAGCTGCCTGTGTTCTAAAGTCTGAGCATTGACAAGTTTTATCATTACAGACCTCATATTCTGTGATTCACATCTCTGGAGTTTGGCAGCTTTATCGCTCAGATGTTGGAGCCCCGTGGTGCAAAAGGGAACATCATTTTAGAGAATCATTAACAGAGTGAAGCGACTTGCAGAAAAGAAATGGAGAGAGCAATGATTAAACTGATCCGAGATGTAATTACGGAAAAGCTGAGAGTTAGATTCTAAAATGGTTTAAATTGTCTGTAGAGGATTTGAATCTTTAGCCTTCTCTGGGTGTTCTGCCTCAGCTGGGCTTCAGGTTGTGCTTGCATTACCAAGTTATTGCCTTAAGCGAATGCAGAAACATGTCTGTCTCTTGTGTTGTTTTGGAAGATGCATGCAAGTTTACATAAAGCCTTTTCTTGCAGAAAGAAGCTTTACCTGCTGCAGTTTTAAAAGCATGATTTATTGAGCATGAATGTAGCTATAATCAAAATGAGATGAAACGGTTCAAAATGATATGTAAGGACAAGTGAAAGGAGCACAGGAAGTGGAGCCCGGACAGCAGAGAGGATTCTTCAGCGGCAAATAGAGCAGAGACGGTTCCTGTGCCAAGTCATGATAATTTGAAGTGAGTAAAGTGGTACAAAGAGCCACAGAGGGAGGGGGTCATCCCAGTGTCACTTCAGTCCTGAAGCCATGAGGACTGGCTGCAGTATTTGGTCTTTAGTATTCAGATGTTAGACTATAGGGTTCTGCACCATGACATCAACTGGGGGCCAAAGGGGTGCACCGGTGACCTTCCCACAGCCCTAACCTCCGTTCTTTGTTTGAAGTTTTGTGGCGCTTTATCTGTTCCCAGCTGTGACAAAGCTGTTTAAACAGGGGTCTGATCTCCAAAGAGTTGCAGCTTTGAAGGGAGCGTTTGTTTCTGGAATACTCCCCTGGATGGCATCTGGGCAGACGCGTCATGTTTGCATTGCATTGTCGTATGACGCATTTAATTATCCAGATATTCTGCGCTGCGGGCCAAATGCAGACTTCTTCATTTTTCTCCTTTTCTGGGTTTGACAGTTTGTGTCAAAATAATTAACATTGTAAAAAGCAGATCAGTTTTATCTTTGTTCCTATGAAGTGCTCGCTCTCTTCTCGCCTGACACAGACACTGACGATGATGAATGACTGTTCAACTTGATACAAAGCCTTTATAATAATACCAACTCCCATTTATGGCATTTTTTTCCTTTACATTACAAGTGGATTATCTGTAGCAGAAATCATTTGGGGATTTTAATTTTTTTCTCCTGCATGTTTGATAATCTGACCAGAACATTCAAACTGATGTACCGGAAATGATTTAGTGAGGTCAGTGAATGATGCTGTCTATAGATAGAGATTTACGTAACAAGCTTTTCTTTGCATTGAAAACAAATATGTGATTTTTTGTTGCCAAAATCCTCAAAAGTTGTGGTTTATTATTGAAAGCATTTTATTTATTCCCAGTGATGTCACCACTTTACCTTTCTAAAATGTCATGACCTTCCCTCACTTATTTTCTTGATTTTATCCAGCCCAGAAAAACCTCCCTGGTGGTTTCTATGGCAACAAGGGGGGTATACTTCATAGACCTAAAGAGTCTCAATTAACTTGGTAAAGAGGCTGATTCGTTAAGCCTTTAAGTAATGGGGAAACCACCAAGCTCCCTCTTCACCATTTAGCTGCCAGTTAGACTGGATGTGAATGCTTAATCGAGTTTCCTCACTGAGGTCTGAATTTAGGTTTGGTCCAGAGCAACGGAGAGGCGAGCCGGGGAAATAGTTGTCAGATTATGTTTGCATGTGTGTGGCGCAAAGAGAAGAATCGAGACAGAGGGTAAAAAAAAGGAAAACGTGATTGGAAATTGATGGATAGCCGGTAAGCATGTGGTATTTTGTTTACAGATAATTGAGGAATCAATCCATCGCATCCCTATGCTCATAGTAGATCCCATTGGCGTCTTAAAAGTTATAGGAGCTCCCTGAAATTGTCCATGTTTACTCAGTCAGAAGGTTTCTGGTTCAAATCTGAAGAGTTATTTCAGGGTTCACTTTGCATATTCTCTCTGTGCCTGCATAGATTGTCTCTGGGTGCTCTGGCTTCCTCCCACAGTGAAAGCTGGGATTGGCTCCAGGCCCCCCATGTGACCCTGAACTGAATGGAGTGTGTATAAACTGAGACAGAAAGACAAAGAAAAAGGATTGAGATTAAGATGTTTGTGATGGAATAGCTGCACCCTGAGAGAACCCCCTAAAATGGTTAACATTCCTTTCTTTGTGCTCTCAAATAAAGTTAAACCAAAACTGTGTTTTCTTGTATTTTCTCTTTTAGGAAACAAAAACCTTACCTTTTTATTAATTTTAATTTATCTTAGTTTAAATTAAAGCAGCATAAATTATGTGTAACAATGTAATCTGTAGAGGAAATCCAATATCTCAAAAAATGTGCTCATCTCTAGTACATCTGTGAGGTGTAAATAATATACTTCACATAAAAAAACTGAGAAAATTAGGGATTTTATCCATCAATTATAGGTTTTAACTTTCTCAGAAAGGCATAACGATAAAGTATGTTTCTTTTAAAAATAAATTTTAGCCAACACATATAATGTTATATTTTGTGTCACCATGTTGAGAACAAAAGTCACAGTTTTGAGATAAAAAATTCAAAAATTATAATTTTTAAAAATAAAACCTTTAGTTGCAAATAAGAAAACATAAATGTTTGCTTTAAAATCTAGTTCTTTTCATTCAAAACGTAACCTTGCATTTTTAATATAAATGTTTTCAGATGCTCTCATCTCACATTTTTCAGTCTCAGCTTTCAGTTTAGTGTGATATGTGCCACCAAACAGTCAATCACGGACAAGAGGGTTCGTCTCCAATTTAGTTTTAAAAACGGAACATTTTGTTCTCTATTTTAGACAAAACTGTGACTTTTGCTCTCAATGTGGCAGCACAGATATCACTTTATAAACACACTAAATAAAAACAGACATTGAATAAGAAAATCATCAGTACAGATTGGAGCTGGAGAAAATGATACAACCAGACACAATAAATGCTAACTTTTGTGAGAAAAACAGTTGCGGACAAAAAGCATACAAAAGGAAAACTTTTTTTTAAGCTTTGACTTTGATTATTCATTGAGGCAGATGTAAAGTTCCTGGTATCTGTTGTTGTTTTTACCTCGGCTGTATGATAATTCAGCGCTGTGATTACCTGCCTCAGAGGTGTATGAGCAACATATCAACTTACAGCTTCCATTTAACCTCTGCACTCACAAACTGACCCCTAACAAAGCACTCCAATCCCACATGAAGAGTCATGTGCAAAACAGGCATAGGCATTTTTGGATTAAAGCTTACTGTAGAGTTTTAAATATTTTAGAATCTGAATTTCTTCTATGATCTATATGGTCCATAGCAGGGGTCTGTATTCGGGAGAACAAGTGGATTTCATTTTTCTATTGTGGCTCTTCGGCTTAAAAAAAAAAAAAAAAAACTAACAGTTTGAATAAAAAATGCTTTGTAGTTCTGATTCATTTGTTTTAGGTAGTTAAGTTTAGTTATTTATATTTAGATTTTTAACATGTCAGAAAATTGTGTTTTTAGAGTCAGCTTGAAGCACATATTCGTATTATCTGCTGCATAACAGTGTCTATTTTCTGTTTAGGGGCAAATATCTTTAAGTTTAAAATTACAATCATATATATAGACACCAGAGTGGTTATAATCATTTACTAAAAAATGAATGAAGGAACCCCAAAGTTATAAAAATAGAACAAATCATGTTTCATTTGGTTTTCTTGCATTTTTAATTCATGTTCATCTTTTGCAGGAGGATGATGTTATTTGACACAGGATGGATTTTATTTTGAAAGGAATTTGTATGTGCTACTCTCAAAAACAAGTTTTTTCTTTTTTACTCCAGTACACAGAAAAATATATCACTGTTATAATTAAATTATTGCAAATATTTAAAAGTTTGTATTTTATGAATGGATGGCCACAAAAACACAAATAAAATGCATTTTTTTCTACTGTTAAAGTGGGGCTTTGGGGTTCTCGCTAGATTTTAGTAGTTAGTAAGAAAATGGACCGAATGGCCCTTTAAGTATTAAAGTTTACAAGCCCTTGGTCTATACCATTTTCAAAGTGTTCATTTAAATATTTATCATGTCTATTTTTTATGGTACTCATACTTTGGCTATTCTAATAGAGATAATACTTCTCTGGAAACCCTCTAAGAAAAGTTCAAACCATGCTGAGACAATTCTAAAATATAAAGTCAATAGTGATGCAAGAAAGTCAGATGGAGAATATATATTTTAACACTTTTTAGTCTGTTTCCTTTTGTATGGTGGACTTATGCAAAACTGCTGCTAGCGATCTAACGTTTGCCACGTCTCTTTTAGTCCTTTTTCATTTACGTGTAGCAAAACCCACAGACTGAGCAGCCAGAATACATTTGCCTTAATGTCTTTGTCTGTTCATTATGGCAGTATTGCATTGCAGCTGAGTGGTGCTATTTTAAAGCAGAAAATGCAGCTTTTTAGCAAAGCAAATTTAGTCAATTTCATCATTTGACACATGCAGTTTTGATGTCCAGTTTAAAAGCCTAAGGATTTATTACACACCCAGATAAAAGTGAAAAGACAAAGTTGTATTACAAAAATCCAGAAGATTTCTGAAACAAACTTTTAAACTTGCTAAGCCATGTTGAATGTTTCCTGCGTGGCTCCCTCAGGTCTGGACGATTGCCTGCAGCAGTACATCAAGACCTTTGAGAAGGAGAAAGTAGGGGGAGACCAACTGCTGAGAATCACCCACCAAGAGCTGGAGGATTTAGGAGTATCCAGAATCGGTCACCAGGAGCTGATACTGGAGGCTGTGGACTTACTTTGTGCTCTGGTAGGTCCTGACTTCCATCTTTCCACCCCAAAGCTCCTTTTAAATAGTTGTTTTTTGAGGATGTGTGTCCATATTTGTGCTTCAGTTAGTCACTGCAGGATAAAGGTCATTTCAGGCTCCAGTTTGAAAACATCACATCAGATCTCTTGAAGATGGGAAAACAGCCAAAATGTCCTTTTCAGGCAGGGAAATCTTACAGCTGTCATAAGTGCTGACATGGATTATAGCCTTTAAAAGCAATTTCTGCTCCTCATTTGAGATACTAGTTTTTTTTTCTCTGTGTCAGCGTGATAGACTCTGACTGACTGATGTGCTGATGAGGTTGAAGAATGAACGACTGAGTCCTGCTGAACCAAAACCATAGATTTAGATTCCTTCATCCCACTTGAAAGGAGGTTGTTCTGATAAAAAAAAGTTTTAGATTTTGGTCTGATTTATATATTAGATGGGTAAACCGAATATAAGAGGGAGATGATGGATGTGAAGCTAGACGGCAACGGAGAGGAAGATATATGGAGATGGGCATGTTTAAACCCAGAAGACCTTGAGAGAACTTGGAGGGAGATTTACTGGTCTGATAGCGCAGATGCGATCTGAATGTAAACTGTGCTCATCCCTCATGTCAGCACGGGGGGCCCTGCTTCAGCCTCAAAGCTTCTTACGTAACCAGGATTTAGTTTTAAGTCTGTCAGGCTCTCCTGTATTAAATATGATTAGTGTCCCTCCTGCTGCTCCCTCTCCTCCCAAGAAACTCCACACGTGCAGTTTGGAGGAAAATGAGTGTTCATCTATCCATGGGCATTCAAACTGACAGCTGTTTTGTCACGTGCTCCTTGGCATCCACAGCTTTTTTCTGTTGTGTGGCAGTGAGGGGGGTTGGTCTTCCTATGGTCGCCATGGAGAAGTGTCAGGACAAAAATAGTCTTTAGTCTCTACAATGGAGGAATTCTTCAGATGGCTCCCAGTGCAAACGAATGTTGATGAACTGGGAGAAAGTGATCCGCTTCAACACTCTCTTGCAGAATTATGGGCTGGAAACTGAGAATCTGAAGACGCTCTCTCATAAGCTCAGCGCTTCTGCAAAGAACCTGCAGAACTTCATTACAGGTCGGCGGCGCAGCGGCCATTATGATGGCCGAACCACTCACAAGCTGCCCAATGACTTCCTTACCTCAGTGGTGGACCTGATCGCTGCAGCCAAGAGCCTGCTTGCATGGCTGGACAGGTGAGTTTTGCAAAATGATGAACACCCGCTGAAGAATTCATTTGATGCAGACTTAAATACACACACTCTGGTTTACAATTAATTATTTTATTTGTTTGCTAGTGGAGCTGGATGTTGAAATAATGACACATTTTGTGGTACAAGCACCAAATTTGCTGTGGAGTACCAAAAGATCTCCTCTTTCAGAAAAACACACAAGTCAAGAGAAAGTACAAGATTTATAATATAATATACAGATACAATGAAGTTTTGGGAAAGAGGCTAGACTAAGAGCAGAAGTGAACATTTGTGAGCAGCAGTATGGTTTATGCCAAGAAAGATGTAACATTTGCTTTGAGGATGTTGATTGAAAAGCACAGAGACAATCAGAGAGAGTTCCACTGTCTTTGTAGATCTGGAGAAAGCTTATGACAGAGTGCCCAGAGAGGAACTGTAGTATTGTATGAGGAAGTCTAGAGTGGCAGAGAAGTATGTTAGAGGAGTGCAGGACATGTATGAGGGCTGTAAGACAGTGGTGAGGTGGAGGTTTGCCCTGGAAAGGAGAGGAATGAAGGTTAGCTGCAGCAAGACAGAGTACATGTGTGTGAATGAGAAGAGTGAGGTTACAGGGAGAAGAGAGAAAGAAGGTGAAGGATTTGAAGTATTTAGGGTCAACAGTACAGAGTAATGGAGAGTGTGGAAAAGAAGAGAAGAAGCGAATGCTGCCAGGTTGGAATGGGTGGAGAAAAGTGTCAGAAAAGTGATGTGTGATAGAAAAGTTTCAGCTCAAATGAAAGGAAAGGTGTACAAGACTGTGGTGAGATCCGACATGTTTGGCTTAGAGACAGTGAGGAAAAGACAGGAAGCAGAGCTGGAGGTAGCAGAGATGAAGATGCTGAGGTTCGCAGAGGCCAGACAGAGATGGTTCGGACCTGTCTAGAGGAGAAACGGTGACTATACTGGAAGACGGATGCTGAGAGAGGAAGACCAAAGAGGAAGTTTATGGATGCAGTGAATGAAGACATGAAGTTAGCTGCTGTTGGAGTAGAGGATGCAGAAGACAGGTTTAAAGAAAGGAAGTGGATTCGCTGTAGCGACCCTTGAAGGGAAAATAATAACAAATACTGCATGTAATAGTATTCTGTAAGTACCCCACAAGTTCAAAGACTGCATTTTTGTGCTTTAACAGCTCATATTGTTGAGAATGGGATACAAGAAAATATTACAATATTTTTGTAACAATTAAATTAATGACCACATCTGTAAAAATAGACTATTTTAGATTTTTCTCATGGCTAACCTGCTTTTCTGAGCGAGGGGATCCTCGATGTCCACTTGGTGCATGTACCACAATTGATGATTCATCTAAAATATTTACCTAATTATAATCCTAATTTTTAATCTACTTTTAAATATCCTAATTGTGATAAAATAAAAAAAACATAAAAAATTGAACCAAATTCTAGTGTATTTTTTGAAATCCAAATCAAACTGTGATTAAAAGTCTTTTATAACAATAATGTAACAGATTGACCTCAAATTAAATTTAAAAAAGTTTGCTTATTTAAGCGTTACTGTAAATGTATGTGTTTTTTAAGAAACAAATAGTCTATTTTTGCATCTAATTTGACTACAATAATTTAAATTGAAGAAAAAAAAGATAGTTATATAAATATATATACTGTGGGAGGTAAAATAAAATGAAGATTGGTGGCTTGTGGTTACATTTTAAAGGCATTTTTTTTATTCCAAAATTTAAAACAGCATTTGAACATTTAGTTCCTATAGTTGAGAAAATTATCATAATTTGAGTTTTAACCTATTTTAAATACACATCAATAGAAAATAATTTCATATTTGGAAATGTTTCCACAAATTTACCAGTCCTTCAATCTCAAAGGATGTTCGGTCTAATGGTTCACTCCAGGTGTTCCTTCTTCTTCAGGTCTCCGTTTGCCGCGGTGGCAGATTACTCAGTGACCCGAAACAATGTGATCCAGCTGTGTCTTGAGCTCACCACGATTGTGCAGCAGGTGAATCAACCTTTTAGGGTAACAGACAGATGTGCAGCTCAAGCTGTGAGGGTTAATTCTCCACATTCCTGGCCGCACACGACCAGCAGCACAATCCAAATGATTTCATGCAAATCCACATCTTCAGATTCTTACTGCATATTCTTCAGTTCAAAACATTTTCACAACAATTTATGTTTTGATGTATTTAATTTACCTTCATAAATAAAAATAAACAATGGCAAATTAAAAAAAGAGCAAGAAATTTCCATATTTAAGGTCACATATTTTTGCATCATGACTCCAGTTGTTTTTTACTCATTTATCAGTGTGTTGCTTCTTTTGTGTAAGGACGTGAGACAGCTACATTTTCATAGATCTAATAATACCTCATCAGGTCAAATATTTTCAAGGATCACCATTTAAGGCTCTGAGTTCGATATTTTTTGAAAATGGTGACAGTTATTCTGACTCAGGAAAAAGGAAGGAAGTGATTCTTAATCATTTTTAGTCGGATCTCTGAGGAGGTTTTTTATATATTTATAGATTTTAGGTAAATAGAATTAAAAATAAAATTAAATGTGGGAGGGGAAGTGGGACAAAAAAGAAAGGGGCTGCAGAGTGAGAAAGGAAAAGTGCCAGAAAGCAAAAGGAGAGATAGAGCCATACCTCCGCATTGGTGACTCACTTGTTTTGTGTTTGTGTGCGTGCCTGTGTGGGATTGTTGGTGGCTATGAGTGCCAAGTTGCTCAATTTCTGCTTATATCCACCTACAGCATAAGTGCCAGTAATAACTCTATTAAAGAAAATTCTCTTGAGGTAACGGTGTTCTCTGAATGTTGCCCAGGACTGCTCGGTGTACGAAACGGAAAACAAGATCTTAAATGTGGTGAGTTCAACAGGACTTTGAGAACGTTGGGATTCTGTGTGTGTGTGCACACTTTAATCCCTGATGTCTTCTCCTCAGTGTAAGACACTGTCCGAGGTGTGCGACCAAATCATCTCACTGTCCTCGGATCCCATGGTGTCCCAGTCTGCACATTTGGAGGTCGTACAGCTAGCTAACATCAAATCCACTGAAGGCTTGGTAAGAGCTTTTCCAGACTGCCATGTTGTTTATTCCATAAACTCAAGAAGATACTGGCTGCTTTTGTAGATGCTAAGAAACTAGATTCTGAATTCCATACATAAAAGGTGTCATTTATAAAAAATAAAAAAAATGCAGTTTGTAAAAGCTGGTAGGTGTGACGTACATGCTACAATGGCAAACCTCAAGCTCCTTGCTCTGCTCCATTCTGATGCATCTACTTGTAGACAAATAGATCCATGAACGTCTTTGTTTTCCTCGTCTGAGCTGGAATCTGGCTCAAAACTGTACCGCTGGATAGCTTCACTATTGCTCACCATTTTTATTACACCAATAATGTTAGGTTGATGGTGTGAGAGAATGTAAACGGATGGATGTTAGAAAGGGGACGCCTATTCTCTGCGCCAACAGTCCCACACACAATTCAAAGGTGAATTTCTAATGAACTAGTGCCACTCTGCAGAAACTATGTCCCCAAAATTGACAGTTTCTTTGACATTTTTTTTTATTATTTTGGCTAAAAACAATATAACTATAGTTAAAAGACCACTGGGAACGCTTTTGAAGTAGACCAAATGATGATCAGAGTGGCACTGATATTTGTGCTTTATAGATGTATCTCACCAGGCTGCAACTGGTCACAACAAAAACTGTTAGACAAAATGCAAAAAGTTTTCACAAAAGATTACTGACTTTACAAGTAAATTAAAACATTTTTGGTTTAGTTTTGTGAAAATTTAAAAGATGTTCATGCAACACAAATTTCATGTGATCTCAAGCAAAAAATTATCCATAATTTGAATATTCTGGCACAATGTTCTTTCTCCAGCTGTAAGGAACTGTGTTCAACAGAAAAAAGTGACACTGCATCAAGTGGATAAGACACTGTAGGGATCACATTTATTTCAGAGCTTACCCACAGATAAATAAATATAAATATATATATATTTGGTATCTTTTCAAATAAAGAAATAGTGGTGGAAATACAGTAAGCTTATTTATGTGCAGCTATTTGCTACAAAGAAAGACTTAATGAAGCATTTACTTAGCACTTGGTCTTTTCAGCAGAAACATCATTGTACACAGAATATGAGTAATTGGTAATGAATCATTTGACCTTATGATAATATTGTTTCTAAATGTTCAATTTCCATGACAAACAGTTGAATAACAGAGGTGCTTTGCTGTTTTGCATACTTAGATCAGAACTTATTGTAATCACTGCACTTTCTCTCTGGTAGGCAGCTAAAAAACGGTCTTATATTTATCCCAACCATATTCTTTACATCCATCATCTATTCCTGCTCAGTCTTAAGCAGGGTCAATGGTTTTGCTGGAGCCTATTCCACCTACTTCAATATGAGGATGGGTTGCCTGTCCACTCCAGGGCTTCATTTTCTTCTAGTATCTTTAAAAAATAGACAACATTTGCCTTTTTAAGAGCTGTTCTAAAAAATGTAATGTAACTATTGATTCGACTGTCTCTTTTCCCACATGGCACACTCATGATCTGACCTAAGGTCACATCTTTGAGTCTATCTGCTTCACTGAATTGCCTGATTTGATTTGTTTGACCGCCGTCTCACCACATTTTCCTTTAGCAAATGCTTCAACGAGCTCTTTGGGAGGAGTAACAATTAGTCGATCACCATCATGATAGTGGCTAATGTCGCTCAAATTCAAACATTACTCTTTGTTGTATCAATCTGATCAAAATAGGGACACAATGTTGTCCATCGATTTCACATAAATGGTTAGGAACAAATGCAACTCCTCGTTTGTGACCTTGCGGCATGAATGTCATTTGACTGTCTGTAAATGTGAGGGCTAGAAAAAAAAGGAAAACAGTGAACTTCTTAAATGTCATTCTAACTTCATTCATAGACAGGGAAAAAAATAAATCCTCCAAATCCTCAAAAAGCTGCTGCTGTCCTTCAGTTTACATGCACAATAAATAGGCTTTAAAAAAATTGACAGACTAATTTTTTTGTTGTATTTGATGGAAAATTTAAACTCCGCATGCACAGATTTTACTCCAGCATTTCACTGTAAAGATGCAGCTTGTGTGTCCATTTACAATAATCCCTTTTAACTGGATTACTACAACAACAATGAAATGAGCTTCGTTTAATGCTGCTCGTCTTTTGTGTAGCACTTTGAGGAAACTTGAGGTCTGAACTTTTATCTAAATAAACAAAAATAAAAACAAAAAATGTAGTTAAAAGTGCAGATTTGTACATTTAAGTCCCACTCTACATTTTTTATTGTAAAATCATTCCGTGTTGTATTTTAACTATGACTTGCAGTTTTTAGCCAAAAAACATTTTAATATATTTTATGAAGAACAGCAGGAGTTCATTAGGAATTTGCCTGAGTTGTGTGGGGGACTCTTAGCACTGAAGTTAGCTTCTAGCTCATTTCCCATGAGCCCTTTGTTTACACTCTCTCCAGCTAGCTAACAGTCCCCAGAAGCTCAAGCTAACATTAGCGTAGCAAAAAGAACCCAAGAACTGCAAGCAATATCAGAGCTATGGAGCCGTATATTTATGAGGAAACTGAAGACGTTTATGGATCTATTTGTCTACAAGTGAAACAACATCACAAATAAACTTTTTCAAGCTGCTCAAAATGTTTTCATCTGAACCACCATAATTTGAATAAAGAAATACTCAGAAACTTAGTTTAATCTTAAATTGCTTTATATGTCCTTCATTATAAGAAAAATGCTTCAGGAAAATGTTTAAAACAACAAAAACACAACTTTCGTTGGAGTGGGTCTTTAAGAATAGTCTGTCTACATATTTGGTTGTTTAAGAAATGTGCAGATTCTCACATGATAATTGTTCAAATTTTAAGACAGTAGCTTTACTGACACATGCAATTGTCTGCACTCCAGATTGTTTTCCACGCTGTTTCAGACAGTAGAAATATCAAGGTCAGTGTTATGCAGTCTGTGCTGCTGTGCTGTCCGGTATCAAATTCCGCTCAGTCGTTGTAAACTGGGTTTGCCTAGCTCCTGGCCATGTGAGTCATGCAGTAGAAACACAACATCGTGCCGAGCTGAAATGAGTAAAATACAGATCCACTGCAACCATCATGCACTTATTTAAAAGTTATTTGGTTGCATGGCAGATTTGCTCCTTCTACTGTATAACCAGCAGCTCTTTGTTGGACTCCATCTCTGCAGTGACCTACACTCAGGCACAAGCTTTCTGCTCGCGGCAACAAAAAAGAGCTGCCCCCACCCCCACGCGAACGCTCGAATTGGCCTTGGAAGTTCATTGAACCTTGAGTACAACAGTGGGCCAAGTGGCCTAAAATTAATGTCTTCCACTCATCCTGAAGTCTGGCGTGCTGCTTCTGTTTGTTTTCATGCGGCGTTCGCACACTTCTACATGTGTGATTTGTTTGTTGTACAACTTATGTGGCTTTCAGGGGGACGTTTTAGGTTGGAAAACTCAACAGAAGCCCTTTGTTTCAACACGCTTGGAATCTGACTTCATTTTTATTGCAGAAATCTTGCAATATAAAGAAATATATCTGTAGAATCTTGCAGATGCATTTTAGATTTTACAAGAGTAATGTTTTAAACCTCTTTTTTTTAGTGCTTAAGAACTTGTGAGACAAATCCAGGCTTTCTGAGATAAATCCAGATTTCTGTGCATTTCACACACTAAGCAGATTAATGAAGATTTGTCAACACAAACTGACCACGGTCTGCTCTGTAAGTGTGGCAATGCAGATAGACTGTGAGTTTGTGAGCGTGATGTTTGTGTGTTCCCAAAAACACAATGAATTACAATATTATTTATCCTTCCTGCAGGGCATGTACATCAAATCGACATATGATGGCTTACACGTAATCACTGGGACCACAGAAGGAGTAAGTATAAGCCTTTTTATGAGACATTTAGTTTAGGAGCATTTTGTGCAACTTGCTAGAGACACTCTAGGAAGATATGGAAAAATAAATTCTACATATGACATAAAATCTATAAGCTACACCTTCTAAAATATGTGCATCTACAAGAGTCATCGGAAGACTCATATTAATGGATTTTGAAGGCAGGTAATTAAAAAATGATTAAATCTCCTCATAACTAATGATTCTAAATATACAAATACAAATTTGACGGTAAACTTCAGTACTTAAACTGTTAAAGTGGGTTGATTGAAACAGAAAAATGTTTTGTTTTAATCAGAAAATGTCCTAGTTGGACAGTAGTAAGAAAAAAAAGATAATAAGAAGTGACAGAAAGTGGCAAAACCTGTTGGTTCTTCTTAACCAAATTCTCAAAAAAATATGAATACAATTAAAACAGAAAATAAAGCCCAATAAGAATGGTACAGAATGGGTATTTCATTTAGAAAACTTGACAAGAACAGCAAGTGACAAGAACCAGGAATAAAACAACCAAACAAAATCCAGAAGCAGCATGATTTTTGTCTTTAAACAGAAAATTGTACAGTTCAGTTACTTAAAGTGAGCGGTCAATGTCAAGCAAAGGACCATGGTAAATGGAAGTCGTTATCTCTACAGTAAACACACAAATTACCATTATATTAATGAGACTTCTGTCATGTTGTCAGTGAGATGGCGATTCTTTAGAATAATTTATTCAGGTTTTATCAGTGAGATAAAAAAATCCATAAACACACAAATCTTGTTGACAACAAATATCACTGTTTTAATTTCAACGAAAATAAAAGTGAAGTTTAAAATCAAGAGTCAAAATAAAAAAAAATTAGTTGAAGTATTTAATCAACTAAATGCAAAATATTAATTTAATAAATAAGGAATAGAGTTGGGATTAAAAATCGAATGGTTGTATTAAATTATTTAGAATACTTACTAAGTAGAAGGTAAATAAATATGGACAAAATATGATGATGACTTCTTTCTCTCCATCAGTCCCTGGCTGACCGCTGTAAGAAAATCCACGCTGGAGATGAAGTCATTCAGGTCAATCATCAGACTGTGGTAAGACGGTGTTAATTTATTGTTGAGCTTTTCATGTTTGATGTTGGAATTTGCATATTTTTCGCACATGATGTGTGTGTGTTTTCATTTACGTTTACAGATTGTTTATGCAAATGTGATTTTAAAACCTGCACAGTTAATTTGAACATGATGAAATTCTAAGCTGTGTTAAGTGTGTTCCATAGAAAATAGAGTTCCGTTTTACATGGCTGCTTGTTTTTTACATCCATAGTAGCATTCAGTTATATTGTGGCTATATTGTCCCCTACAGTTTTGAGGAATAAGTCCTGCACTGGTTGCTATTTAGACCATCTTATGTGAATTAAAACAACTAAAGTTACCTGATAAAAATAGTATATATATTAGTAAAGTTGCCAGTTCTGTTTTCTAGAAAAGTTGGGGTAAATCTCCATAACAAAAAAGCTGAGATCTGTATTTTGTCAAATTGTGTAAAGCTTTGTCAATTGCCACAAAGTGTGCAGCAGAAAAAGAGCCTTCACTGTGCAACTCAGCATGCGCTTTGAAAAACTACAGAATCATTTTGATTTTGATGCCAGAACAAAGCAGTAAAATACAGCAAAGTTTGGGGGAGTGAGGGTGTAAGACTGAAAAGATCATTGTTTTCAAATATGCATGAACACTGGCCCACAATTCAGGCATAGAACTAGATGTGTTGCTGCCTGTTCTTGCCTGTTGCAAGGACAAATGATGTTTACAGTATTTTGTGTTATAAACGTTGGAGATGATCTTTGATTTCATATAGCTGATGTATTGCCTTTTTTTGGTATAAAACACCTCTGATTGATATGATTTTCCCTAGTTTGTAGGTTTAAAGTTATATTTTTTGGGAAATGTTAATGTTGGTTCTCCCTGTTGCAAAATAATACAGTGGAAAAAAAATGTTTTTCTTTTTGAAATGTGCCTCAAATTGTAACGATAAAGCAAATGTCAACATTATTTAAATACATCCTAGTAATAAGTGAATTTAGTTTGAAATAATATTAACTGATGTAAAAAGTTTGGAAAATAAATACTTTTTTTTACACCGAAGTATGTATGCGTATAAAAATATATATAGTTGTTTTTTTCTTCTTGATAAACTAACCTCTAACAACTTTTGAGCAAGATTTTATTGCATAATATTAGTTAAAATCTAAATAAGAAATGTTAGATAATTGACTTTGGAAAACACAGTGCTGGACAAACCAAAAACATTAAGTGTGTTATTTCTGTACAGTTGTTACCTTATTGAAACTGGCAGCTCGTGAAACAGACCTCTGTGTGATGCTACATAAAAAATAATAATTCAAGCTAGAAAAAATACTTTTATTTGTGTGTTCCAACTTCAATAACACACGAGTTAAAATAATAAATTCAATTACAGCAGTTCAACATTTTGAGTGGGAGACCAAAGGGCACTCCAAAGGCAGAGCTGAATTTATGTGTGTGAAGGCTGTGGAGCATTCACACCATAGTGATCCATTTTTCCGTTTGTTTTTTGTCGCTCCGTAGCTCTTCAACCCCTTGACCTTTTCAGCTCATTCAGCTATCAAAATGTTCAGCTCTTTTAGGAGATAGCTGCTCGAAAGTTTCAACTTCATAACTCTTCAATAAACTTTTCAACCAACTAACACTTTTTTAACTCCACTTAATGTTAAAAAGACGTTTTTTTTCAGCAAAAAAACTTTGAGCTCTACAAACAGTAGAAGTCAAGTAGACTTTCAGCTGCAGAAACCATTCAACTTTTAAACTGTTCAGCAGACTTTGGGCTCTTGAACTTGAACTGGGTTTACATTAAAAGTGGGATCATCTGGACCCATGGCAGACATAATCTAAGTTTTTTTTTCTGGTTTTTAGGCTAATTTGGCATTTAGCTAATATTTTAGCTGGCTATCAGCTACAGTGTTTTCAGCTATCAATTTCAGCATCTGTAATATCAGCACTAGCATCTTCAGCAGCCAAGTTCAGCTTACAGCATTCACTCTTGCATTATCGCAGGTAGTGCTATTTATTTAGTTGAAGTTGTCATTTGTTTTGAGGATTTCTGAAGGGGGTGAGGGGGGTTACTGGTTATAAATTCGTTTTTTTCTTGGATTTTAATAAAGTGGGAATCAATTTATTTTATGTTTTTAGTAAGCCAGAGCGAAATCCTATGAAAAACGTCTTGGCACGATAACCTATAAAGTTTCTTTCCGAGCTCACACTGTTGGTGTTGCCGCTCATTCATCTTATTTTACCTTGGGAGTTTGGCGACGTCTCATTAATCTTAGCCTTGCACAGTTTCAACCCGAGTGCAAATCAGCCCAAGTAACAGGCTGCTTTCACAGCAGACATTTTGGCATTATAGCAGGGGAGGCACAGGTCTGACTCATGATGTGAAAAACAACTCCATTCCGTTTATTTTAGGACTTTTCTATTTTGGTCACTCTTGACAGAACATTTAATTGGACTGAGATATTAAATTATGTGTGCTCTGCTGCTATGACAAGTCACATTTTTGCTGTGGAAAGAGTTTAATGGTCTTTTCCTGATTCTTGCCAGTTTGGTTTAGCTGGAAAACTCTGCTGTCACTTTATTTCATGATTTATGATATGGCACTCTACATTTTTCGTAGGTTCACCTACATGTCTCTGTTGAGGCGTTTTTCTTTCTTCACACCCTAATATCATAGATTAATTTAAGTTGCATGGTTTGCTGGTGTTTTAGCCGGCGCTGTGGCAGAGGGAAACTCTCTCAAAGAGATGCTGGATCACGAAAGACGTCCTGCTGCGGTTCATGCCGAGCGAGCAAAAGCTGAGGGAGTTTGGCAGTTAAAAGTAGGCAGTGCTGGATGTAAGCACAGTTGATGCATGTGACGATCCAAAACGGCACTGCCATGAATAACAACTATAACCTGCTTAAAATACGTCTGTTTAATTATGTCTGGCCCTCAGTTAAGGTGAAGAAATATTCCCTTGTGCTTGAATTTCTTTAAAGAATTCAAATAACTTGTCGAGGCAGCATTTAAATATTTGTTTAGGTCGCTGCACAAAAAGGAACAAAAAAAAGTTGCCAAGCCTGAGAAGCAGAAGAATAAACTTAGAAAAAAAAGGTCACTAAGGAACTGAAAGGAAGAAAAGAAGGAATGTTTTTAGTAGTTTAGGGATTTCTAATGAAGGCAGCTGGGAGTAGTCCAGCTTGAAGACACAGACTGAAGCTCTCTGGATTTCAGTATTAGAAGCAGACATAAGTATGACTGCTAACACGAACCAAAGACAATAAATAAGCATGCAGACGATCCATAACCTGTTGTCTTTGTGTGTCAGGAATTAATCACTTCAGCTCTCATATTTGGAAAAGTTTAAGAATGATGGAAAAGTTTAAGGAGAGAAAAATGTTTGTATTGCTAGAAGTAATAAGAAACAAAATAAACCTCCTTACATAAAAAAATAACTAACAAGACATTATAAAAGTTATTTGCAATCATTTTTTAAATTGACGATATTTTCCATTGTGCATTTCTGCACAAAAAACAACCTTTTTGCAAAATTACAGTCATTTGTAGGTCCAAGCTTGAAAACTGTGCAGCTATTCAGCTGCTTGGAATAGAAACCTGAGTTGCACTCAAATTCCCAGCCTTTAACAAAGTAGGAGACGAGTTTTTTTTCTCTCCAAACTGGACCTGGCACATTTAGTTCAGCAGCAGATGGGAGGCTTTTTTTCTTTTTGCCAGATACTGCATTATTAAAACTGGGTTAAAGATGACTTACTAGGCTGCTAACAACATGCAGTATCAGTCTTTACCACAACAAGACAAGAGCTTTGATTTTGACCTCAGTCGACGTTTTAACCTCAAAGATGAGCAATCGGCTCAACTTCCCTGGTCATAATGAATCGAATCACATTTTTCCTTGCTGTGCTAAACCTCTTCACTAACTGCTTGTTAGCACTGAAATATCCGCATATTCATTTCTGCAGTGTGGAGGTGTGAGAAGAAATCTTTGACACAGTCTTTTCTTTGTCAGGTGGGCTGGCAGCTGAAGAACCTGGTGAATCTGTTGCGAGGGGACCCTGCTGGTGTCACCTTAACGCTGAAAAAACGCCCACAGAGCACGCTCACATCCACCCCGGCTCTGCTCAAAAACATGAGATGGAAACCATTAGCTCTGCAGGTATGCCCATTACTTTGCAGCTGCTTGTTTCCCTGTTGTTATTTATGTGGTTTATGTTCTTGTGTTCATGTCTACATCCAAAAATGGACTCACGAGACCAAGAGAAATACTGGATATGACTTAATTTATATGAATCAAAAATACATATATTTTTATTTAAAATCTTTTGTCAAATCCCAATTAGTTCAAATTAAACCTTATTCATGCTATTTTTACCCCCTGTGTTTTGCTAACTGCTCCAGCACCATTCATCCCTTGTCATCCTTCAATAGCATCTGTTGTCCTACTTCAGCCAAACCAGTTTACGTCGTCACAGAATCTCGTGCTAAATCCGTCCACGATGGGTGGAAGTGACATGGACCAGTTTTAAAGTAGTAATGGTTTTTATTTGAGTCCCCTTCCAGGGAAGATGTTTTTACCCCCGCCCCCTGAGGCCCTGAAGCCTGCTCTCCCCTTCACTGCCTTACATTTCTCCTCACCTAAATGAGTTTTCACTTCTGCTGGCAGTTTTTAGGGCAAATCAACGGGGGATAAAGACATAGATCTGTGCTGTTTTTGGAGCCTAGATGTAGCTGAAGTTCTTTATGAGTCCTGAGCATCATAAAGCACCATATAATAGGCAATAAAATTAGAATTACCATTCACCTTTTTGGTTTAAACATTCCATACGTTGACAAAATGATAATAAATTAGATAGGAGTGGGCATTACAAACACTCCCTGCTCATTTCACAGTTTGACCAGAACCAAGCTGACTCATCTGTTGTGAAGTCCAATTTTTCCTCATGTCAGTCCTTGTAACTGTTTCTCTGCCTTTTTCTCTCTGTCTCCCTGTCTCTCTGTCTGTCACACATGCCCTCACATGCGCTCACACACAGCCCATCTTCCCTCAGAGTCCCAGCAGCAGTGTCGCGACGCCCACCAGTACTCTGAGCACTCCATCTAGGAGAAGTAGTTGCGCCCTGCAGGACCTCTACATCCCTCCTCCTCCTGCTGACCCCTACACTCCCAGGTGAGCGCACTATCACACGTAAACATACATTCACTGGAACCAAACAGTTCAGCTCATCTGGAAGCACTTCAGTGCATTACCTTTATTCATTTGCATCTTTCTATGAATAAGAATATATCAACATTAAGCAGAATGTCCTTTTTTTAAATCATTGTTTTGACAAGACTAATGGAAAAGTAAGGAAAATTTGAAGATATTTTAAATTTTGCTTGCAGTTCTATTTTTTAATAGTGCTATTTATAAGGTTTGTGACTGGTGAAACATTGACTTCTTGTACACAAAGTCCGTACGATCATCGTCTTTTTAACTTTGGTGTAAAGTCTTCCTTCTTTCAGAAGAATTTTGAAACTTTTTAAAAACTTTGAAGCCGGAAGCCCTAAGGCTCCAGCTTTAATTGAACAATCAATTCTAAGGAACTTTTGGAGCTCAGACTACATTTAATACTGTTGTTGTTTTTTCTCTTAAAACTTTATTGACAATTCAATATATAGACAAAACACATTTGAGTGAAAGACATATAACTGTATATGATAAGAAATTGTCTTGTTACAGTGAGCAAAACATAAAATCACAGACTCCTTTTAGAATTTTATTAACAATCTCTACGTTTGCGGCAGAGCTACTGCCTGCAACGCCTTATGTCTTTTCAGAGTGGGTTCATGTCACCTCCAAACCCTAAAGAGATAACAGAAAAATATGAGATACTTAACTATGGTGTTAAATTTCCACCAAAACTCTCCCACAAGGATAAATCAAACTCCACGGACGCAATAAACATCGCATAGGCCCAGGACAGTCTCCACTCTCCTCTACTCCCGCTCGCTCGCGAACCCTCTTCTCCGTGCTTGAGGGAGTATTCTTATAATCCTGTGACCTCTCATGCAAACTTGTGAAAGTGTATACGCTCCTAAAACTCGTTCTGCCCCCTCATGGAGGACTGTGCTCTTGTGGAGCTTCTCCTGCGTGAAACTCAACATTGAGGGAAAAAATCCTGAAATACCCGTGTATCATTCATTTTTCAAATTAAAACTAAAACTGAAAATAGGGAAATAGACTGCTTATTTATTCATCAATTTCTAAACTGCTGTAGAAAAACAAATCATTTTTGATGTTCCTATTTTAAAAAAATCAAAAATGAAGCAAACACATAATTAACATTTAAATTCATTTTCTAAGAGTTCCTCTTTGGGTGTTTTCCCCACTCCGAAATTTTACCTCAGCTGGATAGAAAAAATATACACTCTGGACTGAGAACGGCTACCACAAAGTTAGAAACATGCAATTTAAAAGCATTATGAGTTCCTTTTACTGGAATTCTAGGCCAAACCCAGCAACAGAAAAACAACCCCACACCACGACCTCCCTTCCATCAAGCTCCACACTTGGCAAAATGCAGTCAGGCAGCTACAGTCGTCCTGGCAACTGGCAAACCCAGAATGTCCATCAGACTGCCAGATGCATGAGTCATCTATCAGTTCCAGAGTCCAGTGGCAGTGTGCTTTCACCACTGCATCCTGTGTCTTGCACTTGGAGATTTATGTCCTGGATGGAGCCCTAAAAAACATATTGATGGATCTCACAACACATTAACACAAAAGTGCAGTTGGAGGCTGACTCCACTCTCGGCCCAGATTTAAAAAACGCAAAAAACTGAGCCGGGTAGGTGTGGTTTGGATCTGTGATTGAGGTTAGCTTGAAATAACGTACAGTTACGCTGCGTCTTCAATATGAAGAGCGATACAGAAACAAGTGATGCCAGTTTCACCACAAAACTTATGGAGGTTGAGGATTTTTCTCCTCCACCTTCTCCCGAGGCAGACACTCATGGTCCAGACCGAAGAGGACCTGTGTCTCAGTGGTAAAATGATGCTAGCATCATAGCTAATAAATGCTAACGTATGAAGCAAACAATCCTGAGTGAAACTTTTATTGCAAATCTCATCACCAGGACGGAGTTCGCTGGATTCAATGCCAATTGCACTCAAACACTGTTCCCTAACTTCCAAGTCCACTGGAAAGTTGTGCAAGCCAGTAGATTTTTGACGACCAAAGGCAGCACACCTACGAGCCATGCTAAAGCTAACACGATAATGACAGACCGTTACAGATTAAAAAATAGGCAAGTCTTTTATACTGGAGCTACAGCATGATGATGTGGAACTTTTTAATTGACATAGGACTTACACCAGTTGACCAATCCTAAAATTCAACTGAAATACCCCGTTTCAACCTGTAGGGGGCAGCACTCAGACAGATTTTGGACTAAATTTCAGGAATTAAACAAGTGTATTTAAAATTGTCAAAAATGTGACAGGGACCAACACTTTTAAAGACTCATTTACTGAGGTCAAAAGCCCAAAAAAAGTTGATTTAGTGTTTGGTTACCCTTTAAGTTTCAGTGTTTTGCAACCAGCATCTAGTGGTCATTCTAAGAACTGCAGCATTTGATATTTGTGGGTTTGCATCAAGTTTTGCAATGGAAGCCAGAGGTTTGCTGGGGCTCATGTAAAAGCCATAAACAGATGTTTTGTGGTTGAATGCAGAAAGTTAGCCACACTTGAACACTACAATCCTCATTATCTGCTAATCCCACTCTGGTATTTATGTGGCCACTTTATGACTGTTAGTGTTGTTCCCAATCTTCTACTTTGTTAAACAAATGGCTGTGGAATAATTAGAAGCAATATCCATAAATATACAGTTTTATGAGCATCAAAAAACCTAGTTTTTCCTCATTGAAATTTCAATAGTTTTGGATCTTGCTATTGAGCTTTAAGAAAAGAGGATTTAGTGACATTCACAGCTACCATTTTGGTAAAACATTGTATTTGTTTTTTCATATTTTCTTAATATTGGCCACATTCTTCTGGCCCTCGCTCCATTTCTCTGATGATGTCCTGTTTTTATTGCCAAAGGGATGACAAGGGAAATCTTCCAGATGAAGATCCTGGATCGGAAGTCCGTGCTGCAGAGGGTTCTGAGTCACCAAACTCCTACCTGGACCAGGAGTGTCGAAGACGATTTCCCCAGGTGGAGGAGGATGCTATACTTTACTGCTACGAGTACGACCAAAACCAAGAGGCGTCATCGGTCCAAAGGGGGAGCACTCCCACTTATGGTAAAACCTCTGGCCTCTCCAAGAACGCATGGCTGTAGTCATGAAACCAAAGGATTTCTTCTTGCGAGTTTATTTTCAGCTGTTTTTGAGACGTCTGATGCAGTTTGATGTGCCTGCGTTTGTGCGCACACGTGGGCAGCGCTGAAGTATTGACGTACCCTGTGCCTCCTTGCTGCAGGCAGGCTAAGGCCCATCTCAATGCCACTGGAGTACAACTGGGTGGGAGACAACGAAGACCTGGCGAAGCTGAGGAGAGAGAGCAGGAGGGGTGAGTGGGAGTTAGTGGGAGACAAGAAGATGGATAAGGAGCCAGGGAAGGACGGAAGGAGCTGGGGTGAGGGGGTGGATATCTCATAATATCCTCACCTTCTCAGATCTTCGAGCCAAGACGCAGAAGCATGAGCTGGCCTGTCAAAACTAATAACATGCTGGATATCATCTCCAGCTTCTATCTCCTCCATACTTTCATAATCTATCGCTGCCTTCTTTTCCCCTTCATCCCTCTCTCCCTGTTGCTTTCAGCTTTCTTTGTGGGGATATAAAAAGTACGCTGTTGCTTTGGCAACTGTATCAATATATTTTCCTGAGATGCTCACATTTCATTGGTGACTGTTGAGCTTGGTGGTGAATACAGAGGGAGGAGACGCCGAGGCTTTAAATTCAGACTCTGAGAAAGACTCGAGTGATGTGTTTGTTTCCTCTGGGGATGATGGTTGCTCTTTGGGCTTTTCACAAAAACTGACATTGCTATATTTATCTACAAGAGGCAGCACACATCGGTTTGGAATTCTTTCTATTTAGCAACAGCTTTCTGTGACGGTTCTATTTTGTACGTCTGCTCTGGGTGCCTTTAAAAACACCAGAATGCACAAATTTAAAAACAAGTTAATTTTAGGTTATGGTATACCTTAAAGTCCCACTCCGATCATCTTTTGATCTATTTTCAAAGTGTTTCCAGTAGTCTTTTAATTATGAATATGTCCTTTTTAGCCAAAAACAGTTGTTTTCTAGGACATAGTTTCTCCAGAGTGGCAGAAGTTCATGAGAAATTCACCTGAGTTGTGGGCGGGACCAATGGTGCGGATCAACCCCACCCCCTCTTCCCGTCACCCATAACTGAGCTATCTGTTCACATGCTTTCCTGCTAGCTTACAGCTACTCTCAACCTCAATGTAACCTTATAGGTGCAACAAAAATGTACAGATATGAGCCAGATGTCAGGTCAGACGAGGAAAACGAAGGCGTACACACAAATGTAGTTGTCTACAAGGGATGCATCAGAATTGGGGGGGGGGGGTACATTCTACGTCACATGTTTTTTGTCTGCTACTGATTCACAATGTTCTGAAAAACGAAATACTCATAAAATGCAATTTTGAGCTTAGTTTTCTTTATATGTGTCCTCAATCATCAGGAAAATGCCAGAGCATGTTAAAAACAAAAAACAACAGTGTTTTCATCAGATTTGGTGTTTATGAAGTAAGTTGTAGTTTAGAAGTTGTTATAGCTGCTGGTTTGATTTCCTAACCTTTGAATCCTCTGTGTCCTTGTACAGGACAATGATGCCCATGTTCACCCATATTAATTAACTGGTGCATGAACAAGAGGAAGTGTACCCCAGAAGATGAATAATTTATAGAGTGCTAGACAATTTACATTTCTTTAATGTAAATGTAGTTAGTCTAAACAGATGCGTTCTTATGATATACTCACATTCATGTCATAAAAAAAGTATTTACAAGATTTCATGTACAGGGAATTTTACTAAACTAAAGATTCTGCTTATATGCCAAAAATAGTTACGGTGAAACTGCTTGGATAAAGAGTTTTACTCCAAAACATTTAGTTAGAAATGTATTTCAGGTAAATTCCCCTTTGTGTGATGAATTATTTTTGTCTTACAAAAGCACATTAGCCTCCTAAAAAAATCCCTCTTATTTAAAAATGGGAAAAATTATTTTTTTAAACGTGCTGTTTTAATTTTAGAACAAAATAGAAAAATATTTTAGTACGTAAATCTTATAGTTCAAATTGAAAGCCTGAACTGGATTTAGAGTTTTATTCATTGTGTGTTAAAACGTTATGTTTGAAGGGAAAAAAAAATGGAACCCATGTCATTGGAGTCTACGACTTCTTACCAAGCACAACAAGTGAAATCCACCAGCTGAATATTAAACTTTATTGTGGGAATTCTATTTAGCAAGAACATTGACTGAGAATTGCATTTTCTTGTTTTCCAAATGTATCTCCATAAAATTCATTAGCCCTTTTTTTCATAACTTTAACTAGCAGAGAAATAACAGTTTAAATCATTATTTACCAAAAAAAAAAAATTTGATTAACTGTTACTAAAATGCGATGTCATTATCTTCAGTGCTGAATTTAGGCCTTTGTGTTAATGCAGAGAATTTCCTGCTGCGCTTTGCGAGCGAAGACAAACCATCCGGAGAGAACTTTCTGCTGAGCCGCAGCCTGAGTCAGAACAGGAGGAAGAGTGAGCGACGAAGCAGCCCGACCCATTACACGCTCGTCCCTGCCCTTCAGATGGAGGTCGCCCTATCCACGTCCAGCTCTGAATCTGCATCTCTATATCATGTTAGTCACTTAAATGTGTGAAAACATAAAAAATATGTCTCTCAGAAGCTGTTTTAACCGCTCCCTTTGTTTGCAGGTGTTTGAACGCTCCTCATTGCTGTCAAGGTCTAAGAAAAAAAACAAAGGTACAAAAAATAAATTTGATACTTGAGTTTGCCCCATACTTAAAATACTTTCTAGCACACGGAGCGTTCACTGACCCACTGCTTTGCTTCAGCCCCTACAGCTGGAAGTCCCATGTCCTTAATTAGCAAGAGGCGGATTTCATGCAGGGACCTGGGTCAGGGTGACTGCCAGGGCTGGCTGTGGAAAAAGAAAGATGCTAAAACCTATTTTTCACAAAAGTGGAAGAAATACTGGTTCATCCTAAAAGACACGTGCCTCTACTGGTACATGAACGAGGAGGTGAGTGCACAGATTTTCTTTAAAAAGAAAAGGAGAAGTGTTAACTCAAGTGATCTGATTTAATCTTTTTTTTTTTTAGGATGAGAAGGCAGAAGGCTTTGTCAGCCTCCCAGAATTTAAGATTGATCGTGCCACTGAATGCAGGAGGAAATAGTGAGTAATTTCTTAAAGAAAATATTTTAGAGGCTACTTGTTTTGAAGAAAGGCAACATTTGATTAAAAATATATGAACCTTATCTGCCTATATTCCTTTATTCTCGCATAAAATAAAAATCCCTTCTTTTTCAGTGCTTTCAAAGCTTGCCATCCGAAGATAAAGACCTTCTACTTTGCTGCAGAAAATGTGGATGACATGTCTCGGTGAGTTTACCACGGCTTTCACAGCCAAACAGTCCTGCATTCATCCCCACTCCTGTTCACAGCCTCCCTGCCCCTGCTAAAACACCCACTCCATAAAACAGAGAACTGAAGGTGATTGGTCAGCGCAAGAAATGCACACAAATGCAAGCGCAACACATCGGATTGGCTGCTTTGGCTGCTGTGCGTCACAAGTTTTTGTTCTCCCCCACAGGTGGCTGAGTCGCCTCAGTATGGCAGTGGCTAACTACTCCGAACAGGAGAACATGAGCCAAGAGCAGGGTGAGATTAACTCCTCTTGTGACGAAGCTGCAAAAATATCTTCATGTTATGGGTCAACAACTGCTGAAAATCATCAGCAGAACAGGCTGAGAAGATGTTATATAAGAAACACAGGAAGAAAAAATGTGTTTCTTTCCCTGGATTTTCACATGCTTTTATGAAACTGATGTCGAAACTCTACAACAGTAATTCTGTACCATGAAGTATTTCCACTGTTAGCTCTCTCATGAGAAGGATGCTGACAAGTGTGAGTGCTGCAGGTGTCAGGACTTCTCAGGAAGTAGGAAAAAAAGAAGAAAAGAAAGCAACACTTTGATGAAACAGATCACCCACACAATAAAGATCACACAACATACCGCAGTAAATATAAACCTACATTTATATAAAGTTAAATCAGGATGATTAACAAATAATTTAACCAAAATTAAACAGAAAAATCACTAAAGTAGTAAGTCTGTTTTTAACCTTCAAAATAATCAATAATCAAATAAAAATGATCATAATAATAAAAACCAGGTCAATTGGAACACCATGTATTTTAGTTAAACATGTCAACCTTTTAACCCAAGGTTTATTGGTTAATAAATGTATCTCAAAAAGATAATTTGGCCTTGGACAGTTTCCCCAATACTTGTTGGCCTTTCTTTAAGAGTGCAGGAGGAAAAACATATTTTGGAATAATTTTGGATTTCCAATTAAATTTTAAAAGCCATGTTAAAAAAACATGCAAGGTGGTCAGGTTAAACATGACCTGTTTTAAATTAATACAACATTGCCTGACTCCAGAATGTGCTTGGATATTTTTAAACTATGAATTTTTCCCGACTATGGAATTACCATTTGGTCACAATCCACTCAAACCAGTGGAGAGGCTTTATGATCGTGGAATGAAGATATTTGACAAAAAAAACAAAAACAATTACATATCACCACTGTCAAATTTTAATGTAATATGACATTTTAACTTTTACGAATGTTATTAATTTTGGCTTTTTAAAACTGAACAGAAAACCAAACCTGCCCAAATTATCTCTATCAAAACAGCCTACAAAGTCAGAATCAAAACCGCACATTTGGGTGGATAAACGCCCAATCTGGCAACACTGAATTCCCTGCTGGTAACTTGCTGTTGAATGGACTATTCCATTGCTGCGGAGGGACAGAGTAGAACAATACACATTTACATGATCAGTCTTATGCCACTTCAGTGATTTGGGATGTTTTTATGACACTGTTAAATAATAATGGCCGTAAAATTGATTTTAGGCACTTTTATTAGGTGTTAAGCTTGGAGCCCCAGAGTGTTGGGACTCCCAGTCACCTACTTTTGTCTTAAGTTTAATGAGTCCACGATTTAAAAGGCTGCTTCGTTTTTTCCACAAAGTGATGACACACGAATCTGCTTTTTTATGCTAGATTACTGGAGCGAGAGTGATCACGAGGACATGGAGATGCCCCAAAGATCCAAACAGGACAGCCCACCACCACCTTATGACACCTTTCCCAGAGCTTCCTCAGTCAGTTTTATTTTGGTTCATGTCAAAAATAAAGCAGACTATACCTATGCTGTCACACTGCTGTCCTTTTACATTCAACAATCTCTTTTTTTGATTTAGGTGAGTCCCTATTTGGAGCCAAAACGTGGCCATCTCTCCTCCTCGGACACTTTTCAGTCGCGCTCCTCTCATGAAGAGTTCCACCCCGAGCCTCAGGATAGCAGCGGCAGCAACAACGGCGCTTCCCCCGGCCAGAAGACGAGCAGCCACCGAAATTCGTGGCAGGACCAGATGGAGAGCAACACAAGGATGCACTACCTCCAAGCATTTCCTGTGGAAGATTCCCTCCAATCTGAGGACAGAGACCAGCTGGAGATGGAGTACCGCAGGCAGTCCACTCTGCCTGCTCAGCGCAGCCTGTTGCAGGAGCAGTACCGAGCCCTGCCGCTGCCCCTCAGGGACAGCATTGATTCTGACGCGGGAGGGAAACCTCGCAGCTTCACACTTCCGAGAGACAGTGGACTCCATGCTATTCTGGCTGCTACTGCTGCGTCGGACCAGAGAGAACCTAGGCAATACCCACTGGACCTGGACAGAAACGCAGGTCAGACTCTTGACCTTCACTCTACTTTTACTCTTTGCAGCTTCAACAATAAAATATATATAAATGCCACTTTTTTTACCAGCAAAATGTTTATCACTAAAGGTTCTGATGCAGCTCCTCAGAATTATTGACTGGTCCATCACTGACCTGATCTGAGGTGAAAAAACTAGAAAAACTAAAACTAGATCCATGGATACAATCCCACTCCTATTCTCCTATTAATATATCCTCCCCTTTGACAGGGATTGTGTGAGCATAAATAATCCATTACCTATCTGTCATTAATTATTCACCTCAGCCCATTCAGGGGGCTATCCCAGCTGTTACAGGGTCCGAGACAGGATTATCCCAGGTCCACAGAGAATCGAATTTGCAGATCAAACATCCCATAAAGAACATACAGTATATAGAGGGCTGTTCTTGATCTCTTTATCAAAAAAATATGAAGTTTTTTCTGCGTTTATTTTGAAAATTTGTAAAAATACATGGAAAAAATACAAAACAGTAAATTTTTCTCTTATTTTGGAATTATTGATATTCATATCTTTATTATCTGTCACTGAAAAATATGAAATTAGTAAAGTTAACTTTTAAAATATAAACTAAATAGGCAAAATTAAGAATTGTAGTTTTTTAAAATCTCTTATTTGTATGATTTTAACCACAGAAACAATAGCAAAGTCAGAAAAAACTGTTTAAATATCTTGTTAAGCAGTTATTACATGTAAAAAAATGTCTTGGACTGCAAGACATGATTTGGTTTAGTTGGTAATCAGATTACAAAACCATCAAACGTACAATTGAAATTTCTTTTATTTTGTCACTAAGATGCAAATCACACTGAAAATAAATTGTCCTCTGAACAGAGACACAAAGATTTAATAGCACTCATATGATTCTAATCAGAGTGAATGTAGCAGCACTGAGTGTAAAGTCAATTCAAACTAATAACACTCTATCAAAGTCAGAGCAGATGAAAAGCCTTCTAATCTAATCTGAAGGCGTTTGGTTAGATATTTATTGCAGGTCAAGAAATTCTCCTCTAAATGTAAAATATTAAATCTTATTTGACGGATGTCGAATTATTTTCACAAAGTGCAACATGCAGTTTATTCCTTTGTTATCACAGGAATGAGGAAATAACACCTTTAGTTAAGTGATTTATCAACACCTGTAAGAAGCAGCTGCAGCCAGAGCAAAACATAAAAAGTTGAATATTTTAAGCTGTTATTGAATGCAGCAGGTCAATCTTCTTTGATTAAGTTTAATGTCTAAGTTCTCTCACTCCCACACAGGCGTGAACACTCCGTCTCTCTGTTTTGGCTCAGTGTTTTCCCCGGCTGAGATGCCATGGCGCTGTTTAGATGGAGAAATATGGAGAAATCCTTTCAGCTTATGTTAATGTTGAAGGAATTTTTTTAAACCCAGCCTGAGGGCTCCTCTCTTCTTGTCCTCCTTTTTAACAGGCTGCTTCAGTCTGACACTACTGTAAGAATCCCACTCTCCAAACAGGAGTCAAACAAAGCCCGACATACAACCAAAGGGTCTGAGATTAACGTTCCTACTTCCAAAATACTAAAGCTGACAACTTCATCCGGGATTTGTTGCATTGTGCGTGTATTGCCAGCAGAGGGCAGTACAGGCATTTAGGCGAGAATGGAAAGAGGGGCTGTGGGTCATGTGACCTGAAGGTTAGAGGCCACAGAGGGGTATTATCTAATGTAGAACATGGAGACAACTCTAAGGGGATCAGATATTATCTTTTATGAGATTCTGACGATTGAAAAAGTTTGTGAAGATTTCAGAAGATATAAAACATTTTAAACTAAAAGGTAACATTTAACTTAAAACATGTTGTGCTACCTTTACATTTATCAGAGTAGTAGTAATCTTTATTTAACCAGGTAAAAAATCAATTAAGATCTCTTTTGAAAGGTTGACCTGCGGCCCAGAGGTCAGCAGTCACAAAATGATTACAATATAAATAAAACAATAGGATTGGAATCATAAAATAAAATTAAGTCAACAAAGTAACTTTGTATTTTAAAAAAACAATAGTTGCAAACAGTATGAGAATGTGAAAGTGCAGGAGATGGGTGAACGGATTGATTAACAAACGAAAAACACAGGCACTGTCGGATGGACTCTCTTTGCCACACAGAAAAGAACAAATACATCTAAATGAAACAAGTTTGGAATATTTTATTTCAATTTGGAGAGTATTCCAACGCAGAGGTAGCAGAATAGCTGAAGACTTGTTTCCCAGATTTTGTCAAAGCGCGAGGAACTTGCTGATTATAAAAAAAAAAACATTACTAGAGTGGACGACATAATAACTGGAGATGCAGTTCATGAATTTATGATTTGAAATTCATATTAACTTCTCAACACTAAATGCATTAAAAATGCAAATTTGCCACTCTTTCCGCATGACTTTCACACCCACAGGGTTCTGTGCAGATTGTCGGCTGTCTCTGCACTGTCAGCTGCATATGCATTTAAATTATTTGTAGCATAGACCCCATAACATTATATTGGATATGTCTGATGATTGAAAAAACAGCTCAGAGAATAAATTAAATTCAAAGTTAAGTTGAACTCCCTCTATTTATAATAGTAAAATGTGTTTATGCTCTTGTGTGTTTCTTCCACATGCATCTAAAAGCTTTGGTTTATTAAATGAATAAATTATTACATTTCCAAAATATCCCATTTTCTCAAATTTCAATCCCCCCCAAACACCAAACAAGAGTTAATTCCAGAATAAGCTGTTTAGCATTTTTAGAAGAGATTAGCCGAGTTTTTCGTTGCTGAGCTCAGCTCTGCTGTTCATCCTGCAAATGCATGTTCCTTACACATGTAGCATCTTTTATCGTGGAAATAAACACAAAATAAATCCACACAAATTTCATTATTATTTGCCAGCAGATCAAAACAAGCTCCTTACTACTAGCAACACTGAATCTATGGAAAATAAGACAGTAAAAACAAAATGCATTGTGTCTAAAATGCACATTCTGAATAATCAGCTTTCAGCTAAAGCAACGATTGATCTTGCATGACAATCGGTCTTGCCCTATGGTTCCAGATCAAATCTTCTGGATGGCAATAGTGAGATCTCACCCCTGAGGGCATGGTCATGACACATAACTGCCTCGCTTTTGGCAGAAAATAGCTCCTCTCCAATTTGATTTTGAATCCTTGAGATTCTTTTACATCATTTTTCTATTATTACTAAGAATGGTAAGCATTCTGTGGCTACTTTTTGCAAAATGTACATGTGACTGTGCATTTTTTTGTTGTTATTTTAGTACAAACTTCATCAAATTCTATTTAGCAACTGTGTGCAAATCACTTCTTTTGCCTATAAACGTGTGTTTTTCCATCTTTTTTGATTCTTTGAAATGTGCAAAAGAGCCACTAACACACATTTCTTTTGTCACAGTCCAACCCCTTACTGGTACCTTAACGTTACTAACCGTATATTGGCAGTAGCTAATTTTGACCACTTTTACTCACTTTTAAAGGGTAAAGCTTTAACCCTTTAACACAGTCAAGGCCCATGAGCCGGGTAATTATATCCAGCCCTCCAGATCATTTTATTTTATTGTTATTAATGGCCCGATGTTATCTTGCACCCATTTCTAACTAGTTACATTTTGACAACATATTGTTTCATAGAGAGTAAAATATTGAAAGTTATTTAGGGTTTAAGTTGATTTATCCTGGAATAATATTCCTGCCTTTCTATTATTCACAATTATGTTAAAAAGTTACGGTTTAAAAGTTTTAAAAATAGGCATTCTGCCAGCTTTTTGGACTATTTTGGCATTTACAAAGATTTTTTAGGCTATTTTGGAGTTTAGCTAATATTTTGCAACATGCTAGCTGTTTTGACAAATTTAGGCTTTTCTTTTAAGTTTTTTAGGCTGTTTTGGAGTTTAGCTAAAATTTCAGCTACATGCTATCTGTTTTGACTAATTTAGGCTTTTGGGTTTTTTTAGGATGTTTTGGAGTTGGGCTAATATTTACATGCTAGCTGTTTTGACTAATTTAGTTTTTTTCAGTTTTATAGGATATTTTGAAGTTTAGCTAAAATGTCATCTACATGCTAGCTGTTTTAGCTAACCTCAGGTTTTTTTCATTCTTTTTTTTTTTTAGTTTTTTTAGGCTAATTTGGCATTTACAGTACCTAATATTTTAGCAGGCTATCAGCTTCAGTCTTTTTTAGCTATTAACTTTAGCATTTTTAGATATCAATTTCAGCATCTTCAGCTATGAGCACTAGCATCTTCAGCAGCCAAATTCAGCTTACAGCATTCACACTAGCATTACTGCTGGTAATGCTATATCTCTAGTTCATAGTTGTTAAAAAGTTATGGTTTTAAAGTTTAAAATTTTATTTTTTTAGAGTTTTTAATAAATGTTTCTACTGTTCGGCCCACTTTATTTTGGATTTTGGACCCATGTGTGATTGAGTTTGACACCCCTGCTTTAACACCTGAGGCGTCGCTGGTGAAGCCTAAACACAAAATCTTTAACATACTGCAAACGTTGATCGTGCTAACGGTTTAAAAGTTGCAGTTAATTAATGAATATAAACACTTTAGCCCAGGTGTTAAATGGTTAAATTTGAAAATATCTGACAAAATGTAAGAAAAACCCTGAAGGAGTCAGAGTTTCTATCTATTTTTTAATTGACTTTAAAAGTATTCCACACGCAAACGTCTTCATGTTTTTTTAAATTCTTTTGTTTAACATTCAACGCGTGTTGAAAAGGATTGCATGCTCTGTTTTCCAGGTCATGGCCGCAGCTGCAGGATACAGACGGACTCCATGCTGGATTTGTACCGGGCTCTGGAGCAGACCAGTTTGTCCTCCTCTGCTGACCACCGGTCAGGCAACCGCCTGGAATACAAGCGCTCCTTTGTCCGCAGAGTTAATGACCCCCTACTAAACGACAAGCTTCACCGCTTGCGAGTCCTCCAAAGCTCACTGAAGGTACAGCAGCCATTCTCATTAGGGATTTTTTTTTAACAAGCTTGCAGCATTTTCTCATAGTTATTCGTTTTCTGTGCCCACAGAATGTTCCTCTTCAAGATACAAATCGTTCGTTGGGCTTTTTGGGGTAGCCTCCTGAGGATCCCCTCTACAGTATTGCCTCCTCCTGTGCCCTGGCGTTGCCATATTCCTCCTGCTGGAAGCAGAAGGCACCAAAATTCTCATTTCACTTTCTCAGCTTTCCATCTTTTCTCCCTTTTCCTGCTCTTTCCGCTTCTCTCGGTGTGCACAAGCACAAAGACTTGACGCCCCTCTTTACCTCACGCCTCTCTTCTTTAGACGAGGGCTCAGACACAGGAAGACATACGATGAAGCAACTTGAAAAAGCACTTTGTGTCCATGTCAAATGCACGGTTACCTCCCCCCCCACCTCTTTTCATTTGTGTTCAATTTCATGCTGGAGTTGTGTACTGTTGCTCATTCAAATGATTTGAAGTTGTGCACAACATCTCATTATGCATGTGTGTGTATGAATCATGTGCGTTTGTTTTATGGGTGTACAGGGTGTTAAACATATTTTACATATTTAATATTACATTCCAACTTCAGTGATTACGCAATGTTTTGGGGTACTTATTAAAATTGTACATCAAGTGCTGTGCCTCAGTGATATTGAATGTACATCGTACCTTTGTGAGACAGGCGGGAGAAGATTTTGAAACAAGCTATTCCTTAAAGCAGAGGCACAAAAATACACTGCTTGGCAATAATGAACAAATCTAAAGGACAAAGGAACGATCAGAAAAGTTGTCTATTTTTGTATGCATGCTGTCAACCTTAGTGTTTGTATAACAGTTTTGTAATTTAAAGTGGTTCATAGGAATTGGTGTAAACCCTTCCAGCTCCGCCCTTCTACGAACAAATAAGCACTCGAACCCCTTTGTGTACTTTTTTTTTAATGTCACTAAAGTATTTTTTTGTATATGTGTATGTTCACCATCAGAAGATGTTTAATTGTATTTTAAAGTAATTCAAATAATTAACATTATTAAAAGCATGCTTTGTAAGATTCAGACATGTGACCATGACATTGGAAATAAAGTCACTGGTGCCATAATATCATTACTTTTTTATTAAATAAACTGTTGTTCAGGCATACAAAAGACTTGATGTTTATCTTTTAATGCACATGATTGTTGATTCTGACCTCTTTGTGGATAAATAATAAGAGTTCCATTTGTAATCAGGAAGTGGCAGTCACATTTTTACACGCCGAGGGGTGGCCCTGGAGGTTTTAAGAAAAACTTACAATTTTACGGCAACCAGATAATATTTTGGGCACATTTGAAGGTTGTGTGGTGGCAGTCCAGTGACAGGCAGATAGAAGAATGAGTATTGATTGATAGGTCTCCAAGGTTCCCAAAATTGTCTGATGACCAGCCGATTTCTCCTTGCCCAAGATACTTACATTATTGGGGCAGACAATGTTACTGATGCTGAGTTTGATCTGTTTGAGCGACTCCAGATGATCACATGACCCACACAAGTTCTGCCTTTTTCTGGCGGGCTTAAATCTGTCAGCAGTTTGTCCTGACGGTCATGACTGTCAAATTCTTCCATGGTTTCCCTCACAATTGTGTCTTCATTCCGGTCACTAACAAGGTCAGTCCAGGAATGTCCAGCTGTTCCTCAGCTTCCAAATAGGAAGCATGTTAAAGTAAGATTAAAGCAAACTTAGTTCCAGGAGTCTTTGAATGAATTCCAGTTTCATTTTCAAAGAGAACTGAACATACAGACTCTGTTTTGTCTAATGATTCATACAAAGTGTTAATTATAACTTTCAGCTTGCTGTAGAGACTTCATTGACGAAAGTGTAGACTAAAAAAATGAGCTAAAGTATATTCAGTATATACTGGAGAGGTGAAAACTATACAGGGAGGAAGCCAAAGTCATGGAAGTTGCACTTAAATTGCCGTGTAAGTTGCAAGAATAAAGAAAAAAACAATTACTTTATTAAATAAGAATTTTTGTTACGTCGGGATGTAATGTCATGCACAACTTACCAACAAGTTGTGTTTAAAGTTTTGTTTTTCCAACACTTTTTCAGAAAACATTGCTCACATGTAACTGATACTTGTTCGATTTCTGCACCATGGGTTTCTGTGGTGGCGGTCTACCTCTGCAGGTTTGATTCCTGCCTTGCACGCCCTCGTGTCAAAGTGTGCATTGGGCAAGACACTGAACTCCAGGTGCTTACAGAGAGATTGTGATGATGGATCAAGAAATCCAAGACATCATCCTGCCAGAAGCCCTTCAGCCTAAATGTAATATGTGGCAATCATAAATGAAAATTTGGGATGAGGGTTAAGGTGGCTTTTGCTACTTCTTTATGAAATTCCATCTGTACTAATATTATATCATGTATTACTAACACACAGCATTCTGTCTTTATGTTGCATTTATAAGTTTTGAGTTTGAGGTAAAACTGATGCATTCTGATAACAAAGGAGGGATCATTTCCCACTAAAAAAATGTTTGTATTTCTGAAATAAGACAGAAAGCAACTAGATCCATAAATACAGATTATTTGCAAAAAAATAAAATAAAATAACTACCAGCAAAAGTGCTTTTGAAAACTTGTAAAATCTCAACTTTCCTTTCTAAAGATAAATCTGCTTCTATCACTGAAATCTAAAATAATTTTCCAAGTGTGTATATCCTGAAGAAGCTTCTCATACACTTAAAGCAAAACCGGTAACTCCAGATCCTCTGGTAAATGTAAACAATATGAAAACCTGGTGCTCCCGTCCTAAGGAGAGCTTTCTGTGGAAAGAAACAAGTAAACTCCCTGAATACTCTCTTAGTAAATTGTCATTACTTGTCTCATGACAACACTTGGTTACAAGTCTGGTGGAGCTGGGAACAGTGATGTAGTTTTCCTAAATGTAATCAAGAAAGGCACACTCTTATTCTCTAATATGAACCTGGTGACCAGTGTGCTGCTTCACATCAACCTCTCTCCTCTCTTCGGAACAAAACCCTGACAAGCTGAGCCTTAATCCTCATTTTGGAGAGTCACTTTGCAGACGACACAATGTTTTCCGTCCGTATGATTGTTGTGTTGATTTTAGTCGCCTTTCTGATAAATGGTGAGTCCTGATGTAAAACCTCTCCATGTTTCTGTGCTTCATAAGCTTTCGTTTCTATGATATCAATGCGATTTTTGTTTGTGTTTTTTGTTTCGTGCAGCAGCTGAAAATGAGGCGGCATCTTTTCCCTGGTCGTGTTCCAGTCTCAGTGGACAGTGTAGAAAAGTTTGCCTCCCTCACGAGATGTTCTTCGGACCTCTTGGATGTGGAAAAGGTTTCATGTAAGTGTGAATATTTCTGATGCTTATTGTTTATGAATTACTTAAGATGAAATGCAACAAATTGTGTTTTATGTCTGTGTTTAGGTGCTGTGTGTCTCATTTTCTATGAAGGATGCAGGTTTGATGGATTCCTGCAGGAATTCGGTTCTTAAAAGACCAAAGAAGATGAAACTCAGAAATACCTGCAGTAAAGGAATGTTTTGGCTTCTTCATTATAATTCTGTTTTCTCTTAACTTTATGTTTTTTATGCTTTTTTTTATATACCTTCAGCTAAAACATTAAAGTAAAAAAAATACTTATGGAGTATTTTGTTTGATTTTTTTTTCAACAATCCTAAATTATTTATTTTAGGATGACAATACTTTTTTATCAAATAAATGATTTGAATGCAAATGAAAGCTATGTAACAGATAAATGAACCATTAAATCATCAAATGTTTTATGCTTAAGTTTTTTACTTTTTGTTGATTCTATTTGAAGCTTGATCTGGTCAGAAACCTAAACGTATCTTAAAATGTCCAAATAAAGTAAAAAAAAAATGTGGTCACTTTAAGCTGACTTTAGTTTGATTGATTGTTCATGTAAAGCTGGTTTCCTTTACATCCCATAAATAAGATCATGTTCCAACTGATAGGAACAAGTAGGACAAGACAAATAACTGCTTCTATCCTCAGTAATAAAATGAATTCAGTGTTTTCTGTATTTAATTTCAGAGTTTATTTTTTGTAAAGGAAAATGTAAAAGTGGAATCATACAAATCCTACAATAGAGAGCAAATAAGAGTTTAAAATTAAAAGCAATAGCAACCTTGTTGCTATATGTATGTATTTGAAGCTAATAAATTTTGTTGCTGAACAACAGAAATGCACAACAATGACATGTACATGTGTGAGCTTTAAATCTTCACTCATGTCCAATCGCTCATGCTGGTAGAGTTTTGATAGAAGTTTCTCATTTAGAAAAAGACAGAACCAGTTATTGTATCAGAATTTGTTTTGCGTTTTTCGCAATGAATGAATGCATTCATAAAGATCCTTATGTTAGGCTACTTTAAACTTTATGGGTTATGGTGTAGTCAAAGCAGGGTTTTATGTAAAAAAAAAAAAAAAAAAAAAATCAGCCAAAGTGAGCTTTGAGACTTTCAGAAATTTGCAGTGTTTGTGGACCGTCTCCTGGATTACTCTGAGTAAGGTAAGCAGGTTTGTTCCTTAAATTTAGACATGCTGCTTGTGTAGCAGTTTTTCTTTTATCAAAATGACCTTCAGACTCAAGTGGTCACACAGATACTTTGCACTCGCAAAGACTAACTCCTTGTGACATTTAGATGAAAGGTCTTATGATAAAAGCTAAGGAAGTAATAGCCTGAAGTAACCCAAATAGGTTCATTTCATTTTTTTTTTTATCCCTACTATTTTGGAAGGTTGCAAACTAGTTTTCGTGTTCTCCCTGGTCATGTGTGGGTTTTCTCTGGCTTCCTCTCACTGTCCAAAAATATGTGTCATAGGTTAAATGGTATCTGTAAATTATCTCTAGATGTGAGAGTGTGCACGTGTGAGTGTGCAACAGACGGGTGACCTGTTCAGGGTGTACCCCACCTTCGTCCGACAGTTACTGGGTTGGCTCCGGAAACCTCGTTACCCAGAAAGGGATTCAGCAAATTCAGAAGATGGATGGATGGATGGATGGATGGATGGATGTTTTGCCATTATGAGCCTAAGTACCAACACTGCTTCAATTCTACCTTATCCTAGCAATTGAATGATTATTAGCTTAAAACTGAAATATCAGCTTTAATTAATTCTTCTAAATATAATACCAGTTGAGCAAATTAAATTATATAAAGAATAAAATAAACATACTTATTTAAGTTGAATTAATTCCATTATTTAATTACATTTTAGGTAATACACTCACTGTCCCATTACCATGATTTAAATATTATTCAACCAATGACGTTGTAAAAAAGAAAACTGACCACTTGAGGGCAGTAACAAAAAAGACTATCTTTCAATTTTGTTGTGGTGACATTGTATTGTTAATAGAGGTGAAAATACTACATATAGTTAGTATATTACATATCATAACTTTTTTGTAAAAATGTACCGTCAATAGTTTTACTGACTTTTATTTAAGTTGATGTATATATATATTTAAAAGTAGTTATTACTCTACAATAGTGTAGAATATGATTTACTGAATGTAAAAAGGAGGTGTGAAACCTGGAACCTCCAGATCCACCCCAAACAGAGAACCTCAAAGCAAAACAGGCAACCAGTGTCATCCCAGATCAGCCCTGGAGGAGTCCAGGAAACATCATCCCCTGGTTGACCTTAAATACTGTAGCCTCCACCCATGAATCACTGGTGGAGCCCACGCCCACAGATTGACTGAGAGCACAACACCACAAGCACCAATGACTCAAAGTCCACTCCAAGGCATCACATGACCAAAGGCCCCACCAGCCTAAGATAGACGCCCCGCCACCATCCAAGGTTCCCCAGCATACCACCACTATGAAATAGCCACCATGAAAGCCTCTGTACCATTTATTTTAAATAATACATCATTTTAATAACTAAATAGTAAAAATGTACAATTAAACATCAGCAAACCCTTGTAGCTGCCAAAAATACTTTAACAAAGGTCATGTTATTTATTTATTTTTTTTAAGATTAACACATTTAATTTAAATATTTCCATATACCATAATTTTCACATCATTTGTTTTCCTTTGCTTGGTTCCATTAAATGAGCAGAGATGGAAAATATCTATCTCAAAAAATGTAAATACATTTATATTTACTTTTTTATCTGAACTTTTTGTGTAGTTTATTAAAAAACCTCATTTTTTATGAACAGCTTTATAAAATAAAATACGATAACATAAAATAAAAAACAATAAAATAAAATAGTTCTAAAAAGTGAATAGGATACATATTTACTGAACAGTTAACCAGTATTTGAGTAATAATATTACCTGTTTTTTTTTTTAACTCTAACTTAAATTAAGCATTTTAGTGACCACTTTCACTTTGCTTGACCAACTTTGACTGCCCGACATCCTAAAAATAAACAGTTTACCTCACTCCAAAAGAATTCCAGCAACAGTTAGGCTAGAAACAACTCTTGTTTCTGGAACTAGAAATTCCCTCTCAGACGTTGTTGGACAGGCAAAGACCTGAAAGAAGTGACATCATTTCAATGTTGTGCAACTGGTCAGTTTCTCCATCTTCCTCAGTGGAAAAATCCATTTCCTTTGCATAGTTTTAGGCAAATTCCACATTCATTCAAACGCAATATAAATTCCTTTATATGCAAAGTATACTCTTCAGTTTTCAAACTCACCCTCAAGGGTCACTTGCGACAATTAAAGTCAAAGTAAAAATTTCCTGCAGCTTTGCAGATAACGGCTGTTTCCACTTTTGGCCACAGGGGGCGCTTTTGGTCAGATTTGCGTTTCGTACGTCACCACTCGAACAGGAAGTGGACTGAAAGAAGCAATAACAAACAAACTTAGCAGTTAGCACAATTGAGTTAGCAAGCTAAAGCGAGGTGAAGAAAGTTGTCGTTTGTTTTGCCATTCTTGTTTTGCATCAACTAAATAATAGTAGTTTGTGTTTTTTCCGAATGTTGATAAAACGATGTACGTAGACTTCCACAAACGTCGACAAATGAACTAAATTGTTATCTAACATTGACTAATACTAGCTAAACGTCAGCTAACCTCCTTGGCTTAATCCTCCTCGTTGGGTTTTTGTGAGAGATTTTCTCAGAAAACGCTTTGACGTTTTATAGGTAAAACTAAAGGAGTTTAATGTGAAAAATTATTTCCAGCCGTGAGGATTTTGACCACCAACGGAGCACTAAAATTCTACGGTAAGTAGCGCTGCAAAAGTAGCATTTTTAATGACTACAACTTACCTAAACTGTGGTTTACTAACATAATGACTCAATCAGTGGTTTAGTAGGTTAGAAATTCGATTCATGTGGAGTGGAAATGTTAATTTTCAAAGCTGAATGTGAAAAAACTTTCGCTTTTTATTGTAAATTCTGACCCAATGGATTGATTAAGATAGATAAGTATTAATGTCAGTCAAACCTGCAAGAAATTTAGTTTATATAATGCTTGACAGTCCTCTTACTAATGTCCTATAAGTATTGTTGTTCGTCATTGTCATATTTTTTCATCAATCCTAATTTACACACATAAATGCATGAAGGTGTTTGACTCAAGATTGTTTTTTTCAGTGTTTTTACTACCTCTTTTTTATAAAGCTTCGCTGTCTAATCTTGACATCTATTTCAAAAGTCAACGAATACAGAGAAGGTATTTGCATTAGCAGCAGAAAGAATCTCACTTCCCCATTGGCTTGGCCCTACTTTTAACTATTTCATGACAATGATCTCATATTTCTGCATAGAGCTCCCAGTTTTGCATATCTTTGTTATCGCAGTTTTATACAAATAGCTATTTTTATCTCAAACGGCTTTTATCATCTTTTTTTATTTGTGGGTTTACAGTCTTTTTGTTTTTGTTAAACTGTTTTAAATTGCATTTTTAATGCAAAACCACAGAGAGCGAATTCTTCTATGTATCAGAATTGATTTCATTTTATTCAAAAATGTTTCAGCTAAAGTAGACTTGGGTTTAAATTATAAAATTACTGGATTTGTCATCACTTTGATATTTCTACACTGATTCATCAAATCCAAAATATAATTTTCTAACATTTTTTAAAATAAAATGCTGTAAGTTTCCAATTTAGCAAATGAAACTTTCACTGTTGTTTAGTTTAAATTACTAGATTTGTCAAAAATCTTTTTTCTTAGGACGTATATGTTTTAATTTTAGGGGAAAAAAGTAAAAGTTTTACATAGACTTTGATTCCGAAATTGAACTAAATGGGAGCTTTTGAAACGATTGAATCATTTTAGCAGTGATGCCCGTCTTAAAACATAAGAATTTTTTTTTTTTTTTTTTTTATTCATCGATTGCTTTTCATTCAGGTTGAAGCACAAAGCCCTTTAGATAAAGCCAAATAAAATGTTCATAAAAAATTAAGTGTTTTAAAAACAGAAACATATTTTTAAAAAATACAATTAATACAGGACATTCACACAAACTTAGCACCCCTCCCTCGCTCCCCCAATTTCTCCCTCCACCCACCCAGTTCCCCTAAAATAGCCCTTATAATAAAACTGAACAAAGACAGAACTCCAGCTCTAAAGAAACAGTCTGGCTCAGTACTGCTGTGCGTAAGCAGTATTATGTGGATCTATTCATTCCAAGGCCCACCCCAACCACGGGGGTCATTGCCGCGAGGCCCTCTACAGCTATTAGGCGACAGAGCGGGACCCCAGCCGCTCCAACCTCCAGCACCGCAGCATCAGCCTCCCCAACAGGTGGAGCCGGTAGCCCCCTTGAATAATGGAGCCTTGTGAGTTAGCAGTTGGAGTAAAAAAAAAAGCTTTAAAAACAATTAAAACATGCACTTTAGTCATAAATAACAAAATAAACTGACCTTAAGAATAATGTCAGACAAATCACGTTTTCATGGAAGAGATACGGAACAGGATTTTACCACATGGTGCACCCACACTCATCTAAATAATCTGATCCTTAAGAAACTGAATAATTATCAGATTTCTTCTTTTAATAAACTCTTAAAATTTAGGTCAAACAACACATTTTTCAAAGGAATTTGTAGATTTATCTTTTGTTGAATACACATTTTTTTTATTTTGTTCATAGTTTAGTGCAACTAGAAGAAACCAAGCATGGTCCACCTCGGTGTGTGGTGCTTTGGGACTCATCTGAGCGCCCTTACACTGATACTCTGCACCGTGCTGGTACCATCACCAACACATGCTTATATATATGTAGTAAGTAACACGTTTTTCTTGTTTTTATTCAGATCTCCTTAGACTCTGTTGGAAAAAATCCTAATGCTTCTCATCTATTCTCTGTGTTAGAATTATAAAAATATGAGCTCCATGTTGTTTGAAGACCTGCCTGCTTTGTTTGGAGCGCCGCTTCCTGCTGGTGGCTTAACGGTGAGAGGATTGCAGCGGAGAACAATCCCATGCAGCTACGTGATTTTAAACCTAATTATTTTGTTTTCTTTAATTGAAAGGGCCTTTTGGTGTCATCCCAACCAGCTAATGGCTGTGCACCAATGAACCCTCCTCCTCCCTTGCCGTCCTCCCTTGATGCCAACACTACTAAGTTTGTCGCTCTCATCAAACGCTATGATTGCAATTTTGATATAAAGGTCAGTTGTGTTTGCTGGAGTGCTTTAGTGGTGTTTCTGAAGCTAATTTGGCTAAAGCAATGAACTGTTTTCAGGTTTTACATGCACAACAAGCTGGATACAGTGCTGCAATTATTCACAACATGTATTCAAATACTCTGCTCAACATGAACTACAGCAACGGTGAGCGTTTACACCACATAGACAGTTTTAAGCAGAAAAGATCCGTGTCACATAACGGCTAAATAGAGATTTTCTTTTCTTCCAGACACTATTGCAGAGCAGATCGATATCCCCTCTGTGTTTACCAGCTATTATGCTTCAGAAAACCTCCGGACGTACCTGTTTCCAGAGCACGTGTAAGGGATAAGTCAACATTTTTATGAGATCTAGGTCATCATGTTGTGTTTTAAAAGCAAACAGCTTTGAGCAGGAACCTCCTCATTCACTAGTATTTCTGTTTTCTGACTCTGCAGGGTGTTTGTGACCCTTAAGCCAGAATTCGCCTTCCCTCTATCATACTACCTCATTCCCTTCACGGGGGTAGTTGGCATGATCATTATTGTCATGTGTGTGATCCTGGTATGTATTTAAGGCTCTAACAGATTACTGTTTGTTTATTTTTTTAAACTTTGTGTCACATTTTAGACATTTTTGCACTGCTACCTACATTATTGTTCCATAAAACAATGGTCTTATTGTATTTTTGCAAAGCTGGAGGCGACTAAAAGTCCTCTATTCACAAACTACACTCGTTTCTTAGAGACATTCTGACCTAAATCACTCACTTGGAACAATTTAAGTGTTTTAAATACACATAATGCCTATTACTATTGAGTTTTGTATGCTTATTTTCAAAGCTGATATTGTCTTCTCTTCCCTCTCAGGTTATACGATGTGTGCAGTACAGAAAACGGATGAGGAAAAACCGTTTGACAAAGGAACAACTGAAACGCATTCCAACACACAGGTTCACTAAAGGTAATGCTCTTTTTCTCGTTCCTATAAGAGTTGAAATTATTATACTAATGTGCTTCTGAATTAATTTCTGTTTGTTTTAGGGGATGACTATGATGTCTGTGCCATCTGTCTGGATGAATATGAAGAAGGAGATAAGCTGAGAGTTCTGCCTTGCTCCCATGGTAAAGATAAACACATTTTGCCTAAAAGCATGCGTATAGATAAACTATAGACCGCTTATACGTGATGTCACAGCGCCTGCATGAACGCCCTGTATTTTAACGAAATACAACAAGCATAAGTAGCGTTAATATTGCAATAATAATTATCATCCACATGGTGCAGGTTTGGAGACGGACAGACAATCAAACTGTTCAGGAACATTCAGGTTCTGCAGGAACTTATGATGATACTTCCTCCCATTTAGGTGTTTTTGGGAAAAGTTTGCGTGTTTTCCGTTATTCAATCACTGTTTAAAACAAAGAAAAGTACCACTTTGCACCCTTTCAAAAGTAATGAGGTGGCACAGGCACCAGATAAAACAAAAACGGTACCCATCCCCTAAATATATATCACTTTTAAGACAATTCAAATTCAATTCAATCTTTGGAATCTGTTGGCTGCCACTCTTCCTGTTTGAGTGCGGCGATCCATCTTTCTGTCTTCATCCCACAGAAATCGGTAAAATGAGAGTTTGAAGTTTTTGTGTTGTGACAAGCTACTATAAATTATTGGTCCCATGATGAGATTCGGTGGCCGTTTCTCTATATGAAAATTATTCGTCGGATGTATCAAAAACTCCATGTTTGCCTGACTTCCAAAATGGCGGACTGCAGTGCATTTGTGTGACGGTATTGCAAGTGGTCTATTTGTTAAATTTGTAAAGTTGTTTAGCAACAACTTAATAAAAAAAAATAATAATAATTTAAATAAAATAAAAAAATATTTTGTTGATTTGATGCACAAAAGGATAAAAACTGTTGGAGCTAATTCTGAAGCCTTTTTGCCATATAATTTTTATTCTATCTTTGGCACAAAATAAACAAATATTTATGATTTTTTATTCAAATTGTGGATAATCTACTATTAAATGACTGAATTGATTTATTACAGTTTGAGCCTTTCATGTACTTTGAATCTTATTTGAGTTATTGGGATTTAAAGGTAGGTTGCACTTGTTTTTTTTTTTTTTTAATAAGAGAGTTTTTCCCAAAAGTTAAAAAAATTTGCAAAAGAAAAATATATGCATTCTGGGAAATGTAGTCTTTTTCTTTCTTTTGTAGATAAAACTATAACTTTAGTGAGGTTGTTACCATGGAGACGTTGTTAAAGTGTAACTGTTTCTATGCCTCGTTTTAGTGGATGATTGTCCTTCAGTTTGTTTTCTCATGCTTCACAGCTTACCACTGCAAGTGTGTGGACCCGTGGCTCACACAGACCAAGAAGACGTGTCCGGTGTGCAAACAGCGGGTCACCCGCAACAACCCAGAGCACTCCGAGTCCGACTCCGAGGAGGAAACCAGAGGACGCGGCGAAGAAGACGGTGATGCAGACTCTGAGCGCACCCCTCTCCTTCGACCTTCCAACCCCGGATCGCCATCGGGTAGCCCGGGGGCGTACGCCGCCACCACTACCACCGCCCAGTGCCTCGGCTCCCCCGCACACCGCGACTCGCCTATCTTTGGCTGTGAAGGTTACTACTCCCCAGAGGAGGACACAGACTCAGAGAGCGATGCAGACGGGGAGCTCCTCCACACTGATGATGACACCGCTGAGCTAATTGGTAGGAATCGAGTGGAGATATAAAGGCCTGGAAATAACCAGATGACAGAGTTGGTTGGTTGGTTTGTGGTCAGCCAGACTTTTAAGATAAACTTTTACATATGTTGACTGTAGAAGAATCTTTTACACAATAATGTTAGGTCCACATAAGTGTCAAAGCATTGATCTGTTTCACCAAAGTCCAGAGCTGAAGTCCACTTCAATCCAGTCACTGTGGCGCTTGTGTCTTTTTGTCGCACGTTGTAGTTTATGACTTGATCACACAACACAACCTACTGCTGCACACTACGAACGCCCACTAAAATCAAGTCTTTTTGATCTCGAGCCTAAAGCAAAAAGCCTGTTCCACAGATGGTTTTTAAAGTGGTTTTCTATCTATTTGCTTTAAAAAGAGAGATCAGTAACATTATTTTTCTTGAGGAAAATTGTTTTTATTTCCCACTCCATTTTCAGCTTTGCAATATTTTCATTTAAATGTGGAGGAAATTTTTGTATTTTGATTTGATTTTTAACTTGTGTCTTTTCACAGATTTTAAAGTTATCCTTTAGAGTTTTTTTCTAGTTTATTTACTATTTTTCCTCACTTAACAACTATACTGTTCTTGATTTAAGGAAAAAAAATGTCAGTTTTCTGAGCTTTTTGCATTTTTGTTATTACTGAATGAGCCGTCAATAAGAAATGTTTTAGGAGTTTTTTTAGGTAAACAAACCCAAGTTTTTATGGCTAAATTAAAGGTCAGCTGACACTGTAAATAAATAACAATAAAACATGTTGCATTTTGTTTTTTGTTTTTTTCATTTTTTTGTTTTCCCAAACAGAAGAAAAGGATGGGATTATCATTGTTTTGGATTCTGGAGATTTTTTCAGGAAAAACGTCACATTGCCTTACTTTAGTCTTGATGTTTGTGTGTCCGTTAAATGTTAAACATTTTGAAGGGACAAGTTGGACACTCCTTTTAGCTTTGGTTGTTCTCTGTTATCACTTTTTTCTTATTATTCCTGTTAAAAGTGAACCAGAATTTTGACAGGCTTATTTAAAAACTCTAATCTGCACAAACATTAAAATGACGCTGGAGTTCTGAAGTAATAGTGCACACAGAGACTAGTTGGCCAAAAGTCTTTATACTCTTCTTTTGTTGTATATTTGCTTTATTCTGTAGGAAAGGAAATTCTCAGATTACTTCACCACAGACTGATAAAGTTCACGATCAATTTGACAAAAATGATCGCCTTCTACACGGTGAATCGCAGATTGATTGAGATTTATTTCATGTTTTGATTTGAAAACTCCATAATTTTAAAGTTTTGGGTTTGTCAGCTGTGTATATAAAAAACAAATCCTAACAATAAAATTAAAAAAACTTCAAATCATTTGTACTGTACCTTTGTTTGATCCAAATGTCTGTTATAAATTTCTCACAAAAACAATAGATATTTATCCTCTGTTAATGTTTAGAGCATCTCCCTTATTTAGAATGTGCCTGTAGGGAATCTGAGTGTCAAGAAAAATGTACAAAGCAGAGCTGAGGAGATATTGAAAGCTACATGCAAGGTGCTTTTAAATGTCACGGGAAAGAAACTGTTGCCATCTGTTTAAGTGTTTTCTCTTTGCAAAAGCATATTCACCTGTAATATTTGACAAATAAAGCCTGGAAAATAAAATGTTTTTGTCAAATGACTTTACCTCGTGGGAGATGATCCACTCGAAATCCAAGAAAGATTTACTTCTGATGTTCTGGAGGGGAAAAATTAGGAAAAAATATCAGAAAATTCTAAAAAAGTCTGGTAAAGTAATGTCATTCTTGTCACCTTATGAATCAGTGGAAGCTACAAGTTTTCTGACATATTCATGAAATTCTGTAAAAGTAGAGAATTAATTAAAGTCTTAAATCCTATAAAAGTGAAGTCTAATTAAAGTTTTAACGAACCAAAGTTTGACTAATAATATTAATGCCCCACTGGCAACACGTTTATAATGTTCCAGCTAAAATTACACATTTCTTTTGTTTTAATGTCATTATAATAAACAGTTTTTCTTGTTTCTTTTTAGTAATCTATTTTTAATTATCCAGGTCTGATATGTTTTTAGTTGTACATGGATGTCTTTAATAAGTTTTATTTAGCTGGCCGCAGTATTCTTTTATGAACAGATCCTGAATTGAAAAAGCTTTAATCCTTTTTTTTAACTTTAGAATTTTCTTCTGCTTTAATTATGTGTCTCCTGCAGCGGTGAAGAAAAGATCATTCAGGTCTGAGCTGAATTAAGACAAAAGTCAGTTGAGCACAGCCTGGTCTATTCTATTCACTGTAAAAAAATAAATTAAAAGCAAGGGGAAATTAATAAATTTATGCCACCCATAAAACATTTTAAATTATATATATATTTAATTAGTTACCATTAAATTATGCCACCTATAAAAGTGAGAAAATTTTTTTTTTAAGATTGTGAGACAGAAACAAGAACACAGCGGAGTAACGTCACAATGATGGAAAATCAACCAGGGAGGATATAAAAGGGCTTTTCCTCAAAAGAAAGTGCAGAGATTGGCGAATATTAAGAATTTATGAACTTGCTTTGGATCGCGGCCAACACACCAGGAAGGGAAAGATGTTATCCTCAGTGCTGAGAGGTTCCGTCTTGATGTTCTTCACCTTAATGTCCTTCATGCTGCTGGATATTGAAGCCATTTCTGAAGAGAAAAGAAAGGTAAAGAAGCATCTTAATTTTTCTTTTAAATATTGTTTTGTGATGGTATTAGTAAAGAAGTCGTAATTAGAGTATATATTTTGAATTATATTTAAAAGAATTGCATTTTAACTGTAATTTAAATGATTAAACATAGATGTGCATATACTTTTTCTCATTTCATAATTAATGAGTAATTATATTTGTTATTAGGATGTTCTAAACGCTCCTTACTACAAGGAGCTGGATGGTGGAGCTGGAGAAAACTTCCTGTTTGGTCTAAGGGACGGCCAAAGCTTTCCTCAGATGGAATCTGAATTTTTCCTGGAGGATGAAGCTCAGGCGACTCGAGTGCTGCCACGCACCATCCTGGATTACATGAGGCAGCAGTTAAAGTTCAGAGGAAGAACGAAGAAGAGCATGAAGAGCAGATAGATTCAGCTGTTTACTGTTTCATAAAGTGTGATAATGCTGAGTGTGAAGAATCATCTAATAAATTGTTACTTGATTGCCAAACACTTCTGCTGTAATTTCTTTTTACATCATTTTACTTTTCACTTTAAACTGTTAAATGGCATCTCACAAAAAATATGTCCCAAACATAACATCTATTCTATACATAAAAAAACTTGAAATAATGTATTTTGTGAAAATGTTGTGTTTAGCACATAATCAAAATGAAATATATGGAATAAAACCTTTGACAAACCTGAGTTACACAGATCTTTACTAAATGCAGTTACAGTTTCTTGTCTATGCAGTACTACAATTATAATACGTTAAATAAAAAACTGTAAATAGATGGTTGGATGGACGGACAGACAGATAGATAGATGAATAAAGATGGATTGATTACATAAAAATAACGATTCCTCTTACAATTAACCATACCAATTGTGATCGGTACACTTAACCATCAATTGTTTTTGTTATTGCAAGTTGCTTTTACACAATTATGCTATTTTAATTTTAAAAAGACACGTTTTTAGAAAGTGAATTTACTCATACTGTGTATCTATAAACTGTATACTATGATATAAACATATAGCACAACTAGAAACTATTACTTCAACAAGACTAAAGGGCTATTCCAATTTTCCCTTAATTATCGCTGTAATTTGATTTGCTGATAGTAAATCATTTTTAAGATTTTTTGACTTTTTTTTCTTCATATTTTTAAAAACATGTAGCCATGGTTCACGCAATGATCCATCAGATGTATTTCTAATTTAATTGGTTTTCTCAATAAAGTTATAAAGATGTTGACGGGGGAGAGAAGAATAAATACAGCTTAAATAATTACTGTCCCTTGTATATTAGGTTTGGACAAAAAAAATGTATTTTTGTTCCATTTTTCTTTCACTTGCCCTCCACGCCACATCGTGGCGCTGTTGCGTTCTGGCTTGGTTTCTCTCGAACACTTCTGTGCATCACCAACAAGAAAAAAGAGGGAGACTGCGGTGAATATCATTCGAGGTACTGCTGTTCATGCGTTTTATTTGATTTTATAATTATTTGTTGGACTAAGCTATTCTTAGAACAAATAATTGTCGGCATATCTTTCTTCAGAGACGCCTTTTTGTACCTTAAATTTCATGTAACGTAGACGTTTAGCTGAGATTGCTAACGTCTTGGCTAATGTTAGCCAATAGCTACGATAGCATTAGCCGATACATTGTACTCTCTGAATGAAAGCATGATAAAGATCAGTTTTAGTCCCTAATAGTAACAACAATACATATTTTGTAAATCAACCAATGCTTACTAATACCAATACTTAGCTTGGCTTTTGAGCTTTTCAAAAAGGCATAGATTGGGATTGGGTTAGCGCGTCATTTCAAGCCTCATGCTTTATTTGAATAATCATTGTTTTTTCCCATCCTCTTGAACGCACCGTTCCTCTCACTATCACGGGGCTTTTCTTTAGCAGAAATCAGCTGTTTTTGCACAAAAAAAAGATTAAACCATCACATGTGTTGTCTTCTGTGATGGCTCTTGATCGTTTTTATGTTATATTTAAATAAACCTACTGTGCCTCAATCCAAATGGTATTTTCCAAGATCGATTATGATCGAGTCTTTTCTTCTTAAGACGATTTTCGAATGATATAAATTGTTTCAATTCAATTTACAACTTGCCTGAGAAAAGTCAATCTGTATGGATTGTAGGAACATGAATTGATTCATCGATTAGATCAAATAATTCTTACACCCCTAGGCCGTAGCTATATCACTAATTTATTCAACCAGTTATTCAGTGGATCTAAATGTTATGTTCATGCTTTGGAGATGGGAGACAGCGATGACGAATACGATCGCAGGAGGAGGGACAAATTCAGACGAGAGAGAAGTGACTATGACCGCTCCAGAGAAAGAGAAGACCGTCGCAGAGATGACTGGAATGAGAGGTGAACTAAAACTACATTTCTAACATTTAATAATCTATCTCATCTGTAAAAGTATTCCATTCTACTCTCAATGGTTACATTTATAATCCTTTGAATATTTCAGAGAGTGGGACAGGGGTAGGGAACGCCGTAGCCGTGGTGAATACCGGGATTATGACAGAGGTCGGAGAGAGAGATTTACCCCTCCTCGCCATGATTTAAGTCCCCATCAGAAACGCATGAGAAGAGACTGGTAAGCTGAAGCAATGCCTATCCACCGCTCATCTTTTTAAAAATGTTTTCAAAGTCTCTTAATGTTGTTTTAGGGATGATCACGGTGGAGATCCATATCGGGGGGGTTATGATTTGGGTTATGGTGGAGGAGGGCCCAGTTATGGCCCACCACAGCCCTGGGGCCATCCTGACCTTCACATCATGCAACCACATCAGGGTATCCCCATTCAGGCAAGGTGAGATGTACAACCATGACACAGCAAGGATCCAGTGTTTTTATTACAGTTTCTGCTAAATACTAAGTTGTACTGTAAAAATATGTAAATCTATGTAAAGAATACAGGTTAAAAGGTTGTGACTCTTTTCTGTACAAGTGGTACAAATTTGTAAATTACCTTTTACTATGTGATTTTTTTACTTTGCAACCTCCTTGTTTGTATTTTTTCTGTACGTCTCTTATCTTCTTTTCTGTCTTTGATAAGTTAAAAATTATAAAGTTAATTACTATATTGTGTTTTTTTTTCTTTGAATGGGTCCACAAGATTCAGGTTTGTTCCACAATTATTCAGGAATTGTTTAGGATTAAGCACAGCTACAAAATCAAAAAAGAAAAAAAAACCCAACATAATAACTACAATCTGGTTTATTTCTTCAACGACCAAAATGTAACTTTTTTTTCCAACAAAGATTTTAAAGCGTTCCATTCCTAGATGGAAAATAGTCTTAATTACAGCTAATTTAATCTTCTCTTGTTCCTCTCAGGCTTGGTAACATCCATGAGATGGACTTGGGTCCTCCTCCACCGATAATGAAGAGCTTTAAGGAGTTCCTGCTGTCCCTGGATGACTCTGTAGATGAAACTGAGGCGGTCAAGCGATACAATGAGTACAAGGTTGACTTTCGCCGACAGCAGATGCAGGACTTCTTTCTGGCTCATAAAGATGAAGAGTGGTACGGTCTTTGTTGCTTTATCAGCACAGTGATGTAATGATCTTTCTGTATATTAGCCAAACATTGGATTGGATGAGATTAAATGGGCCAAGCAACAAATGTCTGAGTTAGCAGTTCAAAAATGTTAAAGTTTTAATGATTAACAATAATGGAGTGACATAAACATAAGCTTTAACCTCAAAACACAAGTATGAAAGTATGATGTGCATCAAGAAAAAGAAAACACACCCACATTCTAAGTAAAAACTTCATGATTTTGTTAATTTTAGCAATGTTTTTAAAAGTTTAATCAGACTTCTGTACTGATTTATTTGTTTTTTTTGCAAATTTGTCTAAATAGTTTGTTTTTAAGTTGATTTTTCTGCTTTTTTTGTTTGATTTTTAACACAATTCAATGTTGTATGCTGTCTGTTAATGCTTACTACACTTATTTCACAGGTATCATGCAAATTTGTTCTGTTTTGACTTAACCCATTCTTCTTCAATTCTACATCCACGTTGACGACGCTTTTTTCAAGATGAGCAAAACTGGAACTCATCCACAGGAGTCGCTTTTAGATAGCAAGGGCCCGCACTGCGCACAATGCAGTTGCTCCTAGACACACAGTATCAGGGATTATCTAGATAGACAGCCAACCTGTCCTCTGCATATAGAGGATTTTTTTTCTTCGCCGTTTTCTTTTTACATTCGGATCAAATCAGAACCCAAAAGCGAATTTGTGTGTATTCAGGCACACCTCTGGGGTGAAGTGGAGCGCATTTTCACAGAAGAAACCCCACCTCTTTTTATTTATTTGTTAATAAACTGGCAGAGCAACAGGTAACTGTGGTTCACTCAATGATAAACATTTTTAATGTGACATGATTATGCAAGTGCTTAATTTCATAATCTCTGTTGTCTTTTTTTTCTTTTATGATTTGGTGAGTTAATCTCAGACTCTCAATTGATTAAGATATAATTGTCTACACCTTAAAGGGTTAAAATATAGTTTAACATGGATTTAAAGTTAATTTGACATACTAATTTTTATTTTTCTGAAAATCACTCAACAGTGTTATTTTCAAAATTTTTTGATGATTTTTTTTAATGTTTACAGCTTTTATTTATTAAAAATAAAATATTTAACCCATTCTTTCTGACCCCCATCATTTCATTCCCACTCCTCTGTGGACCCCCCACCTCCATGCACAGGTTTAGGTCCAAATACCATCCAGACGAGGCCAGCCGGCTGAAGGCGGAGGCCCGGAGTGCCGTACACAACCGTCTGAATGTTTTCACCTTCCTGATGGAGAACGGCTGGTTCGATAATGTTTCTCTGGACATTGAACAATCTCCGGCCATCATCAGAGTTTTGGATGCTGGTGAGAACTCAGAAAGAATTATACTTTCAGGGATTTTATTCACTTAACAAATACTTTAGATTTTGCTCAGCTAAAGTTCTAAAGGTTTACTGACAGGTCACTAAAATAAACTTATTTGAAATTACTGTTCTCACAATTGTATGTCCACAACCTTTAATTATAAAGGATTCTGTACACAAATGAACCTGGATTGAGGTGGAAATGAGCTTACTCAATTGTTTACAGAAAAGAAGGTTTTTCCAAAGTTATTTGGTGATATTTGGTAGAGAAAAGTAAACAATTTCTGGAAAAATATAGCTTCTAACAATCGATATATATATATATTTAAACAACCAGAATTAGGTTATATTACTTGTGTTTTAATAGTTTTTTTATTTTTATTTTAGTTGTTACGACTTTTAAAAAATCTAAAGGAAAAAAAAAATATTTATATGTTCTCTCGCTATATCGCAGTTCATCTTTTGTACGGTCTCACTCTTTTACTGATTTTTTTTCAGTGCAATTTGGCATGTTTTTTTGTTTTTTTTAATGCACTGTGTTCTGCGTCCTGATTGGCTGTTGACCTTATCACTCAATCTCCATGCCATGTCTCTTGTACAGAATACGATCAGCTTGACAAATCTACATATTCAATCACCATCAGATCTTTGCTTTAATTCTATAATTCTGGACACTTTTTTCTATCAAGGTTTTACTTTTTAGAGTTTTAACGAAAAAAGTGCTAAAATGTTTGTCTGAGAAAAGTGCACAAAGTGCGTGGTGAAGGGTTTTACAGCCTTAAGACATCTTTATTACTAATTGTCAGATTCCACCTCATATATCCCCCATCATAAACGAGGAAACACTGTATTGGGATTTATTGTTTTTGACGGTGGTCATTTAAATGCTGCTGACTGCAAGTTTCTGTAAAAAGGCAAAAAACTAAATAATTTTATAAATTAGATTGTTCTCTTACATGCAAATATTTTGCGGTTACAAAATAATTGAATAAAATACAGCATTTTAGAATCAAATATATGCAAGGTTTTCAGAATGTTTAGATAAAAAAATGTAAGATTGAAAATGTGTTTTTGCCTTCTAGAGTTCTAAAACTAAAGCAACTTTCCTTATTATTATTCCTTTTTGTTTTTAGTAATTTCTTTCATTTTTGGGTGTTATTTTTTTAAATTTCTTAAACCTTTAACACTCCAACCAAGACCAAATCAATAAAAAAAATCTGCTGCTTATTGCCTTGGGGGAATAAAACACACAATCAATGTTTTTAATGTTTTCTCTGCTGTTGTTTAAGCAAACAGTTAAAGGTTTTAATCCTGTTACTTTTCTGAGTATCAATTTTCACCATTTCATCATTGAATTTTTTAACTTTCTACTGTTTTATGTCAGGATTTTGTCTTTATTTTGTTAATTAAAAACCAGATACATCTGTCTTTATACACCTGAACAACTCACTCTTTTTGTGTCCCTAGCTGTGATAAAAATGGAAGGAGGGACGGATCACGATCTCCGTATCCTGGACATGCCGACTGAGGAGGAGGAGAACAAAGACAAGTCGGCGTCTGCTTCAGCGGGAGACCAACTCTCAAAGAGGGAAGATGTTAAAGTCTTGAGCGGAGAAGGCAAACCTTCTGGAGAAAAAGACAAATCTGAAAAGGTCAGAGTTTATTATTTAAGTAAGCTAATCAATTTTCTTTTGTTAAAGAGTGTAAATGCTTCAGCAGGAGGAGAATGAGTTTGTGGGCACAGACCGGGAGGCTTCAGGAGACGGGGAGGACTCGAAGAACGAGTCAGAGAAGGAAGCCGTTAAAGAGGAAATGCCTTTACCAAAAAAGGTTTAATTTTATAAATTCATTTATCAAAAGCGTTTGTTTGCTCCAGAGGAAATGAACCGCAGAGCAACACCGACAGCTCTCGTTCCTGTTGATAGGCGAGAAGAAAGCGAAAGCGCAGCGGAGACAGTGATGACGAAGCCAGCCCCTCCGAGAGCGACTCTGACTCAGACTCCATCTCCAACTGCTCAGACAAATCTGGGAAGAAAGAAGAGCTCCAAGACAAGGCTGTGGAGGAAGATGAGGGCGAAGGTGAGGAAGTGCACACACCCCCCACTACTCACTCTCACTGTGGATTTAAAGCTCTCTGAAACCATTTATTGCTTTCATGGTAAAGACGAGAAGCCAAAGGAGAACTCTGAGGAGGACAAGAAGGAGGAGAAGAAGCCCAAAGATGACTCCCCCAGACCACGGCCGCTGCACAGGACCTGCTCTCTTTTCATGCGCAGCATTGCCCCCACCATTTCAAAGGCGGAGATTATTGCAGTGAGTTTGAAAGCAGCAGGAGTTTGTTCATGTAGGAAACATGGTGACTCACTGAGCAAACTTTTCATTTTAACCTCACAGTTGTGCCGGCGATACCCGGGGTTTCTGCGCGTTTGCTTGTCTGACCCTCATCCAGAGCGCAGGTTGTTATTCTTTTACGAAAAGTTTGCTGACTTGTCACCTTACTAAGAGAAGAAAGTGTAAAGAAGTAAAAAATTATGTTGTCTTTTTAGGTTTTTCAGGCGTTGCTGGGTAACCTTTGATCGTAGCGTCAATATCAAAGAAGTCTGCTGGAACCTCCAGAACATTCGCGTATGTCTCCAAATGCAACATTCATCTGTTTTTGTGCCATTTTTCTGGTTTTGTTTTATTCCAAAAGCTATGCAGTTTTCATTCCCTCACACTGAAGCAGAACCCCTTCTCCCGACAGCTGAGAGACTGCGAGCTGGCTCCAGGGGTCAACAGGGACCTGGCTCGCAGGGTGCGCAACGTCAACGGAATCACTCAGCACAAGCAGGTGCTCCGCAACGACATCAAACTCGCGGCGAAACTCATTCACTCTCTGGATGAAAAAGGAGACCTGTGGAGCAGCAAAGCTCAGGAGGAGGGTCCGGGCTCTGAGGTACGGGCCCCTCTCGTGCTCGCTCATCGTTGTGAAGATTTATTGAGCTTCGTTTAATGTTGCTTTTGTGTTGATCTTCCTAAAAGTTACCAGCCTCCAACCCCATCTTGAAGAATATCACTGATTACCTGATAGAGGAGGTGAGTGCTGAGGAGGAGGAGCTTCTGGGCTCTGGGAGTGGAATGGACACTGAGGACGGCAACAAAGAAGGAAACCCCACTGAGATGACGGTGGAGAGGGATGACAAACTGGCCAAGGTTGGATATTTTAAAGCATGAACACAAATCCCCATTTATAATTTGCCTCTTCCTGTTTCCCACCCGGCCTTTTCAAATTAAAAGAATCACCCTAATCGCTACTAGTTTAAAACGCGCTTTCCTCACTTGTCTTATAACTAATGTTCCTGTCTTCATTTGGCCCGTTTTTCAGGTTTTGGATCGTTTGCTCTTGTACCTGCGCATTGTGCATTCAGTTGATTACTACAACACCTGTGAATACCCCAGTGAGGATGAGATGCCCAATCGCTGTGGCATGATCCACGTGAGGGGGCCCATTCCCCCCAATCGCATCACACATGGAGAGGGTCAGTGGATTTATTTATATGAGTAATGTCTGTTTCATGCTTTTGTCATGTACCTTTAAATGAGGGTTTTCTTGAGCATGAAATTTTACACATGCACCCAACTGAAGAAATGTGTTTTCCCGACCGTTTTATTCACATTCTTGTATTTCATTTATTTGCAAAAGGTTTCCCCCACATTCATTTTTTTAATTTTCCTTTTGGTAAATCCATGATAAATCATTCCTGTTAATTTTTCAGTTTATTTTACTAATGTTTGCCACAAATCACAATATTTTCACAGATACCATGACAGACCTAAATATTTATTGCAAAACTGGTTTCTTACCACTAGATGGCACTGTCTCACACATCTAGTCTTTATTGAATTCTCAACCTAAGAAGGTTCAAGCTTAAATATAAGCAATGAGTAGCTATTATTTTAATTTTGAGCACAGATTATGGTCAAAATATGAATGAAGTTATGTATTGTTACTAGTAATATGTGTGTATTTTAATGTATATATTTTTTACTTTAATTTTATAATGTAAATATCTTTAACTGGGGTACTTCCTGTCTTTAGCATACAACTCAACTAAATGGATTTCTGTTGTAATAATTTTACATTTTTGTCACTTCAATCAAACAGTGCAACAATGGCTGAAGATGATGGAAGAGAAGTTGACCCCTTTGTTTAGTTTGAAAGAAATCCTCTCTGAGGAAGAGGCGGGGAAGATGGGCCGCAAGAATCCAGAGGAGGAGGTGGAGAAGTTCATTTCTGCCAACACTCAGGAGCTGGGCAAGGACAAGTGGCTCTGCCCGCTCAGTGGCAAGAAGTTCAAGGTGAGGGTTTGAAAACAGAAGACTGGATTTTTCACCTTCTCTTCAAAAATGTTCAGTTTATTTTTTTTAATATCAAATCAACTTTAGGGTCCAGAGTTCGTCCGGAAGCACATTTTGAACAAACATGGAGACAAAATAGAGGAAGTGAAGAAGGAAGTGGCTTTCTTCAATAACTTCCTGATGGATGCGAAGAGACCGTCGCTGCCAGAGATCAAACTTCCTCCTCTTCCGGGCTCAGGACAGGGTCAGCACCGTCCTGCTCTTCTTTACCATCACAGACGGAACGCTGCATCTGCAGATCTGTAGCATCATTTTTCTCTTTCTTTACGTACAGGTTTACTCTCTCCCACCATGCCCTTTCCTCCTCAAGGTCCGATGGGTTTTGGTCAGCCTCGCCCTCCACTTATGGGCTATGGGGGTATGCTTTCTCTTCTTTTCTTTTATCTGGATTTAGGAATTATTTTCCAGTTACATTTTTCCATATTCTTCTGGGCAGGTGCACCTCCTTACCCCCCTAACCAGTATGGAGGCGGGAGAGGCAATTACGACAGCTTTCGTGGACAAGGTGGTTATCCAGGCAAGCCTCGCAACCTCAGGTAACCAAACTGACCTTTGTGGCAACAAAAGCGTGTCAGTTTTATACTCATTTTTCTGCCGTTTTCTCAACTTTTCCAGAATGTCTCGCGGCGATCCAAGGAATGTCATCGAGTATCGAGACCTGGACGCCCCAGATGATATGGACTTCTTCTAGATAGACCACATCTTTATTGATTTAGTGTCGTTTTGCCTGATTGTTTTTTTGTGTTTTCAGAAATATTTGGTTTTGTAATTATTATGGCTTTCCGACACGCCTCTGTACTGCTGCAAACTGAGTCCTCAATAAAATCCTGATTAAACCTGTTTACCAAAGTTGTGTTCATTTTATTCACACTGTAAAATGTTTGAACATGTTCAATACAGGAAACTGTTGGGTTTTTTTGGCTTTTAATCCAAGAAAAGCTTTTTTTTAAAAAAAAAACAAAAACATGCATTTCAAGCATTGTTTGATTTAAAAAGTAACAATTTTAATACTTTTTGGTGTTTCCTCACATTCTGAAGAAATCAAACTAGACAATAGAAACATGGGGACTTTTAAAGATTTGTAAAATTTGCCACAATCTTGTTATTTATGTAAGTATTTAAAGCAGGATGGAACCAGTACAATTTCAATATCTCCTAAAAGATTTCTAATTTTATTTATTTTTTTGTTGCTCTTTTTGAAAAGGTATTTTCTGTTCTTTTCCATATTTCAGTAATTTAGGTGGCAACAAACAGGAAAATCCAGCAAATCATCAATGAATCTGATAGATAAATGGATTTTGTGCCAAAAACCAAACAACCAATTACATCTGAACTTTACAACATGAAAAAAACGAGAAATTTGAGCTTTTTTTCAAAAAAACAACCCCCCCAAAAAAGAATATATTTATATTTTAGGCACACTTTTGACAGCTTGTCATGACAGTTTAAATGTTTCAAAAATATGTATCTATATTCATATTGTTTATATTTGAAGGATTTAGGTGATCCGATTTTCATGTGTAAACTTCTGTAAAACACTAAAAGACAGAAAGCATCTGTTCTCAAATGTACCTTTGTTTCCTTAAAAGCTAAAATCACAGCGTCTTGGGAGTGTGACTTTGTGGCCTTTGTACAGCGAGATAAACTGATGTGGAAATATTTTTTTATCCATTGATATTAAAAACACCCAATCCTAAAGCTGTGAGATAGCCAGCTAAAAATGGATCGGACAAACATCAGCTTTAAGCATCTGTAAAGTCTCCAGAATGAAGCTGAAAATTGAAATGGTTTCTATTTTTAGGTTTTCTTTACATTTTCATGCAACTTATTTTATAAATAAGTTGTAAGCTATTTCTCTATTTGTTCAAAAATGTCTAAAGATAGAGGGTGGAGGAGTTAAGATAAACAGTTTTCTCCATTTCTGATAGATGACTGGAACATCCAAACATCACAGGTGTTTACTGTAAAAAAGTTCTAAATGATTTGAAGCTCGTGACTTTCAGAAAGTCCACAGCTGACCTTGTGTTCATGGAACAAGTCAGTGAGAGCTTCCATGTAGAGTTTGTGATAGTGGTCCACTTCCTCCTGAGTTGGGGTGATGGTTTTAGGGACTGATATTGGACTTCCCACTGAAAAAAAACATAAAAATCCACTTATCGAAAATGTAAATGAATTGGATCTGGATGGAGATGGATCCAACACTCACCGACAGTAGTGACAGGTCTCCTGTAGGGGATGAGCCCCAAGCGCTCACCGAGAAACAGGCATGGAGCGAAGCCCATGATTTTTTTAAACAAGTCCTGCAGAGTGCGACCCACGCTGCCTTCTGTGAAGATCACCTGCTGGAAGAGCTCGTTCTCCCCGAAGGTGTAAACTGGCACCAGATCAGCTCTGTGGAAGACACGCTTTAGAGAAGAGTCCATACTGACAAATGTGGGTGTGATCTTAGTCTTCTCTTACCCAAATTCCAGAGCTGTCCTGACGAACCCTTTCCTCTGCTTCATGACCACTGTGTTGACCCCAGGAGAAGACGCCAGAGACTCTGCAGCTCCTCCCACCACAATCACCACTGCGTTGCCTTTGCCGCGCTGGGAGAGGAGGTGGGCGAGGCTTGGCTTACTGACTGGTAGAAGGTCTTATCACAAAGAACAGGGCTCAGATGTTGCAGGTGTTTAATGAAAGTGAAAGAATTGCTTCCTTTTCATTCATCTGCCCCAAATTTAAAGCATTTTTCTGCAGATTTGCTTTGAAATCAGTTGTGAAATTACCTTTGATAGAATCCTAGTCTGAGCATCAGTTCAGCTTTCAATCTAACAAAGTAAAATCCCTTTTATTTTAATGTCTGCCTCAAATAATCCTGGAGCTGATATAATTATAGTATTGTCGTCAGTAACGTATTGGTCCAGTTCCAGAAAAACCCTTTAATCAGTTTTGACCAACACAAAAGGGCTTTTCAGATTAAAACAGCAGTTTGTGGAACAGGGGATGGATACCTGCGCCCATCAGGTATTCCCGGAACAGCGGGATCTTGAACAGGCCGGCCAGGATGACCAGGGTGGAGTGTAGCCCGGGAAACAGCTGAGGGAAGCCACAGCTGGTGGTGCTGAAGCAGGCGAAGGCCCCCACGCACATGATGCCGTGCGGGTGGCTGCCGAGGATGTAGTTTTTGTTGGGGTTGAGCTCTGCTGTCTTCACAAGCTGAGCGAGAAAGACAAGATCAATTCATGTGTTTGTGACCGCATCACTTTTTAGACCAAAAACATTTTAGTGTTAAACGTGGGCACAAGTTTGACAGGAAATTAAAAAATTTTTTGATTAATGGCTTCTAAAAAATGCTCACTAATGGGTTTTTTTTGTTATCTCTGCCTCGATAAAGAATGAAAGATATCAAAGAATGTGGCTACATTTGGGACTTTTTTACATCAAGTGAACATTCAAAGTAAAAATTAAAAAAATGATTTTTTTTAATTAATTCACCGGTTCAGCTGGTAAAAAAATCTTCATTTTAAGAATAATCAATTTTCTTAATCATAAAAATGTCAAGAATCAGGGAAAATTAATTAAAAAATGAATCTTACTTTAACAGGAAAATAGTCTCTAAAGAGGCTCCACACCCTCCACCTCCTGACAAACGTTGTTCCTCGACCTCCTGATGAAGAAATGAGACATCTTTGGGACTGAAAATGCTTTAAGAACTCACATATGTAATCCATCAGCTACCAGTTAAATGATTATGAGAGGATTTAAGTAAAAAATCTGATAGAATAAAACTTTTTAAGCAGCATATGCAGCAGAGGAAAATTTCAAAACACAAAAAGTACTTAGTGGAATACGCGGTGCAAGTTAATACACAGTGGAGGAAATATATATTTGCTGATTTTGTAGGTTTGCCCACAAAAGAAATATATGTATTCCTTGTGGTAGGCTCATTTTAATGGTGAGAAAGAAAATTACAAAAGAATTCATATATATGTATTTGCACATTCACATCATTTCCCATGGAAAAGTGACTCTGAACTAATGTGCACGCACAATTAGATCAAATCCTGTTCTTTACCTCTTACAGGCGTTTGCCAGTCCATCACCAGCCACACAAAGTACAGAGTGGGAAGCGGCCACAGAGAGGTAAACATAAGATACACCATCAAGATAATACAAGCCACTCCTGCAGATGAACGATAGCAGAAGGAATATGTCGGCATCGCAAGAAATGTCTCCTACGAGCAAATGCATGAATGCAAACTGGTTTGTAAAGGATGAAAAACAAAGTTTGGGTTCTTACCTAAGAAGAGAAAGCTGCACACCCACTGCAGAACACTGACCACCTCTAAAAACTCTGTCAGCTGAGGCTTTTCTTTCCTCATCGTTTCACCTGGAGGGTCAAAGCATCAGCATGCATCAATCAATAGATTCTTTAAGGATATTCTTGATCGATCATTCATAGATTCATGACAAAAAACATGTTACTGAGATAATCAGTGCCTCATTTTGGGTCATAAACTTTCTTTAAAATGACTTGTGTAGCTTACAAATTTATATTTTTTCAATCAAAAGTGGCTTCCTGTCGTCATTATACTGTGAAATGCTCAGTAGAAAACACAGTACTTTACCTTTACTACAGTTTATTCCAAGCTTGCTTTGAATGGATGAGCATGCACGGCGCTTCCACAGTCCGGCTGAGTGCACTTTGATCAGAACATGCACTCTCAGGCTGCTGATAACAAATCCACTCCCCCGATACTTTGACACGCTCACTGTGCCATAGATCAACTTTTTACAGCTTTAAAGTTTGGATTTTGGAGAACTGTAGCATCTTCTGAAAAAGAAAAAAAAAAGTTTTTGCAGTTTAATTGGTGTTTACTGTTGTGGTTTAAAGGAGTTTCTATTAAAATTGTGAGTAAAGTGCAGCTAAATTAATTAAATATTTAATTTTTCAAATGCAGAGAAGTCGATTTTCTTTCATTATTATTCATGTTGTTTTGTATTTTGCATTGAAAGAATTGTCAAAAGTTCCTGTTTTTCTAGAAGTCATTAACACCAACAGAAACTAAAAATAAACATGGTAATTTTCTGTACATTTTGTGTTATATTTGAGGATCTTACAGTGCGGGGATCATCTGTTACCTGCCACCACTGATAGATTAAAAAAAAAAAGCAAAGTTGAAGATACTAAATCAGTGTTATCAGTTCAGGAAAAAAAACATGATATGAATGTTTCAAGGTTAATAGTGTTAGTAATCTGAAAAAATAAGCTATTGCACCATTTTTTGCTAAAATTACAACATATGATTGTATTGATAACAAAAATTAATACATATTTTTTATATAAAGGGTTTATTTTTTTCCTTCTTAATTAGAATTTCTCATCATATGTTACTCGCTATTCATCCTGGAAGATGAACAAGAGATAAAAATGATAAATAAGTGACCCAGCAGGGTGTTAATCACACCATTGAAGATTTCCTGTGTGAACTGTAAATGAGTGTCTCTAAGTCAGTGGTGTGGGGAGTGTGACTGTTGTCTGTCTGTCTTTTTATGAGCTCTGATGGACTAACCACCTGTCCAGGGTGTTCCCCTTCTCGATTAATGCCAGCTGGGTTCGGCTTCAGCGTCATACCGCCCTCTGTAGGACAAAAGTGGAATTACAAAAGCATGCCATCTGATAGAGGATTAAGACCATTAACAAACTGCAAATACATAAGAAAAAAATATATATAAACCTTCAATTTCAGTGAAGTTGCAAAAATAGAAATAAAAACTAAGGATGTACTTGAATGTTAAATGACTGATTTGATGGATTATTAGGAAAGCATGCTGGTGTAAAGGACCAACAGATGCACAGTGACTCCTCTCACCAGGAGGGACATGTGGGTCAACCACAGACTTCACACTAGCTGCACTCTAGCAGCTGCTCAGCTGCACACACTGACCCAATCTGAGCATGAAAGGAGTAGAAACCCCAGCTCACCTTTAAAGTTTACAGGCAGGATGTCATCTGATGTTCCAAACACTTTGACAATTTTGCAAAATAAAGAAACGAAAGGAAATTTCACTAAAATGTGTGTGAAAAGCTTTTATGAAAACAAAATTATTCAATTTCTATTGGGAATTACCTACAGCTACTAAATTTGGGCTACATTCGTTTACTTTTTTTAAGTTTATCTGTGTTTTTTTCTTTATTCATACAGCAAACAAACTAAAAAAACAAACAAATAAATGACCAAATATTCCCCAAAAGTCCAATAAATTCAACAAAAAGGAAAACTCCTTGTTTCCATTTTTAGTGTCTAAAGTTATTTTTAGAGGCAGTCACACTATTTCAACAATTGCTCTTTTGTTGTTTCATTCTGCATGGATTTGTTGATTTTGAAAAAGTCTGACCAGCTTTTCTTTAATTTGTCAGTTTGTTCAAAGGAAACAGTTTTAGTTCCAGTTTACCTGTGAGACGCTTAGGGGGCGTGGCATCTCGACAATGAGCATGTGTTGGTCAGATGGTCACGTGACTGACGCTTTGCCCATTAAAAAATTGAATAAAATAGATTTATGATTGCATACATTTGTGTTTATGTAAACAAACATTTTTTTGCTGATTGTATTGTTGCCTATTTCCATCATTATAATGATTTACTGGAATAGGGTCACACATTGTTTTGAAGGCTGTTGTGTTTTTAATAATATGTGTTATTATGCCCCTTTGACATCAGTGTTGCAGCTTTATATGTCTATAGACTCAAAGGGCTGCAGCTTCCTGATGGTCCAGCATTCAAATGAGCAGCGGGGACTCTCGGTGCAGATAAGGCCAGCCTCCCGCCGCAGCTGGACGCCTCGGCTGCTTTTTTCTTTTTTCCCCAGAAAAAAAAAGAAAAACAACCACCCGTCTGCTCTCAGGAAGTACTGTATGAATATTAATATGGATGCAAATGCGCCGTGAGGATGCCTGCTCCGACGCTGCGCGCTCATGTCTGCGCATTGGTGTTTGGATTTGTGGTGTTTTTCAGCTGGACGCACGCAAATTCTTCTTCTTCTTCTTCATGGAGGTTTCACGGGAGCTTTTCCTAACGTCCTAAGGGCTGTTCAGAATAGCATCATGCCTTTCGCTCTGATCCCACACCGGCCAGCCTGCGCCGAGCCCCGGCTGAGCGGCGCGCGCCGATCACCGTGAATTTCTTCTTCTGAAACGAAAACCCCTCAAAAATGGAAGAGCTTTGGCGTCAGGACAACGCGTCAGGTCACTAATATGCGTCTAAATACCTGATTTTTCAGCTGCACGTCAACTGACACATATTGGAAGGGATTTTTTTGCCCTCCCTCCCCTCCCCTCCTCTCCTGTGAGACAGCTGTGTCATCAACAACCGGCGTGGTTTTGTTGTTGTCTGATATTTTACGCGCCTGGACTCCCGGAGAAGATCTGTCGCGTTTCTAAACCCTCTGCGCCAAATCCAGCCTACAGTCACGGAGGTATGTGGCACACATTCATCCCTGTTAGGCCCGTGTTTGACTTCATATCCCCGCATGAGTTGGTGTAGCTCCCACAGCCAGCTGTCAGGGCGCAAATGCGCCGTCTGCCTGATTAGCATAGAATCCGAGGCTGTACTGCGGAGAGACGCCGGGGCCTGATGGCATTTTTGCGCGTAAAATTGCCTGGAATCCGGTGCTGCTGCGTGGAGCAACCACGATTCAACCTTGAGGGACTCACACTGTCACATTGTCTGTGAAAATAAGGGCCGCATTTATTGCCAGAGCTGTGCCAAAATGCCCGCGCAGACATAACCTGCAGCTCGAAATCTAACATCAGTCGTGACAATCCCTTATTGATGCCTCTCTCCCCTCCAAAAAAGCAGCCCAGCATCATCAGCTGACCGGAGATGCTGGAGCACCCGCCGTGTTTTCAGTCCAACACGCGCCCACAGCGTTCATGAGGCTCTCTGGAAATGTAGTGCGCGCGGCTCTTCAGCTGTTAGGACGTTGTGTTCACCTGGTTCTAGACTTAAGACAGGTAAGGCTTATGGAATGAACGCATCGGCTGACCTCTTTTAAGAATCTAGAAGAAAAAAGATGCGCAAACGTGTGTGTGTGATTGAAAAAACGGGCGGTATTCCTGCCATTGTGAAAATCTGGTGACGTGCGTGCGTGCGCAGACAGGTGAGGATGTGTTGGCGCATGCTGGGTTGCCACAGAGGCAGGTGTTTGCACAGAAGAAGCCGCATCCTCCTTTTTTCCCTCCTTTTTTCCTCTTAGTGTTTGAACTGCAAATCCTCTGGTGATGTTGTGCCGCAGCATCACCTCACATCCCGGGGAGGAGAGCTAAATGTTGTGAATTGGACGTGGAAGTCTGTCCCCTCCCACCACCACCACCACCACTGTGACAGCCTCTTAAAATGAAGATGACACCTACAGAGAGAGCTCTCCATCTCTGTTCCCACCCTAAAACACAGAGATCAAATCTGCAAGAACAGAAAATCTTAAATTTGATGCTTTATAATTTGATAAAAAAAATGTACTTAAATTGAAACAAATAGTATTAATTTGTTCATTTTGAAGAGCCAAAATAAGTGATGTTTGGGTTTGATTTGAGGCTTAAATATATCATCCTTGACCTTGGAGCAGCATATGGCATCAAAAAAAATCTTCCTATAAATCTTTCTCAACCCAACAGATGCACAGGAGCAGGATCTGTGTCTTTGTGCAGTTTGGTGTAGCCGGCCGCTGTGGCAGGGATGGGTGAGAGCAGCTGTGACTTTGGGGTCAATGAGTGCAGGCGGTGAGCACTACACACTGTGCTGTGTGTGTCTGCGGCGCCGTGGAAAAAAAAAAAAAAAAAGCTGGGGCTCACACCACCTGTCATTGTCTGTTGTCCTCACCTGGTGATCCTGAATTCCGTCCAGAAATGTGATTAAATCAGAGGAGAAGCAGCGTGCCATTGAGGTGTCCCGGTCAGGGATCTTTTTAAATCAGAAATGCAACAAAAGCAGTCCAGAATGACTTGGTTTAGGGAGGATTCTGGCTCCTCTGAAGTGGATCGGTCCTTTGGCTTTGACTGACAGGATGAGAAGTTTGGAAGTATGAAACACATGAAACCTTGCACTCACACAGTCCAGGGACAGCACGTGGAGTGCCATGAGGGGAAAGGGCTTGACAGGAAGGGAGAACAGCCTGTGACATTTTAAGCCTTTTTCTCCACTCGATGGATCCCCCCTTTATGGATGAGCTTTGCTGGAATGTTTCTTCCCCCCTTTGGATTTCCTGAAAAATCCAAACGGATTGTTTTCCTCAACTGTGAGCTGCAGCAGCAGCAGGGCAAACTCTGAGTACTGGCCAGCGATGAAGGGTATTCCAAAATCAATACAGTTGTGGTTATGATCAGCCGCCTTGGAGCTAATTGCTATTAATTGAAAGTGGAAAACACATGATTTTAAATGTGGTTTCACCATCTTTCACCTCTTCTGGAGAGAAGAAGGTGATTGTCAAACTAGCTTGTACAGTCAAAAAGTAAACATTTTAAATGTATAGATTTGTAATTAAAGGCGTTATCTTAGCCACTGATTATCAATTGATTCTTGACACATATTTGTCTGCCAACGTCTTACTGAGATGTTCTTTGATTGATCAACAGAACACCAGAGCTGAGAGGATTTGGGTGAATAGCCTTTATTTATTTTTAATAATTTCCCAGTTTTTCCCCTTAATTGAAGGTCAGATTAATCTTTTCTGCCTTCACAAAGTGAGAGAAAAGTTTCTTTTATGGTTTTTGTTTGATTTTTGTTTTTATTATTATTGAAGTTGAAGGCCCACTCTGATGAAAATCCTGTTTTTCATATTTTTAACATGTTCTTGTGACCTTTTTCTCATGATGGATGAAATGTATTAGCAAAATTAAGCTTAAAATAGCATTTGTGAGTATTTCTTTATTCAAACTGTTGTGAATTAGGTGCAGATCCATTAACATTTTCATTTTCCTCGTCTGAACTGAAAATGGTACGACTGGATAGTTCTAATATTGCTCTCCACTGTTTTTGCCCCAGTAATGTTAGGCTGGGTTGTGAGGGCCAGTAAGCTAGCAGGAGAGAGTGTAAACAGAAGGATGATGGGAAGTTGAGGCGGGGTAGCTCTGCTTCACTGGTCCACAACTCAGAGGCAAATTTAGAATTCACTGTAGAAAACGATATAAAATGAAAAGCAAAGAGAACAATCTATGAGTTAAGTCAAAATTTGTGACATTTTTGAAGGTGCATAAAGTTTCTAGTAATTTTACTCTTTCAAAGCAGAATTGAAGTCTTACCTTTTGGGAAAGTTTAGCAACAGAAATCTCTGTTGATTTCATTTTTTTAAGTATATAAAATAATACCTTCATTTACAAACATTAAATAAAAAATACATACATCGATTTATAGATTAAGCTGGCACTTTTATCCAAAGGTGGCGGTTCTCTGGTGGCTCCTGTTAAAATCACACGGCGTTCACATTTCATGCTTTGGACTTTGCTAGACGTCTTTCTTCTTTTGTCTTTACCGACTCTTTAGTTCATCGACTGTTCAGTAGCGGAGCGGAAAAACCAAACTAAATTGATTTTCATTAGACTTCTTCAGCTGTGTCCCACAGTCTGAACTCCAATATAATGAAGGCAGACAGGATGGCCCGTCTCTTATTCTAACAGTCTTGTTTATTTCCCAGAGCTTTTACTTTTTATGCAGCCCATGCCCCATCCATAGAGCAGAAATCATGTTCAATTTCCAACGCACAGGCAGCCTCTGCTGAGAGAAGAGGAGGAGGTTTTCCTTTTCCTCCTTAAATGACTCCTGACAGCCCAGTTCTTCATGTGGGAGCTTCCTCTGCAGCCATATTGCTTTGTCCCCCCCCCTCTGTCGCGTTGCTTGCATTAAAAGCCCTTGCATGTCTGTTTTTTTATCGAAGCTGAGGATGGCTAAGATGCATATGGTCAAATTAAGTAGATTAAAAGCTCCCTTTAAATGCTTTATTTCTGGATTGTAAGCGTCTGGCTTTTCACTGCAGTGTGTAGTCAAGAGTAATAATGTGTGGTAATGATTTCCTCCAGGCAACTCATTTTTGTCCGCTTTCCCTCAGTTCTTTTCTCATTAAACCTTTCAAAGTCATTTACATGGTACCATGCAAAATAAATAAAGTGAGGTGTTAACAGCTAGTCTGTCCTCACTGGCACAGAGGTCCCCGTTTTCCCCGTGTACCTGAGTCTGAAGAGGTTTTTTTTTTTCTTTTTTTCCACAGATGCAGGCATTTTACAAAAATATAAGTTTTAATGTGCTTACACTTTCTTTACTAAAGTCAGTGTTTTGCAATCTAATAGAAAGTGGCAAGACTTAAAGTTATAAAAATGTTGTTTTTTTCATGTTTTGGTGTTTTTAACATGTTCTTGTGGCATTTTTCTCATGATTGAGGACATATATAAAGAAAATTAAAATGTTTCTTATTCTAATCATTGTAAATAAGGAGCAGACAAAAAAAAAATAGTTGGAAAAAGTTTGCAGCTACTACGGCAAGCCATAAGCTCCCAGCTTTACTCTATTCTGATGCATCTGCTTGCAGACGAATAGATGCATGTACATCTTCGTTTTCCTCGTCTGAGTTGGAATCTGGCTCAAAACTGTACGGCTGGATAGCGTGTTTTGTTGCACTGGTAGTATTAAGTTGAGGGTAGCGGGAAAGCGTGTAAATAGATGGATGATGGGAAGTGAGGGCAGGCTTACTCAGCACCAACAGTCCTGTACAACTTAGAGGAAAATTTCTAATGAACTACTGCCGCTCTGTAGGAAGTACGTCCTACAAAACGGCACAAAGTGTATTTTGACTAAAAATGTCAAAATCATAATTTAAAGACGCTTTTAAATAGATGATAGATGATCAGAGTGGGTCTCTAAAATTTACAATTGCAAAATTCTTTTTTTTTAATTCATACCTGCTCTTTGTAAAATAGTTCATTCATGCAAAAATAACACCTTTAAACCTGAGGAAACACCCGCGTTTTTATTGAGACTGCTGCAGCTTGCAAACAATAAACTACAGCTCTCTCAAACATGGCTGCCTTAAGTTTCTCTGAGTGACTGTGGTGCTGAAACTGACGTGGAACACAATGGTCTTAGACAGGTCTGGCTGAGATAATCCTTTGACTGCAGTTTTGTTAAAGGTCACAGTAAACTGGCAAAGACTGAAAAAAAGGCAGAAACGTGTGAAACAGCCGACCGCATGCAGTCACTTCAGAAATGCAAATCTGTGCTGTAGTATACCTTAAGCTCGCTTTGAAAATGTCAAAGCAATCTGGATTTGCACTTGAAGAAATCCCAGATGCTCAGCTTGTTTTCATAGTGCGGAACTCCAAATCAGAGATTTGTCGCTGTCTTTTTTTCTTTGAGGTTTGGTTCTGGAACTAATGTCAGCATTTGGGCTGTTTAATTTAAACATCTATACCACACACACACTTGTTTCCTCCTTCTTGGAGGTGATAATAATTTGGAGCAAGCCTGTAAATCGTCAAATAGTGATAAATTCTGTCCAATCACGCTGCAGTCATAGAAAAGTAACTTATGTATGAGTTAAGTTATTGATGTATTTGATCTGCTTTTATCCATTATGTGTTCTCAGACTGGAATCATTTAAAATAAAATTGCTCAGGTGGGACACCAACCTGAAACCAGAGATTAGGACTTGAGACTGAGGCTGTCTCTACTGAAAAACGTTATAGCGTGGATCTAAAAAGCAATTTACACACCATGCTCATTACTTTTTTTCTTAAGTTTCCTTAAGTAAAAATCTAATAAATATGAACATTTGAGAAAGATTATTAAGGAATTCTCTGTGTTCTGAAGATGAATACATGGATGATTTCTAAAAAAATACCTTTTCACGTTAAAATTCATTTTAATGTAATGCATTGTTGTCTATGTCCACATAGATGCACACTGGTTTTTCACAGAGAATTAAATTTTGGAAAATTGCAAATGCCCCATATAGATCACTAATGATTAGTGAAAGAATTTAGATTTAACCAGAGTCTGACTTCACCTGAGACTCTAAGAGACAAGACTTAAGAGTAAGGACTCAGGGAAAAAAGTTCAGTGGTTTATTCTTATTTTTAGCTTTAGCACATCACTGTGAGGCTACTAGTTAAATCAATAAATAATGAGTTTTAATTTAACATTTTAAAACTCGTCACTTGATTCATATAAAATGTCTTGAGATCAAATTATTTTTGCAGGTTCTGAAGATAGATAGATGGATTTCTTAAGAGCATCTTTGCCTGAAATTTTCACTTCATCAACTACTTAAATCCGTAGATTCCTTATAATGATGAATAATGCTACCAGTTAGACTCACCGCTTCACCAGCTCCTACCGTCGTTCATTTCCTCACATGAACATGCAGATGGTCCAAAAACCAAATCAAGTCAAACTAACTTTGTGCCATATTTGAAAACAATCAGGTACTCTGAGAGTAGGAGCATGGGATGAATGAGTGGGAGAGCTGAGTGTGGGCATGTGCTGGAAGCCTACGCTGTGACTACACTTGTTGGGGTTTTTGAGTAGGCTGATTTAAGTGTTGGAAGGCCACAGTGCCACGCCTGGCTCTGGATCTCACACCAACGCCACCACCGCCGCCGCTGCAGCTGTCAGTCAAATAAAAAGCAGCTTGATGACATCAGCTCAGCATGCCGGAACAGCTCTGGTGTTTTGTGTTCCCATCATTTATGAACTAATCCACCTTTCTTCTCTGAAGAAGGAACTTTCTCAGGTATATTTAGTTTTTTATGGGGCATGTTTGCTTTGGGAAGATGAGAGTGGGACTATGGCTGCGAGGCGGATCATATGCTGAACAAATGGTGATGTTCAGCTGATCACCGTTTTGCTTTGGGCTGTTTGACTTTTCTTAACTGTTACTAAATATTTTATGAGGTTCATGTGTTGCAGCAGGAACAGCCTGCAGTAACGCAACTTTGCGGCTCTTATAGGTGAGACAAATACATTAACGTGAATCGCCTTTGCGGATTCATTTTTAAAGAAACGAAACTGTGTGGGTTTGGACTAATTTCAAGGCCAGCAGAGAGAAATGCAGTTAGAAGTAGGATCTTTGTACGGAGGAAGATGCTGGCTCAGTGAAGCGTGCAGAGCAGGGCTCTTGCCCTCACGCACAAACGTGAGCATTAAGGAGTTTTGAAATCTTCTTTTTTCCCTGCAGCGCTCTGTACATCACAGTCTGGGCTTCAGCAGCCAGATGGAAGGAACAAACAAAATGCACATTATGTTGCTCAGCATCATGTGATCGCCCCGTTTGTTATTGTTTTTCATCTTCTAAAGAACTCCTTGCACTTATAGAAGGAAGTAGGGCTGAACATCCTGACACATTTTCTTCCATGTTTTTACTCCTCATGTGTTTTTTTAGCTTTGATGAACAGACATCAGTGTTCTTGAGACTCTGTAGGTCGCTAAGTGTTTGTACACATTAAGGGCAGCAGGTCACCTTGGTGACTGCAGATTCCAGCAGAAGAAGATGAAAGCAAGGTCAAGCGGAGGTTGCAAATGGAGACTGGGAGGTCACTGACTCCGCCGCTTCTTTTTATCCAAACAGAGATCCAGCAGTCCCTGATATTATTTTCAATTCATCTCATTCGCTTTCCTCTATGATTTCAGGATGATCTTTACATTGGATAAATCCATTTCACGTAACGGCCGCATCACGGAGAGAAACATGGAACCTCTGGAAGTTTGTGGTGCTGCGGTTTGCACAGGGCGCGCAGGATCAGGGAAAGCTTTTTGTCTGTTATTTTTGGTAGCAGTCCATTAAAGATTTAGCGGCCACTCAATTTGTACAACGCTGAGAGGGAGAATCCAAAGCGTACAAAGCATCCTGTCTATGTATATTTAAGTGAGTAAGTGTATTTAGGTCTTTCTTTTGTTTCTTGTTTGGATAAAAAGTGAAGTCCTGAAAAAATGTAACAAAATTCTTGAAAATCTTGCAAAGCAGCAGGAAGTGTAAACACAAAGTGAAGAAAAATTAAATGGAGGATAAATATTCAGGCTTTCCGTGTCTTTGAACCCATTGAACTTTAACAGGAGCTTTGTCACCAAGTTGGAGCCCAAAAGGCCAGTGTTGTTGTTTGGATAATTTCCCGCTCCGCCTAACAGGAGGAATTGGTTTGAAGTCAGAAATCAGAAGCCAGGTTCTGCATGATGCATGTGCAGAGATCTGCAACTTCTGTTTTCATGTTCGTGACATGCAGATTAACATAGTTGGAGGGATCGGGCTTGATGTACAAATTATTTATGTGTTTGTGTTTTAAAAAATGGCTTTAAACTTTTATGCATCTTAACTAACATTTAGGAATATCAGCAAGGGGATTCAGACCTGAAACATCTGTGTGAAGTGAACTGTATGTGGTAGCTCTTCATGTTAAAGTAATAATTTAGATTTGTAGGATAAATCTCTTTTATGGAAAATAGTTTACAAATCTTTTTTTTTTTGTGGAAAGCTGTCATTCTTAATTTGGGAAGAAAAATGAGTCCTTCACAAGACATCTTATTTTCAAACTGGCTAGAATATTTAGCATCCTTAACATAATGAAAAAGAAAAAAGTGACAAATGTGAAATGAAAACTTGCATTTAGAGGATTTTCCTGTAATATAAAGGCCTCCTGAACAAGTCTCTGCACCTTAGAGGTATTTTCCTCCATCGGGTGTCCAAATAAAAATAGCAATAATTTAGCTTTTCCGCAGATTTTGAATCAAAAATAGGCTTAAAAAGACATTTAATGTTAACGTGATCATCAAACGCGTTGCAGCTCCTGTTGTTCCTGCTTCATATTTAACAGACATCACACCACTATTGATTGTCTTTAGTTCCAGCTCCCAGGTAGACAGTGACCTTCAGGAGTAATTTTCCTTCATTAGGATGTCACAAACCAATGATTAATGGATAATAATCTATGGATTGTATTTAAAAGTTGTTATGAAATCCGTCACCGCTCATCCCCTATAACCTTAAAATCCTTAAAAGCTCAATAAAAAAATAAAAAAAAATGCTGTGTTTGCTGGCTGAAGAAACGCTGATACCTTTATGATTTTTAGCCTCTCGTGTTTATTGCTTTAAACTCTTCACCAGTTATGAGTTAAGTTTGCTTCTAATGAGCCAGTGTCCACTAAAGTAGTAAAAAGTCACAACATCAAGAATTTTAAAAAGGCAAACAATCAATTAATAAGAGTTTTTGAAGGTCAAACATGCTCAATTTATCTTTCATTGTTTTTTTTTTTCCATAATTTTTTAGTTTTTAACTGGACGACGATCTTGACTTCCCTCTCCAAAAGGAAAATGTTCAAACATTTACAGCTGCTAAGTAATTGGTCTTTTTGTTTCCTCTACTTGCATCTGAAGTGAGATCAGGCTTTCATGACTCATAAAATGTTATTTGACAAGATTTAAAACCGTTTATAAAACGTGGCTCGCTCTTCATTCGAGTGCATTAGTCAGATTGCCTCACATGGTTACGTAGCAGCCCGTGCGATGTCTGGAGACTGTGCATCTTGGTGCATCATGAGTGTCTGCAGTAAAGCGGTTGCCATTGGTTACAGATGCTATCAGCACATAGCATACATGGGATGCTCTGATACCAGAGGATCGAGTGCAGATGAAGCCACAGTTTGTTTTAACCCAGAGATCACCACGTATGATGAGACCGACGTTCCGCTTTGTGCATATTCAGTGGCTAACGCAAAGCGCTGACAGTGTTGCTAGGAGACCACACACAGCGACTAGTGTGTGATTTCACCTCCCTCCCCCATTCTTGTAGTCTGGCAGCCTTTCAGTGTTTCTCGGTCCCCTCTTCCTCGTACTTTCCTCCATTTGCTAATTTCCTTTCCTCCCATCATCTTACTCTCCTTTTTTTTCTTTCTATCAGTCTGCATTTTGAGCCTGGTCCCATTTATTGTCTTTCCCTGGCTGATCTCTCACTGACTCTGTTTGTCGACTCTCCCCGTTTTTCTCTCGGTGCCCCTCCCGTCTCATTCCCGCCTCTCTGACCATGTGTGCATGCTTCAAGCTGCTCGTTCTCCTCTCCAAAGCTTTGCTCAAACCTCGCACGTCCATGCTTTGACTGACAGGTCGAGATGCTTTGCAGCGTGAACAAAAATAAATAATATTTCATCCTAATCAGTTACATCCTGTCAAAGATCTTCTCCGTGTAGAAACTATCTACAAAAACACACGACTTTTTGCTTCATGAAATGTAAATAATATTACTCATATCATTTCTTTAAAATAATAAAAGGAAGTTGTATCGTCAGAGAGTCTAAAGGGTGCAAAAAATATAAACTGTGAAATATTTTTGCATTTAGGTTTTCAATATGTTATTTTTTTCTGTATTGTCAAAGGTCAAGCCGGTGCCATGATGTGTCTCTACACTCGGCGGTGTTACTTTCCCACTCACAGCATGGTGCAGTAACACTGCTGGACCGCTTGCTGTGTCGATGCCTGGAGGGCAAAGAGCTGCAGACTTCTAGAAGTGTTAAACTCAGCCGTAGTAATGGATCCTAACATTTCAGACAGCTGATGAAGTTTTTCTCTCATATACCTTAGGGAGAAATTAGACTTTCTTCTTACATTGAGGCATTATAATAAATTGATTTATTTGGCTTTTTTGGTTTGTTTTGTTTTTTTTATTTACAACTCAGGGATTTCAGGGATGTGTTTTTGCTTAAATCGGGACTCCATCTGCATTCTGGCCCAAACAAAGACTGAGGTGGAACCCTCACACGCTTCTAAGATGATTAACAAATGCTATGAATTCTGTTGTGTGGAAGCAGACGAGACAGAGAACAAAAATGCTACACTAGAAAAAAAAAGCGAAACAAAAGATGCAGCAGAAGCAGGGCGTGCAACGAGCGGAAGAACAAAAATCCAAGAACAACAGAAGCAAAAATGGATGCTGGTCTGAAAGAAAATCCCAGAGAGAATGAACGGGAGTAGCAACATTTAGAAAGATCTGACTGGCAAAAGAGTAAAGAGTCTGAGGAGAATAGCTATCAACTGGAACCAGGTGTGAACAGTCACAATACATAAGAATCATATATTTCAACATTATAATGGGGAAAAAATGATCAGAATTATGAATATAATGACCTTCAGAACGCAAACTACTCATACAAGTTAAAATATTTGGCTTTATATTTGAAATAAATCTATATATCAGTGAAAATGTTGCAAAGAATTAAAGCTTTTTGATAGAAACAATGATTGAAATGACTAGAAAGACTTGGAGGACGTAATCTCAATTTTGATTTTCCACCAGAGCATTTAGAGGTGACCCCACTTGTTGTGATTTTGTGGTATTCACCTGTTAGGAAAAACAGCAGGTTTGTGGGATGAGTTCTGAAACATAAAACAGTTGGACGTGTGCTTTGAAGCGTTTTGAGAAGGTCAAGTTAAGGTCTGCTGCAAAGGTTATGGTGCATGTCAGACGAATCGTCAAATCGCATCTGAAAGCTGAATCGCGAGGAGCTGAAGGACCCGTTAGCTTACGGTGTTTGATGAAAGATGCAGCTTCATTCACCCAAATGGACACAGAGCATAATGAGACGATTGCCGGGCTGCCTGCTCAGCTGCCAGATCCTAGAAACCCAAATCAAAGCTTGCTTTAACAAAAAAGCCCAACCTACCGCCGCATCTCCGTAACCTAATTAACATCGAGTCAGCAAGCATGGCTGCAGCCTCAGTCGCGGTTGTGGTCCGGGCTGTGGGGGTACAGGAATAGCAGTAGCCACGCTGACATAGTGGATGACACACTGGGCCATGACAAAAGAATCACACACAGCTACACTGATCAGTATGCTGCCAGGCCCAGGTGACAGCGCCTGCTGCTCCCACTGTTTGGCTCCTGTCTCTTCAGTGAGAGGGGGTAGAACACTAATAACAGAAGTAAAGACATAATGTGCTTCATGTTTTTGTTAAATAACTATTTCTGTTCTGCTCAGTAGTTGAGAAAACTTCTAAAACTGTTAACAAACACTCAAACTGACCCTTCAGGTAACTCAGAAAACAGGTCCCAGAAGCAGAAGTGATCCATGAGGACACTTCAGTGTCCCCCTGAACATGTTCACGCTCGTCCTCGTCATGATGGAAAAACACTAGCATCATGCATCAGCTGACTGCTGCTCTTTTCTTAGCCAATTGTGTTGCACATTTTCCAACATGCCCGGTTGGACTCTCAGATATCTGCCCCACAACAAGCCTGACTTCTCATGGGGCGAGTGCGAGCGAACAGTAAGCTTTGCATGCGCCACATATGACAAACCACATTACTGTCTGCTCCACAGACAGGCTTAGATAGGCCATTCCGGGGCCTGCAGCCAAAGATGCGCTGCAGCTGAGTTACCATGCTTACTCAAATATTCATAACTGGATAATGAAGGTATAAATACACATGTGGTCAGGGTAAACAAAACTGCAAACTCCATCATCATGCATGACTGTGCCTTTCCTGTTGGAGTAATTGTCTGGATTTTCACAATAGTATTATGTAGCACAACAACAGTAAAGTTTGGCCAACAAATTAAGTTCATTTTGATCTGAGAGTGTTCTCACATCACCTAAAGAACCACTGTCAGTCCTGTCAGCTGCAGGCAGGCTGTTAAACAAGTTCTCTCAATGATTAATGTACTTAAACCTCCCGCTTGTTTCTTCTTGTTTAGACGAGGCCAGCCTGCAGCATTCATCTGCTTCTCCTGAGCCTCCTATACCATGAGCTCTGGCTCTGTCCAGGATGTGGCAGTCGAGCATTTCCTGCGTGACATAGAGAGGCGAAGCAGGCGGCTACACTTCGCTGTGATAGGCTGTGAGGAGGAGCGGTCCTGCAGCGACATGAACCTGCTGTACCGAAAGAGCCGTTTGGACTGGAGGCAGAGAGACCAAGAGGGAAGTAAAAAGAGGTGAGTGGATCAGCTCGCATAGACCTGAGATTACAGCAGGGTTCATCTGAGTGTCTGTGTAAAACCGCTTAACTAACTTGAATGAGTTTAATTTGACTTTCATATTAGGGTTCATCTAAGAGTCAAATAGCAGATCACAATAAAGGTATTAAAGCTTAAAGATTAGATAAAACACATAATGTGAGAAAGTAAAACCACAAAATATTTAATGATTCTCCCTAATTTTAACCTAAACTATATTTCTGATGATTTGACATGAAACAAATACATTACAAATTAGTGTATATTTTTATATATATTTAAGAGTAGTACTTTTCGTTTAGTACAGCATATAAACATCACATTGACCTTTGCTGGCTCTGCTTCAGTTGGATTCAGGAGTTGTCATTAATCATGGTGCAGTGAGTGTTCAGGACTCTAATTTCTCCACTCTTACATCCCTGTCAGCGGGGAGATGTCAAATCTAGAACAAGAGAGAAGCATCCTCCACAATGTAAAGACCAAACACATTTTATTAAGCATTAAAATGATAGTCTGACCTTGTGGTTTGGGGGTCAATCATAATGTAATTACATGCCAACAGTTATGCAGTCATCAAAATAAGCTGGTTAAATGCATGTGACAGTGTTTTGTGACGGTGGATTAAATGTGCTCCACCAAAGCAACTTTTTTTTTTTATTTCTGAAAGGGGAGGCTTTTATTTTGAAGTTTTCACGTGCAAACAGGAATCCTCACTTTGGCTGCAGAGTTCGGCCTGATGGCGAGTCAGAGTCGACGTGCGGGAATGATGAAAGCATTGAGTGGGGTGAGAGCAGCAGAGGGGAAGCAAGACGTTTGGGTGGATGATCATAAAGGGGATCTGTGATGAAACTGGATTAAGAGTTTAGAAACTGAACGGGCTTTCCAGTTGACAGACTGAAGGAGTGTGCAAGGGGGGGGTCAATAGTCTGAGGGGCAAACTGGAATGGTAGACAGTTTGAGATTCCTAACGGTCTCAGAAGAAACAATCATACTGGCTTGGCTGCAGATCTCAAGCAGGCGAGCTTCAGAGTTGATACAGTCAGACAGAAAATTCCCAGCAGTGACGGCTATGAGGAAAAATGTTGCTGTCAGCACAGATTTCATTAAACACGCAGCTCTGAGACGATTTAAAAACATGGTCCATCACACTAATCATTTTAAGGGAGTGCAGAAATGTTCCCAGAGATCAATGAAAGGCTCATATTTGTATATCTGCATGCAGAAAATCCTCAAGAAGTGTGCATCATCCACAACTGTCAGAACGGAGAGGCCTGTATGTGTCATCTATAAATCGATCCCGGCTGCTCGCTTGTGCTCTGATTAACTAATGAATCAGCAGCAAGCATGGAGACGTTCACACCAACCTGTCCGTCCTGGAATACCTGTGGAAAAGTTACATGTGTAAATGGACCAGAAGACCACAGCCTAAAGGGGCAAAAGGTGGACAAAATAAAATGAAAAAAAAAATATATTTCTCCTTTGAAATTGTTGTGAATCAGGAGCAGACGCAAAAATGCCATAACAGCCTTGTAGTTGTAATAGAGAAATACCCTTCTCCACTCCATTCAGATCCATCCATTTGTCTGAACTGGAATCTGGCTCAAAACTGTACATCTGGACAGCTCTAATATCACTCACCACTTTTATAGCATCAGTAATGTTAGGTTGGGGGCGTGAGGAGCTGTAAATTAGCAGGAAAGCCTGTAAACAGAAAGGTGAGGGGAAGTGGGGATGTGCTTATTCCACGCCAAAGGTCCCGCCCACATCTAAAAGGTGAATTTCTAATGAACTACTGCCACTTTGCAGAAACTAGAACATGGATCTGCAACCTTTAACGTTAAAAGAGCCATTTGGTCTAGTAGTTTCTTACAGAGGGCTGCACGGTGGCGCAGTGGTTAGTGCTCTTGCCTCACAGCGAGAAGGCCCCGGTTCGAATCCCGGCTGGGACCTTTCTGTGTGGAGTTGCATGTTCTCCCCGTGCATGCGTGGGTTTTCACCGGGGACTCCGGCTTCCTCCCACCGTCCAAAAACATGCATCATAGGTTAATTGGTGACTCTAAATTGCCCCTAGGTGTGAATGTGAGAGTGAATGTGTGTGTGATTGAGGCCCTGCGACAGACTGGAGACCTGTCCAGGGTGTACCCCGCCGTCACCCATCAGTAGCCGGGATAGCCTCCGGCACCCCCGCGACCCCGAAAGGGACGAAGCGGTTAGGAAAATGGATGGATGGGTTTCTTACAGACCAGAACCCAACGAGAGCCACAAAGTCCCACTCTATTAAAAAAAAGCACAATATTTATGCTTTTTTGTAAATTTAACATTGAGTTATTGACTTCTTTTACTTTTGACAGCAGCACACATTAGTTCTTTTCAGAATAAAACCCACCCCTTGTCAAAAAAGGTCCTCCAACTGCAGCAGCTTTTACATGAAATTAAAATGCAAGACAGTCAAACATGATGTTGTAATCATTAAGATTCTGGTGTGCTTTTTTTTCTTTTACTCTCAAAAATTAACAACATTTTAGTAGAATCTATTTCTTAAAACAAACAAAAAAAAAACATTTAAAATGTCCTGAGATTTTTACTGTCATTATCTAAGATGTGAGGAACAAAACACAAAACTCAAAATAATTTCTGATCATTTTAAACTTAATTTTTTTAACCTCTAACAACTTTAGTGCAATTTACCACAATAAAAAGCTTTCAGAGACTTTTATTTGACAAACTATACATTTTAAAGAACATTATTACAGAAATTCTGACAGTAAATTAAACATTTTTTTCATTTAGTCTTTTCACGTGTTAAAAATCTAAAAATCTAAAACTGAAATAACTAATCTCTTATTTATTCAATCGTTAGCATTTTTTTTATTTAAGCTAAAGCGCCACATGTGTCTCTAGAGACACAGGTTGCAGACCCCTGTCCTAAAAAATGACACAAGTTTGTTTTATTTTGGCAAAAAAAGACAAAACCATAATTTAATTCCACTGGGAGCGCTTTTACAATAGATCAAAACGTGATCAGAGTAGCTTTAAAAAATGTCCACCAATTACATCTGAAACTGGTGTTGATAAAAAAATAAAAAATGTTTAAAAAAAAAACATAAAAAAAGAAAGTTTAAAACTTGAAAACAAACGTGAATATCCAAAGAGAAGTACAGGCTGTGATTAACCCATAACCCATGCTGAGAGTGTAGCACAACACTACTTAAGGAGGTCTGTCCTTGTTGCAAAACAGGGATGATAATGTGATCATACAAAAGCAGTTTTAAGATCAAATACCAGGGAGTGTATTAAAGCAGAAGGTTCATAATATTTTGAGATATTTCATAGATGTATCAAAGACACTGGTGTCTTTCTAGTCTTTTTCTGGAACAGTCGATCATTTTGCCTTTTGGTATTTTTTATGTCATTTAACTTCTGAAGCAGGGAATGTCATTTTCTTAAAGCTCCTTCCAGTTCAAAAGTGTTCAGTGGAGGTATTCCTCTGCAGAACTGCAAAGAATTGAAGAGACAGAAATAACTCAGTTTTTGGAGACACAAAACAACAATCTGCATTCAGATATCAACTACTGGAAGAGAGCTGCACAGTGGTGTAGTGGTTAGCGCTCTCATCTCAGTGAGATTCCCTGGTCTAAATCCCAGCTGGCTTCTGTCTGTGTGGAGTTTGCATGTTCTCTTCATGGATGTGTGGATTTTCTCCAGGCACTGGTCTGCTCCCACAGTCCAAAAACATGCTTCATGGGTTAATTGGTTACTCTGAAGTGGTTGTCATTGCCTGGATTAGATCCCACCTTCCCCCAAAGGAGATGGGATAGGCTCCAGCAACCCCATGACTCCAAAAGGGATTAAGCAGAAAATGGATGGTCCAAGCTTTTAAATAAAACATTCTTGAATCAAATCCAATTAATACTATGTATTAAATCAGTTTAAGAGTTACAAGTTTAAATGCAAATAAAATAAGAGCCGCAATAAAATCTAAATGGATTTAATTACAGGTCACATTTTTACAGTTCAACTTCCTTAACACTTGTAAACTTTAATGCATCAATTCCATGAGAATAAAGGAGGATTTCTACTTCATGTACACTATTTCTTCAGTAAAAGTCTTTCCACTTCAGTATGAGAAGCTTTTGGGAATGTGCTGCACCCTGAGCAAGAGAGAGTCTGTCCAAATATTAATCTACCAGAGGCTGAAGCAGCCCACAATGATGTGCTTTTGTCCTCTTATTTTTCTGGAGCTTGTTGGGATAAATATGTACTCTTCACGCGCTGGAAGTCATAAAATATTCAAGCCAAAACAGACGGAGTGTGTTCCTGCTGCTTAAAAGTTAATTTTGTGCTTGAAAGGTTTTAAAATTTTGGCCAAAAGTATTTAATTTTAGCCTTTTATTATCAATCATTGCCGATTAAGCTCTGTTAATAATTTATGATAGGATTTTAGGCAGCTGCCAGCTCATTCCAGTAATTAACAGGAGCTCTGCTAATATGCTGACCTGAATTAGCGAGGTTGAATCTTATCTTCTTATAGGCATTTTCATTTGACGGAAGTGCTAGGAGGCAGGTTTGGTCATTTTCAGACAGAGCCATGCTTACAGTTTCCCCAGTTTTTATTCTGCACATAAATCTCATCTTAACAGCGGTGGTTCACATTTAAGGAGGAGATATGACTGCGCTATTGATCTTCTCATTTAGCACAGCTTGAGCTCCTTCAGTTTATAGACTCGAGCAAAGATGCAAGCAGGCGAGGGCGAATGAAAAGGTGTGTCTGTGGCCTGATTTTGAAGCTGTTAAGATATTCTGCCCTTGGTAGAAACAATAGAAAGCGAGAGCTCTTGTGCTGGAGAGCAGCTCAGCCTCTTTTTCGCTCTAAATTTGGCCTTTTAGTATCTGTGTTGATCATAAGGAGTCTTTAAATTTCCATAGGCATTCAAGGGCACTAGCATCGGATGCAAATTTGCTCTGTCCTGATCTCGCACACGTACTGACGCACACTATCTCACGCAGAAGGAAAAATAAGAGTCTCTGTGTTCTCTGAGACGAGCAGCCTCAGTGGCCCTTCTGCTGCGGCTCTCAAGGCTGAATACAAATCGGAAGCTCCAGTTCTCTCTGTTTCACAAACAACTCCACTTGTCATATCATACCATCAAGTGAATCACTTAGAGCCATTTTAAGTTTGAGCTAAGTAATTAAACAGTCATAATCTGCTTCTTACAGGCTTTGACATTCGAAAATCACCCTCAAATTGTTCTTTGGAAATGCGATGAACACCAAAATCCATAAAGGTGAAGGTTGCTGTCCTTCACCGACTACTCACACTACTGATGTCACAAGCAACTTTTCTTGTTTTGCTGCCGAGGGAAGAACTCCTAAAGAGAACCCCACTCAGCCGCAGCACCTGTCGGTTAAGCTGAGAAGCAAACAGAAGCTTGTCAGAAGCCATTTTGTAACCCTGGAGTAAATCTCAGCAAGCCTTCCCGGCGCTCAATTCTGTTCTGTTATAAAACCTTCAAATTTAACAACCGAAATTCACTTAATTCCTATGTAGGATTGTTGTTCTCCTTTCAGAATGTCCCGTCAGGGGTCGCCACAGCAAATCAGCTCTCATCGATCCGCACACTTGGGTTGGCAGGGAGTTTTCTGCTGGCTCCCCTTCCTGACACAACCCTGTATTCTATCTGGGCTGGGGACGGGCACAGGGAAACCCAGACTTGGGCTGCAAGTAAAATGTATTTCTTAGGGACACTTGATTGAGGTCACCACACTCCCTGGAATTTCTGAGCTCAATATTAAGCAATGAATCTGGGATTGATTTGTGGATATTTTCCACGTTGATTTTTCTAACATTAGATTTTTGAGAATACAGGCAAGATAACATGCTTCCATGTGGAACTTTGTCTGTGGATCCAAAACTCTGACTCAGGCCAGACAGTCTACAAGGAGATGGAAAAAATATATATTTTGCAGCACAGACTTCACCCCTGAACACGAGGAAGTGAAAATGTCAAGATGCAGATGCTCAAAGACATCACAGCTCCTACATCAAGTGCTATTGCCTGAATTTAAAAGGCCACGTTTTCTTGGAGGAAAGCAGTCAGTGATCTTTAATATCAGTCTGATATAAAAACAGATTTATTCTCTGTCAGATTTATTCATTGTTGCAGGAGCCAGCATCATTGATTATTTCAAACTATCAGGCAGCAGAAACTCACAACTGTTCCCATGGTAACAGATGAAAATCTTCTGGTCGCCCTGAGTGCAGACTACAGATGTGTATTAAAAATGTAAACATGAGAAAAAAGAGAGGGGTTGGAAATTCCAGCAGTAGCGTACGCTTTTACTTTGCTTTTGACAAAAGGATTGATTTAGTAATTGAATGTCTTTGATGTGCACAAAGATAAAAAGCTCTGTGAATGCCAGGGCTTTCCTTTTGCGGCGAATGCCCTCCAGGCACTTCCTCAATGCAAAGAGAGTTTTTGAAGAATAAAGGAAGAAAAAGGACATAAAGCTTGTTATTTTTTCATTCTGTTTCGATGTTTCTTATGACTCTATACCGTTTCCACATTGCAGCTCCACTCAAAACGACCCCTCAGCTACCGTTGGTAAAGTCAGAGACTTGGCGTCTTTTCGACGGCATTTCCGAATGGGTTTTATGACCATGCCCGCCTCCCAGGACCTGTCCCCTCACACTTGTGCCTCTGCCATGGCGCCTCGCTCACAGTCCTGCCACGCTGTTGGAGCCGGCGACTCAAGTCTCGAGAACGAGGATTACTCCGAGACTCAGTCCCAACATGGCGGCCGCTGCCCACCGGCCAAACCCAAACGTCATCCGAGTACGCGCCTCAGCTGCTCGTCTGTAGACGGCAGAGGACCTCCGGAGACGCCCCCGCCTCCTCCACCCAGCCAGTCACAGGGCAAACACTCAGAGAAAAAAAATTGTAAGGAATTTGATTTAAATGTGATGCTTTTTTATGCAAACGTTCTTCGATCTGACATTGAAATTTGCCTTTTACAGCCATGAAGAAGTCCGACTCGGGGGATATGGGAGCTAAAAAGGTCCCCCCGCTAAAACCCAAGCGAAGTCCGAGCACCCAGCTGACGTTTGACCCTCTTCCTCCACGTGTGCCTCCTTCTGCCACGTCCATGCCATTCCAGACGGCAGACTCTCAGATTCAGACTCGAGACGGGGACGATGAGCCGGTCTACATAGAAATGGTTGGACAGGTGTTTACCAGAGACAGCCAAACAGCCACACCTCACCCTGTCACCCCTGTGGCTACAACACCAGACTCCGATTCGGACCAGAGCGAAGCCATCTACGAAGAGATGAAATACCCGCAGCAGGAAAACAGAGAATCTCACAGACACTACCCTACTAAACACGAGAAAGTAAAAAGCTCCAAACACTTCCACGTCACCCCTTCCTCTTCCTGCAGCTCATCTTCTCTGCCTCGCCCCGCCTCTTCGTCCCCTTCTTACTCCAAACCTAAAGCTACTGTGTCCATCTCGCATTCATCTCCTCTGCCTTCCTCTGCATCCTCAACCCCTGTACCCCAACTCTCAACCAGCCCCCACACACCTCGAGCTCCTACTCCCTATCTCCTCCAGGGAAACAAATCAGAGTCGGAGTCTAACACCAAGATCCCAGCCCCTTTTCCCAATCTTCTGCAGCACCGGCCCCCTCTTCTTGCCTTTCCTCAGCCTGCAGCTGCCTCTAGTGGAGTTGGTGTGCAGAACAAATCATCTTCTTCCTCCAAAACGGGAACTCAGACATCCAGCGCAACAACTCAAGCCAACAGTTCCTCTTCAATCTCTTCAAACGTTCCAACATCAAGCTCCAAGGAGTTATCAGAACGCAGTTCGTCGCAGCAGGAAAAACACAGCAGAGACTCCCAGTTTGGTCCTGCTCCTGGTTTAAGAGCCAGGAGTCACTCCACTCCTCTACCTCCATCCTCCAAATCCACCTCCCCGTTCTCCCAACACCATCACCACCCTCACCACCGGCCCTCCCACTACCATCACTACCGCAAGCCAGAAAGAGGGGACTCTCCTGCACCAACCAAGAGCGGCTCTCAGGTTTCCAGCCAGGCCACAGTACAAACACAGACATCGAATACAGGCAAGGAAGGCAAGTCTGTGAGCTTTCTCCTAAAGTCTGACAAAGGAGAGAGGGATAAGGATAGGGACAGGGAGCGGGATAGGCCCAGAGATCGGGACCGGGAACGAGACAAGGAGAAGGACAAGGACAGAGATAAAGACAGAGACAAAGATAGGGATAGAGACAGAGATAGGGATAGGGACAGGGACAGGGACAGGGATAGGGATAGAGACAGGGACAGGGATAGAGACAGGGACAGGGATAGGGATAGGGATAGAGACAGGGATAGGGATAGCGGGCCGCACTCTTTACCAATCGACAGCACCACCACTTCTAGCAATCAAACATCTCAGAACAGTGCCAGCTCAACTCCCACACCATTATCCTCATCCCAGCGTCCTCATTCCCGCCCACACCTCCGCTCTCATACTCCTCATGGTTTGCCAGCGTACAAGCCTCCCTCATCTGACAGCCCCCTGCTGTGGACCTACCCCTCCGGCGGTTTCCGGAGACCACCGGCTTACGAGAGTTTGAGAGGCAGCTCACAGACTCCCTCACTGCAGCAACCCTTAAGTCTCAACAGCGTAGGTGAGGGGTCATCCAAGAGTAACGGAGGGTCTTCGTCCATCCAGGCAAAAGCTGGCTTCATGCCCTGGGACAGCAGTGTGAGCTTAGCCGCAGATGACGGCTCTTACTGGCCTATGCAGAGGAAGCTGTCCTTCAGTCACAGCAGCAAAGAAACTGAAAGTAAGTCTTCTTGGAGGCAGCCTGAGCATGCTGTTTCGCGGTATTTCAATTATTAAAACGTGGGTTCTGTACTCCTAATGCAGAAGATGAAGGACGAGCCTGGAACGGCAGCGCCGATGCTTTGCTAAGGATGGATAAGGAGGACCTCGGAATGGGATTCAGAGGAGGTCACTCAGGTATCCCAGTTCACTTCGGCGGTACCAGCAGCAGGGCTCTCGGTCACAGCGAGTCCTTGGCAGGTGTTGATAGCAGCCAGGCGTTCCGAGCTCTCCCCAGAGCGGGGCTGCCCCTTCCCTGCCAGACGTTTCCTGCCTGTCGAAATGGAGGTGAGCAAAGACTTAGTGGAGATGACGTTTTCCAGAAAGTTCTGTTCACAGACTCTTCTTTAATATTTACTCCAATATCTGACATGAAATAAGGTTCAAATGTATCAGATCAAACCATTTTTGCTAAAAAAAAAAAAAAAGAAGTTTTGCTTTAGCAAAATTAATAAATTGATGGACAAAAATAATGTATTATTTATTCGTTAGCTAATATTTGGATCATGTCTATAGATATGCACAAATGCAGGTGGCCTATTACCCATCACTAAGTTTAAATTTCACTGTTCTCAATATGCTTGCTTGCTCACAGAAGTGGGGCGGCTGGGTCGCTCTTCCTCTGCTGCTGGAGTCAGACAAGTGGGTGGAGGTGATGTCCAGAGACAGAGCAGCCTACCAGCACGCGAAGCCTTGAACCAGGTGAGTTCGTAACATCTCAGGACTGCAAGAAACTGTTATCTTCAACTGCAGCAGATCTGAAGGCAACATTAATATTGTTCTCATTACTACTTCCCCCTTCTGCCAGAGACAGTGCTCTGCCAGATCTATTTATAGCTGGTGTATATATGCCCACTGAGCAGAATAAGGTTCTTGCCTGCCTCCAAGGAAAAAGAAAGGTGGATGACGTTGGTTACTACGCAATAAGTAAAGAAAAGACCATGTGGATATTAGAATGTACAGCTCTGTATTAAGGGGGGTGTGCTGCAGTCCTCTAGCAGAACATTTTGCCCAGTTTTGCCTCCAAAGCAAGTGCTGACGCAGTTCAGTGTGCTGCAGAGACCGTCTGCATGCTCTGATTGACCCTGCCTCTAGCTGAAATGCATGGAGTAGCACTGCACCCTGGTGGATTTCTGCAGAAGCTGCAGTCTTGTTCGGCTAAAATAAGATTCACTTCACTGCAGGGGGCGTACGAGCTTGGTTTTATTTCATAAAACTCTCCGACTGTTTCTCCCCTGCAGCTGCATGGCCTGGTCCCGCCTCAAGCGCCCTGCAGTCCCAGCATTCCCAGCATCTCTCGGCAGCAGCAGCATGCCCAGCTCCAGCAGCAGCAGCTGCAGTTGAAGCAGCAGCTCCAGCAGCTTCAGCAACAGCACCATCTGCAGTTGCAGTTCCAGCAGCTCGCCCAGCTGGCCCAGGGACAGCCTCCTGTCAGCGGGGGCACCACCCCATCCTCAACGCAGACGCAGAGAGACGGCAAGCTGTTGGAAGTCATTGAGCGTAAACGCTGCCTGTGCAAGGAGATCAAGGCCCACAGGCGGCCTGACAAAAGCTTGTATAAGCAGGACAGCATGCCTATCCTCCCTAGCTGGAGACGGACACCTGAGCCTCGAAAGACTGGCACGCCACCCTGCCAGAGGCCACAAGCCGTCGTGTGGGACACGGCTATTTGAGGTGGAGAGACAGGCCGGTCCACAGAACACACAGAAGACAGATAACTAAAAACAGAAACAGATGGCAACTGGAGGATTCAAAAGAAGGAAAAGAAAGAAGAGAGCATTTCTTGCTTTTGCTCTTGGGTTTTAGGCTGAGCTGAGAATCCAAATTAAAAGAAACCTAGAACTTCTTTGTAAAAAAAACATCTAAAACTTAAGAAAAAGAAGATTACAATCAGACAGAAAAAAAATTACGTACCCGGTTGGTATGTAATTGCTCCATTCCGTTCTAAAATTGCCAATTATTTCTGCCACAAACCACACCAAGAGACGGAAAACAAACTGATAGCCAGTTTTCCGACTAAGGTGTTGCCAAATTTCCTCCTGACTACTTGAGACGTTCTGAATTTTATTTGATTTTTTCCTCAAATACAAACTACCCAAAAGCAAGACTCATAGATAAGTTACTGAAGTGTTTCTTGAAATCGTGAATGTATATCTGATGTTTTTGGTATCACTAGATTGTCATTGTGGATGCAAATAATCATGACAGAGAAAGCTACCTGCTGTAACCGTTTGCATATTTGTAATGTAAATCTATTATACTTTCTCAACATTTCTGCAATTTTATAGCAATATGCTCCCGAATCTGGAGCGACATACTTTAAACTTGTGTCAACTAGCCTAAACATACATATCTAAGACTTCAATAAGTCATGTATTACTGTGTCATCCTCTGCATGTCACGATAGACATAAAAGAAATGTAGAGATGATCATGTCAGACTTTTACACACAGCCGATCTTCAGTATGATAACGTGTGGTCGTAGAAAAAAGAACGTAGAGAGTGGGACACGCAGTGCAGTCCAGCCGAACAGAAAATCCCCATTCACTGGTAGGAGAGCGCCATTCCTCATGCTTATATGGTTGCAATTTTTACTGATTGTTCCACCATAAACCAAGCACTGACACCCATCAAGTCAGACTGTGCAATACGGTGCAACTGATAAGACTGTGAGCATCCATCACCTCAAACAGAATGCTGGAACAATCTGCACAAAACATCTTAGGTGAAACTCAACTCTTATGTATTGTAAATAAACATGTACAGCTGTATTGAAAATGTAGCAATTATTTCCATTTTCATACTTGTAATCAGTACATATTATGTAGCATATACTGTAAAAACAAACATTTGTTCACTTGTTTTTATTCCTAAAAGAATTAAGTACTTTATCTGCTGCAGCCAGCCCATGAATTACTTATATGAACAAACAATGAGCCCTCTGAGGAAGGGCACAGGCCAACAGTTGTTGATTCAAATAATTTATGCAATACTCCCTTTAAGCTCTGTTATTTATCTAAGGCCTTTTATTTTGTTTTTATTTGTGTACAGATTCCAACAGCTTGCTGTCATTTTGGAGAACTTTGCTGCAACCTTGACTTGCATTTTTTTCATCTTTCAGCCACATTTTATTACCACGATAAACGTTATTTTTATAGCACTTCTTCCCCCTTCCTGAAATGAAAAGTCAGCCTATTAGGGCGCTTGAATGTCTCTTGTCGTTAGTTAGTGCCAACCTGTACAGAACAGAACACCTGGTGAGAAGAAAGTCACTGTTTGACCTCCTTTTTTTTGTTTTTTGGCTCCACCTGCTCGTCTTTGATGCTTTGTCACCTCTGACTGAGTCCACCTTAAACCAACTCAGGTCAGCTCGTGCGGGAAAAGGAGCAGGTGCAAATGCATGCAGATTCCTTACACTGCAATGTTCCGATGACTCTTAATATTGTGCCCAAATATAATTCAAAGTAAAGCCCTTATGATTCCTGTTCACAGAACAACGAGAAACCCAACTGTCAGTTCTGATTTACAAAGGCTGTTGGTTTTGTGTGTCTTCTAAAACAGTGGCCATTATATGAGTGCCATACTATATTGATATGGTATACGGTGTACCTTGGAAATCACTGTAGTGCTATATTTGCATTGATATTGTCATTGATAATAAATTTTATATAATGAACTTTACACCACAGAAGTGTTGAGTGTTTTCATGCCATGTGCTATAGTTTGGACGCCGTGTTCCCTCTCTGAGCCTCTGCAGCAGCTTCTGTTGCAGACAGATGGCGCTGTGCATCCTCTCCTCAGAGCCCCATGCTCAAATCCTAATGAAGCATTCTCCACCAATGCAAACTGATGCATCAGATCTTTTTTTTTTTTTAGTTTAAATGGATGTGTTTTAGGTTAAATCAACATGTATCAATGTACAAAACAGCCAAAACATGCACCAGTGTGTTTCTATTTTTACTCACTGAGAAGGTTTCTCTATTTTCAGGGTATATTCTGCACCACATGCAGGTGAATATTTTTAGTGCATTTGTGAGCATCCTCTGCAGACCAGCTGATTTGCTCCTTGGGTTGTCTGTCACGCGTTGGAGTGAAGGTGCAGGGCAGATGATTGGACAGGCGGGATAGGAAGAGGAGGAAGGAACTCCTTTTTGCCGGGGATGTAGGGTGAGGCGGTGTGTGTGTGCGTGTGTGTGTGTGTGTCAGGGTAGCAGGGTGCATGCACAGAGAGGCGGAGGGAGCGCTATACCGCAGTATCACTACATTTCTGCACCACTCATCAAAACTCTGCGGCATGCAGACAGGAGCTGGGGGGAGGGCACTCATTAAGTCTGTTCTTAGCGCTGGTCTGCTGTCTCTACTGGTCTTACAGGATTCCCCACAGTAGAGATTTCGCCTTCATTTCTGATCAGAATTATTAAATAGCCGGTGCTCCTTCCAGCAGCGCAGAAGCACAAACCACTGGGTAATTGTTGCAGCTCCTTTCCTTAGAACTTCAGAGGTGGGATAAAAAAAATGGCAAATGGAGATAAAGGAGGATGGAAAGAGTTTATGTGGAACCCGAGGACCAGGGAGTTTATGGGCAGAACAGCCAGCAGCTGGGGTGAGTACTGTCCAGCCACAGCAATGCAGTAAACGTGGACCTGTAACAGGTCGTTCTCATGGAGTTTCAGGTCTTTACCACAGGTTTGACAGCTGTTTCATGATGGAAATGTTGATGTTTAACCAGTATGAAGTCATCCGTGGAGGGCTGTCGCTGTCCACCACATGCTGGTGCTGAAATCTGACTGCGGCAGCACTCCCGTAGAAGCCAGCCCCATTCCTCTACAGCCATCGATGCTCTGATTTCTCTGCATTCTGCTTTTCGCAGAAGTCGATGCATTTGCACCCTGCAGCCTTTCTTTTGGCTGCAAAGGGAGTTTTTTGTTGTTAATAAGTCACTGATTCGTCATGAAGGTGTGTTTCTGAAGTTGTGCAAAAGCCGGTCGGCTCGCCCAACATGGACACTTATTTATTTATTTTTTTAGGCTTCCCCCCTCTGGAGGATCTTTCCTCTCTTTTCATGCCCTGCAAGTATTTTAAAGATTCATGAAATGACAGGGTGCATATGGCTCTGTTCTAATGACATTGGAGCATTTTAATCTGGGTAAAGCCGAGGGCCAAAGGCTATTTGTATCACCTCCAACCCAACCCCTCCCAGCCTGTGTACATCAATGGGGGATTTATTCCTAATCTAATGACTTCATTGGCTGAAGAGAAGATATCAGTTCAGGACATTCTGGCAGAGGGAAGCACCTTCAGGAGCGAAGGTTATCGTTGATCTTTTAATCACAAAAGTGATTAGTAAAGACAAAAAATGTTTCACTTTTCAACTGATTGAGTTTCATCAGTGGGACACAGTAATTGCAGCTTCCTTTGCTGGAGTCCTCCCACAGAGTGAATCTAATCCAGCTCAATGTGCCCCACAGGTCTGCTGGCCTTTTTAAGCTCTGCTCTCTAAGGCTTGTTAAATGAGCTATTTATGTTACACGTTGGACTCAGCTCACCCAAACTTGCTCCTTCACTGTGGCACTCTTCAATCAAAGTCATACTGTTCCTGCTGTAGGACTGCAGCACATTCTTCTAATAGAATACATCACTTTTTATCTCACTCTTAGGGTTTCACAACTTCCTGTGTGGCTCTTTTTACGTCGTCCGCCTCTTTGGAGAGCCAATTTGTTTAGATGCTTACGACTGTATGATGATCAAAGATGCTTTATGGATGAAACAAAGCAAACTCCTGTCTATGTGTGTGTGTGTTCTGCTTTGTGTGAAGAGCTGCAATGATACGGACTTCAAAACAGTTTTTTGTGTCACCAGCTGATGAAACATGAATAAAGCTGTGTTTGAAACCGGACCTTTTAGGTGTTCTGCACCTCCTACTGTTAAAAACAACAAAGGGATCTCCCATCTGACAGGAAACCTAAGACTCAATGGAGGAAAATAATCCTAGTCTATAAGATTTTTATAAAAGTGTTTGCAATCTCCAAAAGAAAAAATATGCACAACTCCAGAACTTTTTGTTTAGAAGTCTGTTGGACCAAATCTTTCAAGTAAATCCTTTTTTGCCAAATTTATTCTTTAAAATAAATGCTATCTGCAAGATAGAAAAGTGAGCTGCTTTTTCAGTCTGATTAAACTAAACTGAGACACACTTCGCACTCCATCATCAGTGGGATATAAACCCAACCTCCCGCCTGCACACACACCTGATCCAGGGTGCACATGTGCACACCCAGGTCCCCTGGGTGCTATCACATTTAGATTCAATCCTCCCATGTGGGACAAAAACACTTTAGTTTCTCTCAGATGTTGTTAGGACTTATATTGTGAAAAAGTAGACATTTACTGCCACTTTACCACTTTTTTGAGGCAATAATTTATTAAACGTGATCAATCATTAAGATGCCACCTCTGTTACTGCCTCCCCCCTTGGTTCAGTTTCCTCTTGACATTCTGGATTCAAGCAAATGCTGCTGTGTGGGAAGGCAGATGGTGCCTTGTCGGATGGGGGCCTTCCAGCAGAGGCGCAGGGTCAGAGCACTCAGACGCCTCCCAGCGCTGGCCTCAGGTGTTGATGCATCGCAGGAAAAAAAGCTATTTTTGTTGCTATTTTCCCTTCGTGGAAGGATAAGACACAACTTCCTTCTATCAGGATATCATAATGCCCCCATCTCCTATGTGTGGTCATGCTTTTGCCTCTATGATTGTAATTTGATTAGCTGAGCTTTCCTTTCACTTTTTTTTCCAGAGTTGTTGTTCTAGTTTATGGGAAAAAAAGAACATAACTGATATTTTACACACAAATTGATTCAAATTCTTCAGTTTAATGTCAATCATTTCCTCTCATAGAACAGGGACAGTCAATTAACTTTATTGAAAAAAACATTTTTATTTGAAACACATTTTTTCAAAAAAAGAAAAAGTTCCAAAAGCTTTCAAATATATATATATAATTTTTTAATCAATTAAAATGCAGCCATAATTAATAAAACATTTTAAGATAAAAAGTTATTTAAAAGGTTATGATTTGTAGTTGTGTTTCATGATCTTATCAAATTTTATGCACAAATATTGAGTACAAGCCAATTTAATTTCAAAATAAGAGTACTTTTTGAGATAATCAATGCAACTAAATATTGAGAAGAAGCACATATAATACAACCACTCGATAGTAAAATATTGACATATGATTTGGACAAATGAGGAATCATTTTTCTGCAGAAATGATTAACTGCGTTCATCTTCCTGTTTGCCTGCAGGTCTTATCCTTCTTTTCTACTTAGTCTTCTACATCTTCCTTGCTGGCCTGTTTGCTCTCACCATGTACATCATGCTGCAGACCCTCGACGACCACAAACCGACCTGGCAGGACAGACTCGCCACACCAGGTATGGACTCAAACCTTTAGAAGCTAAGGTCCTACTGTTTGCAGGGCGTCATGTCGCACGTTTGGACTCTGTCTCTCTCAGGAATGGTCATCAGGCCAAACACGGACGAAACCTTTGAGATTGTCTACAACATCCAGAACACTGAGAGCTGGGACATGTACGCTCAGGCACTGGACAAGTTCCTGGCACGTAAGTTGGGTATATTGATGTACAGCTTCCACGACCTAGATAGATTTAATTTTACTTAAAAACAGATTGTTTATTTACTGAGTAGGAGGTTGTCTTACAGCTGTTGAGTCATAAGCCTTTACAAACTGGATATAAATATCTCCCCTGCAGCCTATAACGACTCCCTCCAGGCCCAGAAAAACCATGAATGCACCCCAGACCAGTACTTCCTGCAGGAAGACAGCGGTGACGTGAAGAACAACCCAAAGCGCTCCTGTCAGTTCAACCGCACCATTCTTGAGGAGTGCTCTGGACTCGAGGACCGTTACTATGGTTACCGGGAGGGCAAGCCATGCATCATCATCAAGATGAATCGGGTATGATGGAAAAAGAGGGAAAAAGATGGTGTTGCTAGGAGACATTGAGGGACTGAAATAATGAAGCCTGGATAGAATAGAGGAAAAAGGCCCCTGAAAAGAGAAAATCGGCGATGCTGCTGGAGCTGTTGGTCACTGACTGGTGATGCATTAAAAAATGTAAAAAAAAAAAGAAAACTATGTTTTCTTTCTCACCAGGTGATAGGGATGTTGCCAGGGAAGCATGGACAGACTCCATCAGTCACCTGTGCTGCTAAGGTAATCCCTTTTGTCTTTCACAATAAAGGCCTGATTGGATTCCAGCCCATTTGTAGTTGGCGCACATCGTTTTCATGTGTAGTCTGTCTTTTTGTCCTTTTTTTGTCCACTCTATGATTTTGCATGACTCATTTCCATTTGTACCAACTGTGTTTGTCATCATTATGTCATTGTTTTCCATTACTTTGCCATCTCTCAGAGATACAAAGTGGGCAAAGATGAATGGGTAAGAGCAGGGCATGACCTACTTTTTTAGAGTAAAGAGTAAAGATACTCTTTCTATCTGCGTAGAAGTGATAAAACGTGTTGTAGTATACGTGTTAGGTTAATGTCATATGAGAAAGGATGGAATAGATGAATGAATCGTGTACGCAGATGATGGACAGTTTTCTCCCTTTTAGAGAGACGACTCTGACAAACTGGGAGAGCTGGTTTACTTTCCACCAAATGGCACTTTTAACCTCATGTACTACCCGTACTATGGCAAGAAAGCTCAGGTAGGATTGTACTTTTAAAACAAAAAGTGCTTTTAGTTGCATAGATGACATTTAAAGTTAAAACCCATCCTTGCTTCCTCAGGTGAACTATTCTCAGCCTTTGGTTGCCGTCAAGTTCCTTAACATCACTGTCAATCAAGAAGTCAACATTGAGTGCAAGATCAACGCTAACAACATTCCCGTCGGAGGAGAAAGAGACAAGTTCGCTGGGCGAGTTTCCTTCAAGTTGAGGATCAACACTATTAACTAGATTAACCCTGGAGCCTACTTTTCTTCATTCTCTGCAACTCTGCACATTCACAGAAAAAAGCAGCATTCTCACCCTTTTTTTTTAGGATTTGTTTACAGCCCCTACTCAACTCTCCTTTAGGGTAGGGCGGCAATTGTTTCCAGCTGTGTGACATTTGGGAGAAAAAAAAAAGGGTGCTAATCCTGTCTCTGTTTCTGTCTGTGAGCATTTGGGCGAATTCTTTTCTGTAAATTAGTTTGAGGTATTTATACTGCATGATAACCTAGGAAACATTTGGGTGCGTTTTCAAAATTTGCAAAGACCAGCGACATCATCTCAGTATTTCAGCTCTCCACCTGCTGCTCCTCTTTGCAGAGCATCCCCCTTATATACATGAATATACACAAACTACAGTTCCGACGTGTATATTTACCGTATTTATAAAGTTGTATCAGAATGTCTATCATTGCACTTGAAAGGAATAATGCACAGACTTGCTTATATCCTCAAGAATGGATGAACGGGTGGATGCAGAGGTGACACCATTTGCATGTGTGTATCGTTCTTGGCGTGCTGAGAGAGCAGGAGGTTTCTGCGCTGCACCTTTTATCCTCAGTGACAGTTGTGTTGAGTGACTGACCACCAGGAAGGACCACACTGTCAGCTTTAATGCTGAGCGTGTGCTTGTTACTTAAAAAAAAAAAAAGCATTAAGAATCCAAAAAAAGAAGGGTGAAGTAGTCCGCAGGGGTCAAGAGGACGGATGTGTGTGTTTTTGTGAAAATGTTCACATTTTGCTTTCATACTGTAGGTCGGGAAGTTGCATGCAATGTGCAATATTCATTAATTGGCATACATTATGAATGCTTGCGTCCATTCATCAGATGACTCATATTAATTAGTAATCGTTTTGGATCGTGTCATATTCACACTGCTGCTCTGAGCGGACACAGGAACAGACAGGATTCATATTTATAATAACATAAGTGGTCAGATTAGTCATTTAATTAAAAACTGCACACTTCAGTCATGTGCCAGACTTTTTAGGAGTCCAGCCTAAAATGATTTAACTTCAAACTTCTATGGTCACTTACTGGATAAATGGAATTGTCTCTTAAATTACCCAGGAAAGCATGAATTATTTATTAACAAACACTTTCAGTCTACATTTTATTATAAGGTTATCTTAATTCAAATCATTTAAAAAGCAAATATTAAAAGTCATTTTTATCTATATTTATTTGTACAAATATTAGCATTTTTTTATTGTTTTGCAATGAAAGTGTGCATTTTTTCTTCTTTTATGAAGATGAGTTGATTTATTTTCTTTAATATTTTGAAAGAGAAGGACGTAGAAAGTCAGAGTTGGTTCCCTATAGTTGTCGTAGTCGTCATCTGGAATATCTTATTTGAGAAATTAGGATGTGTGGTTTGTGTCTGACTGACTAAGAGTGAAAATATAGTTCATTAGATGAATTTGTAGGTTTGTGGAAAGACGATAACTGGAGATGTACTTCTTTCAGAATTACACATTTATTCCGTTTTTTTTTTCTGTTGGCTCATCAGTCTGGAAGTTTGTATTCTGCCGCTTTTATTTTTATTTTTTGTAAAAAAAAATGTTTTTGCTGGACAAACTAGTAGAGTCCCTCTTTAACAATCATCCTTAAACCAACTGTATGGGGATTCTGTCTTGTTGTTTCAGCAAAGATTTATAATCATCCAAACTAGATTGAAAGTGATGATCAGCTCTGATATGATAATCTGTGTCATTTAGATTTACGGATGTGCTTTAACTGGCTTTTATTTTTATTTATTTATCTTAAGCTTTTTGAGACCACACATACCAGTTCACAGAAACTTCCCCTCCCTGAAACACTTACTTAATTTCTCTGTAATCTTTTAATCTGGTCAGCTAATCCAGAGCAGGCATGCTGAACTTCTTTACCCCACTTTATCGCCCCTCTTCCTCGTGTCAAACGCCCGCTTCAATTCTCTGACATCTTTTTTTTTTTATGTTTTTTTTTCAGTAAACTCAAACCTCCAGTCATAATCAGATTCAGCAACACTGGCTTTACTTATCATTGATTTATTAAATTTTTGTGCACATTTGAGGATTGGCCACTTTCAACCAAAGATCCTTACAACATCTTAAGTTGTATTTATTTTTGGTGCACTGAAACATCCTCAGTTGCTGGTTTTACCATAGGATCCCAGCTGGAGGGCTTAAAAACCCTGACGTTGTTGGATATCACGCACATATGGAGCATGTAACTCTACAACATATCAGTGCCTCCTGGTGGACAGACAGGGTTATTGTCACTGGAAGTTTTTTTTTCTTTCTTCTTCTTTAATTCGTTATATTTCCTATTTTTTCTGTGATAGTTTAAGATGTTCCAAAAGAGCAATATATTTCTTTCCTGTGTGAATGTATGACTAATTAATAGAGAGGCTTGAATGAAACTCTAGCAATGAGTGTCATCAAGAGCAACAGAAAAAGAAAAAAAAAAAAAACGGGTTTATGATGGAATATTTTTATTGTCTTGAGGGGTAAATCTATGAGCTCGGTTTAAAAGTGTCTGGAAAGGTTTTTTCTCTATTTAGTGCACTTAATTAAGCAAAAATGTTAACACTTTTTTTTGTTTTTTGCAATAATTCAAATCTGTTCTGCATATAAGTATCTAATTTATTGCTAGAACCCTGGAAGTCCTTTAAAACAGAAAATGTGAAAGAGAGCCTCCTGATCCAGCCTCAACTGGGAAAGAACTGCAACAAAGCTGATTGCCTTTGCCTGCACATATCCTCCAAACTGCACTGTTGCTTAAGAATGTGGGGAAAGGATTGTTCAAGAATGAAACCAAATCTGTTCAAACCCCCCTCAAGCAGATAAAAATGTTGCAAATATTGATTTATTTTTCTGCTGCAACTCTATGTATATTTTTGCTCATGTTTATTGTAAACCAAGATATAGAAATTAATAAATATCATTTAAGGGAACTCAAACAGTATTTTCGTCTGCCTTTTGTTGACTTTTATAAAATGTATTGGCTTTTTTTAGTCAGGGAAAACAAGGGGGCTGTCACTAAAAGGGAACAATATTTTACCCATTTTTCCTGAATCTTTTTGAGTCATGCTTTTTTACTTGGAGTTTATTTCAATCCATCTTCAATCATCTGTTCGGAGGTGAAATATACTTCACCTTCACCCACCTCCCGCCACCCACACAGCCTCCGACTTTGAGTTCCGTCCCTATCTTTGTCTCAGAAAGAGATCAATGCAGGGAACGGAAGTGAGCAGGGATTACGCAGCATTAGAGGTGTTCCTCGGTTTTAAATAGTGTGCTGAGGAGGACCAGCATGTGACAGTTGCATGCTATTCTCTGTTCACGCCATTCACTAAAAAACAAAGACTGCTTCTTCAAAGTTCCTCGCTTTCATATTGCTGTTTAGGATGTTAGCTCAACTACAAAAACTGAGTTTAACAACACATTAAAGTTACTGCTACCACTTTAAATCCTGTTTTTATAATGATAATAAAATGTGTATTGTTGATCAACTGTATGTAAGAGAGTAAATTGCAAACAGATCCTCCTTTGATGAGCTAATCATCAGCGGACTGAAATAAAGGCAAAACGCTGGTGTGTTTGATGAATATTAAGAGGTAAAATACAGAAGTTATGACTGAATTAATGCATTAATGTAACTCATAAATTGGCTACAGGGACAAAAAAGGCAGAGCACAAGTTAACAATGGATTATTAAGGCTTCTGGATGACAAAAAAGGCAATGCACACTTTTAAAACTCTCACTCATGTCATTGTCATAACTTTGCCTGTGTTTTTCTTTGTGTTTAGCATGATTTTTGTTTGGCTGCTTATCACAGTTGTTAATAAAAGTGTAGAAAAAAGAAAAAAAGATTAACGTGGTGAAGGAAGGAAATTTGTGCATTAGCGTCCATTTTTAGCATCCAGTTTAATTATACATACTGTGAAGCTAAATTTCTGCCTATAATCACTGCAGAAGCTAATATTATAAATGGCAGAAATTATTTCAACACAATTATTTTGGTGACTGCAAAACATCTTCACAAATTTATGGAAGCTTTAGGGAAGTAAGTAACCTTTGCAATAAAAAGTAGTGTAGTAGACTCGTTTGAAAAAATATCTATAGCGCTATTATAACGTCATCACAACTGTCAAATAAAGACAGAAATGTAAAAAAATAAATAAAACAAAACTGAATCAATGCAACACACTGGATTTGAAAGGAATCAAACCTTCTCACTTGTTTCTGTTTTAGTAATTAAACCAATGCAAAGCCAGTATAAGGCCCGTTGTTATTTTCGTAAAATTCTAATAAGCTTAAAAGGATTTTTGACAAATTTTTTCATCATCACTGGTTTAAAAACATGTTCCAAACATTTCATGTTGCTGTAAATGTAAAAGTATTACAATAACACATAAGAAAACTGCATTTATTTATAGAATAAAAACATTCTTGTCAGTAGCAGAGAATAGATCTGTAGAAAGACTACAAGGTACAAACTTGACGTTTTTCTTCTTCTTCTTTACTCATTCATTACAGATTGGTCTCGCAGTAGTAAAAAGGAATCTGGGCAAAGCCAGTTTTGAGGTAGCACGCTAAATCAACAGCATGAACTTCATGCAAATAGGTACTATTGATCCCCTAATAAATGCACAATCACACATGTGGAACATCCATTAAAAATGGAAACTGCATCTGGTTTTTGTATCACAGAACAGATCACTCAGGATTTTTACGTCACATATTTAAATATTTCACATTAAAAATAAATCATTAGTTGCCTGGACCTCATGAGATGAGGAGAGTCTCTTTATAAACTGATTTAGTTCATTCAGCACAGCACTTACGAGTCTCCAGTGATTGTAGGTACAAAAAAGTGTGTTTCCAGAGCATCTTGTTTGTGGATTTACAAGGTGCTTGACTGTGATGGCAGTGCCAAACATGACAGCATCCACTTTCATTGGTCTAAGGCAAATCCAGCATTCCATTTTCTTCCAGGGCCAGCTGTGTCCTGTCATAAACCTCCTCGATGGCCTTGACCACTTTGTTCAGCACCAAGCTCAGCCTCTCCTGGTTTGGAGCACAAACCAACCTAAAAAAGAAGCCCCGCTCCGGCAAGGCGATGAAGGCCACCTCGGCAGCTCTGCGAACAAACCAAGTGTGGTGCATGGCGAGCGTGGTCTGGTAGGCCTCGCGACAGAGCTCAGACGGGCTCCTGAGCAGCCCACTCTCCGGCGTCTCTGCCAGCTTGGACAGGAAGAGCTTCAGCCAAAGCAGAGCTCGATGCAGGCGCAGAATAGTCCGGCATCCTGAGTCGGTCTGGTGGTGGAAGTCGACCAAACCCTGGTTCATTTCAACAGCGATCATGGAGCGCACAGAGCGGTACCCGTCTGTGTATGCATTCACTGAACTAATCCTGTCTACATTTGGGCTAAGTTCTGCTTCACGTCTCTCTTCAGATAACAGGGCCAGCTGCCGGATGATAGTGGTCTTACTCTCTATTTCTTTAGAGATGAGACCCACCATTGGACCCAGGGACTCCATGAACCTGGAATGGTAACAGACTAGAATGACTCATCAAGCAGACCTTTGTTTTTCTGGTGTTTGTGAACGGATATTACTGTGTACTGCTGATTGTGCTGACAATCTTACTTCACAAGCTCGTCCCAACTGGATAGATAGGGTTGGAGCAGAACGTCCGAGTCGAGCGCGGTGGCAGCCAGCAGGTGGGAGAACAGCAACGACACCTGGAAGTTCTGACCGGGGCATCTCGAGAGGACGAGAGTGTTCTCATCATCTGCTTTGCTGCTGTTGGACTTCTGATGAAGCTGATAGTTGAGGCAGGGAAGGCGCGCAAAGACCGTCATCAACCCAATCAAGCCAGTGTCATAGAGTCAGTTGTGGTAAAAATTCATTTTAATCTACACAATCAACTCAAACGCTCACCTTGTTCCACTGGTTATATCCTTTGAAACAAGAGTCCCACTGGTTATCCAAACTGCCATCTGAAACAAAGAGGACCAGAAGAAGGTCAGACAGTTGGTCTATAACATGTAAACAAATAAAGAACATAGATTTAAAGTTGTGAACTGAAAATAGTCTATATATAAAATATTACATGTTATAAGAGACAAACACTATTGTTATCTAATGGGACAAGCTCAGAATCCAACAACTACCATATATTTTGGAGCATAAGTCGCGTTTATTTATTTTTTTTGCTTTGTTCATTCTTGCCTGAGACTTATACTCAGGTGCGATTAAAAACTAAATTACAACAACCACTACAGAGCACTATAGGTTTGTGTATCAATATCTGCCACTAACAGAAACACAGAAGAAGAAGCCCCGCTCAGCATTATACCAGGCTTGGAGAAATTGTTAAAGAAAAAAAGATGAAAAATTCACCAGGTTTAGTGATTTAAAGTGATATGAAGAGTTGACTTGTTAGCATGTTCCTTATGCTATGGTTATCTAGATAATTGTTCATATGTTAGACTGATATACTAGATTCATGAAGCTAAAAATGCATTAATGTGCAGTGAAGCGTGCATATATTCAGTTTATCTTTATCTATTCCATTGCTATGGTTTGCTTTTCAAAATAAAATGTCATTTTTTGTTTCCGTATTTTGTTAAATGCATTTCTCCCCAAACTGTGACTTACGCTCCAGTGTTACAGGATTTTTTTCTTATTTTTTATGAATATTTTTTAGACTGATCTGTACTCCGAAGCGACTTATAGACCCAAAAAAAAAAGGTTTATAGAAAAAACAGTTGGGCAAAAGTAGTAAATTTCCAGAAGTTTTTCTTTAGAAACAACAAGTTGAAAGTTTCATAAAGTAATCAGTAAAGAGAGGCACACATGATCTGATCTTGTTTTTAATCAGAAGCATTTTGCTGTGATTTATTTATTTTTGGTTTTTATTTTATAGCTTCATCTTTTGAATGTTTTTAATATCTCTCTCTTTCCTGTCATTCCTGGAACATCACTAGTCAATCAAGAAATCTTTGAACTGCTTTAGTGCTTTAGTGCATAAATAATGATGAACAAATGATGATACCTCACATTCATATCTTAATTACATAATAATGTGCAGGTTCCTTACACAATTTCTTAAACAACTCCATAAGAATTACAAAAAGTAATCGGATCAAGTTAAAATAATAAAAATTTTTGATCAACATCAAAACATAAAAGAATCACTTTTTTTTTTTAACTAATCTGCTTTTTTAAATAATAATATATATATTTTTTAATGATACTTTAGCACAGTTTTTATCCCCTAAAAAAGCTGATTTCTCACATAGTAAAAAAACAAACAAAAAAACCAAGCTAACAAGAAAAACTAAGTAAGGCATTTCAAAAGAAAAATCAGGTTGAACCCACCGTGTTCCACAGTGCTGTCTCATGATATCAAAAAGGATCTTGTCCTAATAATATTATGACTAAAGGAGTCCAAAGTCATAGTTTGTTAGCATGGCAGCTATCTTGGTTGATAAACTCTTGACGCATTTTGAACAAAAAGCTGCAAATCAAACTGCAGGAGCTGCAACTCAATGTCAATACTGTCAATACAATTTCGTGTCAACACTGATCAGAGTCCATAGCTAGCAAAAAAAAATCTGTAACTTCTAATCAAGCTGGTACAGTGACTGTCATGGTATAGGAGTAAGGTACTCTCTGGTTCCTCAACATGTGATCTTGTTATTTTGGCTGTTTCTTTTATTTATTTATTTATTTATTGCTGTTGTTTTGTTTACTTAAACTTATTGCCATTACTGCTAACTTGCTTTCTGTTAGTTGTGATTGCGATTTCCAACCATTCAGTCTGTTATTAGCAAATAATTCAATTTTCATGTTCCCTTTAATATAAAATAAATAACTTGTTGACAATTAAGTCAAAAACACATAAAAACTCTTTGAGATGCTGAAAATTAATCATTTTAGTGAAAAATGCACGCTCCTATTGATGTTTCAACTATATATTATATTTTATGGTGTAGAATATTAAGATTTGAAACATTTTTCACGATAAATTTACATAAAAACAGCGGGTTGGGAGACGTCTTTTTTATTTTATATAAAATAAATAGTTAAAAATTACTGCCAGAATACCTTGAATTTTGCTGTTTTTGTTACCAAATTTAAATAATTAAATAAAAAAAGGAAACAATTAAAGCTAAACAACAAATTTCAATTAATATACATTATAAGCTCCAAATTATACCAGTTTAGATTATTCTACTGGTTTTTGAAATACTCTAAGTACAATTCATGTCATTTTTCTTCCAAAAAATCCCTAATAAATAGTCAGTAAGCTGTTTAAAAATACTCATAATTACTGTCCTCTTTATTTTTAAGTAAATGTATTGTGAACCTTTACTGACAGTTTCAAATTATTTCTATATTCGTAATAATAGAACATATTAAATGTTTCTCACATGGCTTTCGGTACCCATTTTTTGGAGTCTTGTATAACAAAAGTAAATATTATTTTAAGGGTTGTTCCCTCCTGTATTTAGTCTCTCGATTACTTTTCTCTATGCAAATTCTCAGTTCAAGTTAGTTTACGTGTTTGCAAGTGTATTTACTTTTAAATGAGTGAACTCAGAGAATAAAAAACTGCAAAATGTATTAATTTCAATTTTTCATTCAACTTTAAACCTACAACACATTACTTATTATAAATATGTCTTGGCTGCAAAGCAAAATTAAAATAAATGTTGACTGAAAAGAATTTGAGTAAAAACCCTTTAACAAATTATACACATTTTATGTAAAATAATCCTATTTAATTTAAAAAAAATAAATGTAATTGTTTTGTGCTTGAATCTGCAGCTGTCTCCCATGTGACACATTCCAGACATAGAATACATTTCAGTCAAAGCAGAGAGATTATACTAATTAAAAAGAATATCATCTAAAAAAATCACACAGAAATATGTACATTTAAAGAGACATACTCACGTAGCCAGAGTGAGCCCAGAAGCAGCAGCAGGACTAAGATAGCAGCAGCAGCCTTGCGCTTCACACCCATGCTGAGCACCACGCTGAGGCCTCTACGCATTTGTCCCTTTTCTTTGTCGTTTCCTCCTCTGCGTCTCACATGAGGGCTTGTCCCCCTGCACCGGCTGTCACCACAATCACTCTCTACTAGACCCCAGCCTGTGACCCCCCTTGTTCTCCCAAATCCATCATACCCCTCCCCAAAACTTCAAATAAAACCCCCTGCCCGCCATTTTACCTCCAAGAGCCTCTCTTGATTTGAACCTGAATGTTTTGAGGAGGTCCTTTTTGCTCTCCTACACTGTCTTGAACACTCGGCCTGTTTCCACCCGGCTTTTGTCTGAATGGTTTTGCAGCTGCCTCCCCCCTTTTTTTTATGCTACTCAGCCCGAGAGTCCAGAGATCAACTCCGTGCAGCCAGAAGCTGATAAAGGAGAGCCGGCTCTGAGTGACTGCCAGTAACTTACTCCAGGATTCATCGTCTATATTTGCTTTTTTTATTCCCCGTCAACTCTGAAAAACACGTGCTTCCTCTCCCACCCTCCCTCCTCCTGGGTCTCATTTTTTAACCCGTTCACTCACTGCCCTCACATCACATAAGTGCTAACCAGCGTTTCACAAAACAAACTGGATTATGAGCTCTGACTGATTCATTAATCCACATAATCTCCGTTTGGTTGAAAGGAATGCAATGGAGGTTTTTTGTTTATCAATGACTAACACATGTTTATCTCAGCTGAGAGTGAAAATAGACCAAAGGTGGCTATTTCTGCTGATTTGAGTGTAGATGTCATGCATAACACACACTGTAAGCAGGAAAATCTGACCAAACCTGACAAAAAATCGGATCTCTTCAAGTCAAAATATTTAAAAATGAATTCGTTTGTAGACTTTTACTTAAAAATAGTCATTTTTATTGTTGCAGTTTGACATATGAGTCATGCCAATAAAACCAGTTAATGAAGCACGAAAGGAGTTGGGCTGTTTATCATCTCTGATTAAAAGAGACCTTGTCATGAGTCTCCCGGGTGTGTGTGCATGTGTGTGGAGGGGGGGTCTACAAGGACTTAAAATCCTTATTCAAGCCAAACCACGTGTGGGCTAATGGAGAAGAGTTAACAATGGCTTTTTCTATTACAGGAGCGAGGTGGGGGGGTTAGTGAAAGCAGAGAAATTTAGACATGGCTGAGAGGGGGGCGGTCACAGGGCTTTTGTTCTGTAAGGCCGATGGTAGAGCCCATCTGATGCAGGCAGCACAAGAAGAGGGCAGTCAGAGGAAACCGGTGACACTTTCAGAGAGGTGCTTGATCGTCACTGTGGAACATTTTAGAATTAAAATTTGGTCTAAAAGTAAATTGAAAGACCAATTAGATTCACACAGTTTTGTGTAAAATAATTAAAATAGGAATTGTGTAAAATATCTCAGCTTATTGGCCAGAACTCCCTTGAAAAAGAGATGTGCTAATTTTAATAGGACTTTCCTGGTTAAATAAAAATAAAAATATATAAACACAGAGTGTTTAACAAGACTAGAAACCATCTGAAGATTGAAACACATTAACCCCAAAAAATGTTAAGACTTGGAAGGTCAACTTGGTTTTTAAAGGACTTTAAAACAAGTGTTTCCTCTAAAAAGACTTTATTGTTTCATACCTTTATATTCTTACGGTCATTCAAGTGGGATTTCATGTTTAAGATTACATGACCATAAAACCAGAAGTACAAGGGGATAGAATGAAGATAAATCTAATGCAAGTATTTTTTTTCATTCAGAAAGTCACATTGTATCACAAATACTTTTATTGGACACCTTTTTTCTCCTGACCCTTATGACACAGGGTATTTGATTTGTAAATGTCTCTTTAGTGGAGTGACCCATTATCATTTTTGAAGCACAGAAACACTATTGGGAGAGTGGGGAGATTTGAAACAAATGGGACACACTTTTGACATGGCCTCCATGAAAACTTACACAACACTGAACTGTGAGTTGACATAAACAATCAACTCTCAGCAGAAAATAATGGTCATAACGTCAGCACAGAGGCTTATGACATTGTTCAAAATCTCCTTTAGAGTTTCTCATATCTATAACCTGTAATTTAAACAAGAAAGTTGCTGTTTATGAATGTATGATTCTGCAATTTAACATTAGTTATAAAAGGTGCACAGTGAACATATATCATAAAACATCAGGCTTGCATCTTTCTCTTGATGGAGTAACTCTGTAAAACCTTGGATAAGATCGACAAGGCTTTCACAAGTGAGGAAAACGCTGAAGCCAAATAAACTCTTAGAGTAATCAAGATGGAGCGTTTTCAAAAAACACTGGACACTCTGTATGGGAGCTTTTTTTTTTTTTTTTTTTTTTTACAAAAAGAACGTTGTCAAAAGAAATAAAAGAATACAAAAACACTGAAAACACCAGGGAGACTCCCTGAACAGTGAAAGAAGATATTTGGGTCAGATGAGACCATCAAGGAAAGCAGTGACTGTTTTTTCAAACCCAGCGCCTCCTATTCTCCCCAGAACAGCACTCATGCAATGAAGGTTGAAGTCAGGGCCTGGGACAGGTCAACAAGAGGAATCGTGAACCAAGATCTGTTGACAAAACCCCAATAAAAATAAGGGATTTATGTGGCAAAAGAAATTACAATGTCTGTTTTTCTTTTTTTCTTCTGTTTTTTAACAAAGCTCTCGAGAGTCTTGTGCAAAGGGAAAAGGACACGTTAAGATTAGAGATTCTGTTGAACACAATATGGCTTGAAAACCCACTCTAAAGAAAATCATGTTTTTGGTGTTTTAATGTGTTCTTGTAGCATTTTTCTCAAGATGGAGGATATTTATATATAAAAAAGTAAGATTAAAGCTGCATTTCTATTTCTTCATTCAAATTGTGATGGATCAATAGCAGCTGCAGTCTGAAAAAGCACGGGTTTATGATGCAGCAACTGCCATGGGGCGGGCCAAAGTCTCCCTTCTCTGCTACAATTCGGATATATCCACTTGCAGACAAATAGATTCATTAGCATCTTAATTTTCCTCATCGGAGCTGCCCTCTGGCTCAAAATTTGTACGCTTTTTTTTTTTTTTGCTACAAAATGTCAGATGGGGGTTGTGAAGGACTGTAAGCTATCAGGAGAGAGTGTAAACAAAGGGCTGATGGGAAGTTAGCATTGGCTAGCTTCCACGGCAACGGTCCCTCAATCTATTCCTACAAGTCAGAGGCAAATTTCTAACAAATTTGTGCTGTTCTGCAGAAAATATGTCTTAAAAAAAGGACACAGGCCTTTTGATTTTGGCTAAAAAAAAAAAAACTGCATAATCATAATTAAAAGGCTACCGGGAAGAATGTTACAATAGAAAAAAATATAGTTGGAATGGGACTTTAAGGGCTGAGGAACAATTCAAGCTTTGCAGTTCTGTCTTGCTAAATAAATTTACATTTAATCAAAATGTTAATGTTCAAATAATTTTTTTGAATTATAAATTATATTGACTGTTTGGTCAGAAAAAAGAAAAAAAGTTGCTTTAATCTTATTTAAATACAGCGAGGATCCAGCTGTAAAAAGCAACTTTAACTCTCGAGCAACACTGGATTAAACCTTTAGACTTCCCAGTCTGGCATTTTTTTCTTCCGACCATTTTCCATATTAGCTTTATGTACAACCGTTAAATCTGAAAAATAAGAACGTTTTAACAAGGTATAATAAGATTAAAAATATATATTTAAAGACTGTTTTTAAGATAAAAAAAACCCAATTATTTTCATTCATTCTTTTAGTTTAGCAATTTTCTTATCAGAAGTTCTTGGATTTGAAGCGCAGCTGTTCCAGACCATCTTTTATCTCAGAGTAGGGTGTGTGACCCTCCCAATCTACTTTATACAGTCTCCAGTTACCTTAAAGAAGCTCATCTCTGTTTTCCTAACTGTATATTTAGAACTACATTACATACTGAGCAACTCAAATGGCACATTCCAAAAAACAGTCTGCTGCCCGCCTCTGCAACTACAGACAACTTCTATTACTCACAGAACTAATAATAACAGCAATTTTAGTCTGGATTTGAAACAGATTTATCAGTATAGACAGTTTCTATTTCCCCACAGATTTCAAAACCTTTTCTTAGTCCTTTTCAGTGCAAATCCCAGTGTGTTTTAGCTGGTTTAGAGCGCTCCGAAGCTCCCCAGCTCTGAGTCTGCAGACGCTGTTGAAGCTCTGCAGCTGAAGTGGTAAGAGTCTGCAGTATGTATTAATACCCAGGACACATAGCAGCAGGCTGGACCAGCCAGTCACCTGTTCTCCTTGTAACCCCCATGGGGTTTCGAAATCCGTTCTTGTTCCTCAGTTTGACACAGAATAGAGCTCCAAGCCAATTTTCTTGAAAAGCTCCAAGCATGCACTCAGTGGGTCACACAGAAATGTAAAGTTATGTCCAGTGTTGAAGTTGTTGACAAATGATTGTGATGATGATTATTGTGAGTGTGGAGTGGGATTTGAAGTCCTGGTTTAGTGCCTCCAGTTGCTGTGTAATTTGATAGCGACAGTGGGGTTGAGCAACGTTCAGGGTGTTTGGTGGGGGGATTTAGCGCTCTTCCTCTCTGTCTTTGTACTTTGCAGTGTACCCAGCAGGTTTCAGGATATGATGGCTGTATGTCACTTTTGGATATATTCTGGAGTTTTAACACTACTCTGGCTTTCTGCGGGCCCGGGTAGGTTGCATTTTTATCTTTTTTATATTCCGGATCAATTGGGCATGTTTCCCCCTCAACAGACTACAGTTTTGAAGGCAAAAATATCTATACTGAGAGAAAAAGCAGCTCAAATACTTATAGTATGTTGGTTAGCAGTTTGTAGAAAGGCTTCTATAGTTTTAAATACTTGTCTCAGTACAAGAATGGACTTACTTAAAGTAGATTTACATAAATTACCACTAACCTTGATTCCCAGAATCTGTGTTCCAGACTTAAGTTGGCATGAGAAAAGCAGAAAGTCCCTTTTACTTTAGCTAGAAAGCATCAGCAAAGCAGGTAAACAAGTCTTCGTGGATGACGGGGGGAAGAGCCACCGTATGTCAGAAATCTGCTGCAGAGGCAGAACTGAGAGGTGGGATATGAATGGAGTGCTCACAACCATTCAAGTGGACCACAAAGTATGGAAGGATATTTTTGAGGGTTGGACAAAATCCATCTTAAGTATATCTCCTTGACAGAGGTCATTAAAGTAAAACAAAATGAAAGGATACAATTAATCCTGTAATTGAGGCTCTATGTTCCATTGGCATATAGAGGGATGCAAGCATGATATTGTTGAAAACAAACAGGATGTTCTGAAGATAGAGCACTATATAATTTGGTTCATTTACCATAAGAGAATACAATCTTTTGATCTTCTGATTATTTTTATGTTTGCCCATTGTCAACTAAATCGACAGAGGACAAGTCAATTTTGAACAGGCAATGACAAAGTAACAATAAAAGTGACAATAAATAACAATACTAGTTTTTTTTTAATTGATATTAAATTCTTGGAAATTCTGTCAAATAAAATCGACCACTAAAAGTCATAGCTGTCGCATGAGGTTTGGACATAAATGAAAGCTTGTTGGTTTGGATCAACTCCATTTACACATTCCTTTTTGTTGGATTAAACTGGATAATTCAGGAGCAAAAAGAGTTTTTGGGTTGTTTGTTTTTTTCATTCCTGATTATTTATTTGTTTGTTTATCTTGACATTTGTGTGTCTAGGTCATATTCTATGTCTGTCCGGGATCCATCTCCAATGTCCTGGCATTAATGTTCTCACCTAAGATTTCAGGGCCCAGCCGATCATCACTGTAAGGATCAGTTGTCCTGTCCCACTTTACAGGAAGGAAAAAAGCACAATATCATTGGTACTCGTGCCAGATAAAAGAATGGTGCCACTCATAATGTAGAAATTTGGGTAACACTTAGAACACTTAGACTTAAAATAAGATTTCTAAACAAGCTTTATTAACAAATTAACAAACAATATGAATGTGGTTGTAATTTATTAGTGAGAATTTTTTTAGCACAACAAGCCAAATAAGGTTAATTAACAAAGTAAGATTTATTCACATCTAAAATGAGATCACTGTCTACAAAGGCTATATTAATGAACTACTTACAAGCTCAACAGATGTATTAACTATCCTTGTCAACTTTATCTTGAGTGTTTTGCAGCACCTCATCTGAAATTTGATTTTTTAAAAAATCCTAAAAACTACCCCCCCATACACACAATTGTTGTTAATAGAAAGAAAAGCAATGTACAAAAAATACTTTGAGAAAATCTAATTTTGAAACGATGACATCTGAATAAAAGAGAGAAGAAGAAATTGCTCACATTTCTCACTGCCACCATTTCTGGATTAGTTTCAGATTTAGGAATGGAAAGTGAGGCTTATGTTACACAGACAATTACAAAGCTTGTAAGACTACTTGCTAAATAGCAACAAGTCCTATTAGTTTGATCGCTGAAATTCCTTTGCATCTAATTTGTGCCTTAGTAGAACCTAGTCAGCTTGAATGAGCTCGGTTTGCTGTTACTGCTTTCTAACAATGATGGTGTGATGTTTACTTGAGGTCATGCTGCTCTGACACTTCATGCTTTCATGCCAGGTTGAAAGGTCAGCTTGGTCTTACTCCAAGAGTTTATGTTATGTTTGCTTAAGTTTAGGGATACCACAGCCACAGATCCCTTCAGTGATGACCTGAATATTCTGCCTCTGTTTCATTTTATTTGAGTTTTTTTAATCTGTCAGACTGTTCACACTGCAGGCTTTGGTGCCATCAAAGCACTCAAAAGATAAATAGTACATCGTAGACTGTAGCCATTTTGGACAGTGACATGACTAAGTTTGACATATCTGATCCAAGAATGTGTTTCCATCCCCATCTTTGCAAAATGTCAGTATTAATGATGATGGTAAATGAGCTAAAGTAATTTGATGCTGGTATTTAGCTCCTCTCTGCTGCTGTGTAATATGATAAAGGTAAATATGTGATTGTGGGTTATGAAACGCATGGATTGTAGTCAGTGTGGCAACTCACAAGAAGCAGGCTATACAAGTGTTATGTGCTTTATAAAAATAAAGATAAATGAATTGTTTTGAAATGTGCATGCTCAAGTTTCACTGCTTGGGATTATTTAGTCAAGTTCTCAAATCCAAGTTCTCTCCACTTCTAAACGTGGTCTGTACTGGAAAATCATTTGATTCCCTTCAAAATCAGCATAGATGTAAGTTTTAAACTGACATTTGATTGAAAATACCTCAAATTACAAAGAAGATAAATTATGAATTATGTTTTCTATCTGTCCAAAATTATTTGCAGAAAGAAACCTTCAAAGATACCATATTTTTTAGTTTATTGTCATTTTAATTGTAACATTTGTTTCTATCAATAGGATTGTAGTGGTTTCATGCTGGTGTGTTAAAAAAGGTCATCGTGGGATCATTCAGCAAAACAGTGATAAAGTTCAGGTTTAATCTAACTGAATGTTTCTAAAATATGTATATTTATGTTGAGGCATTCACCTGATGAACCCAACAAAAAGTTCTGAAGAGTTAAAAAAATGCTTCAACTTACACAGCTATACACCCTGATGAACAGGGAATAGAATATTTTGGTGGACCTCCACTATAAAATGGGTCATGCCAAAAAATGGTGATTTCCTCAAGAAGTTATGAAAGGTTCCAATGACTGAGACAACATATGTTTTTATGCAGTGCACTGTAATGAAGAGTCCCAGCTGATCAGTGACTTGTTCATGAACTACCATAAGAATAGTCGCCCAGTGGTGAATCCTGATGACAAGGTGGAGGTTACGATCAAGCTGACACTTACCAATCTTATCTCCCTGGTAAGGGCTCTTCTTTTCTTTACTGGTGAAAAACTAAAGTTAGCTTCCTCTGTAATTCATGCGTGTTTTTTTCAAAAACAGAACGAGAAGGAGGAAACTCTTACAACCAATGTGTGGATTGAGATTGTAAGTTTTTTTTAATTACGTTTATGTTTAACTGATTTGAGCAATTCCCAATAAGATGTTTGATGTTTTGTCAACAAGAAATTGACACGAAATGCCTTCCATGCCACTCAAGATTTATCTCTTGTTTTTCATCTGCAGCAGTGGACCGATTATCGGCTTTCCTGGAATGAGTCTAAGTATTATGGCATCGATGTCATCCGGGTCCCATACAACACTGTCTGGCTCCCTGACATAGTCTTGGAAAACAAGTGAGAACTAAAAAAAACATGAAAGCGTGAATTTTCCACCATTAGCAAAAGATGTAAGGTTTGATGTTTCTTCTTTCTTTGCAGCATTGATGGCAAATTTGATGTGGCTTACTACGCCAATGTGCTGATCAGCAGCAATGGCGGGATGTACTGGCTCCCTCCGGCTATTTATCGCAGCACTTGTGCAATTGAGATCACCTACTTCCCATTTGATTATCAAAACTGCACGCTTGCATTCAGGTGTAGTATGATTTTCACATCATTCAAAAGTAATAACACGCAGTTATGTGCAAACATGACTAAATTTGTCAAAATCAAGTGGGATTTTTTTTTTGCATAAAAGTTCAGTAAGTAAAACCTCAGACAAACAACTGCTTTTACTTTACGTACATGGGAAAAATTAATCCAAAAACACAAGAAGGATTCAGTGAATTATTAGTCTCCACTGGTAACAGATTGAGGGCAATCCCGCCATACGATTATCTTCTCATTTCATTTTTGAGTTATTTTGTCTCTGTTCAACACTTTCTAGGACACAAAATTTAATCTTTGATTTCATGACATCTTTAGAAAATATTAACAATTTGGAGAATTCTTCAACAATATACATTTTTAATAATTCAATTTCCTTTAACTCTTTTAGTCCTTAACCAAATGGGAATTGGCGTATATACATATATCATTTTGCTTCCTTGATTAAGGTCACAGTCCCATTCACCATGCACGCACACGTTCACACACTGATAGTGCAAGAGCTGCCATGCAAGGCGCCAACCTATAACCACCAGGAGCAATGTGGGGTTCAGTGTCTTGCCCAAGGACACTTTGTCACATAGGCAGGCAAGACGAGATCTGAATCTGCGACCTTCCAATCAGAGGTCAACTGCTCTACCACTGTACCTCAAAATGACAAAGCACAAGTTAAAACACTTTAATCCAAATTCATCTCCCTACCCCTACATCTTCTCCCTACCCCTACATTTAGCCCTCCAAACGGAGAGTTATGGAAAAACAGTGCCGCTACCAACACTCTACGTTTGCGCCTAGCTGCCAGAACTCAGAACATACAAAACAACATTGGTTTAAAAACTTTAAAAAGTCGTGTAAAAAAATAAAGTCATTACATACATTTAAATGTAAAATTCTGTACCTCAAAGAACAGACACGGGATGAAATGTGTTTCTCCTCTGTGGCACAGCGTGACACAAATCACCTTCCTGGTGAAGGGAAACAGTCTGAAGTCACTATGGTTTCCCCTTACAAAACAAGTTCGGACATCACTACAGCTTCAAAAGCCTCTAAAATTGGAGGGATAGAAGGAAGCTGCATGGATAGGGGAAGAATATGGATTCAGGGTTACAGTTATGGTCAAAGGCCAGCAAAACTTAGGTTGCAGTTGTAGATTTAACCTGGTGATGTGTGTGAAATTTTGTGAAGACTGCTGGAAAAAGCAGATCTCTGATCTATGAAATATGGACTCACTTTCTCAGTTCTCCAAACATTTAAAAACGTACCTTTTTCCACAATATACACGACATTGTAACTGTTGAGTTATTGTTGTGTTTTTATGCTTTTATTTATCTTATGTACTGCGAGGCAACCTTGAGTGTCAAGAAAAATGCCATATAAATAAAATGTATTAAATTTATTTAACAAAAGTTAAATACAAAACTAAGTTAAATAACAAAACTAAGGCTTAGAAGATTTTATAATAACTTTTGCTCATGGATGATCATTGTAAAAAAATGTGCTTCAATATTTGCAATAATGTTTCAACAATACCACAATCCCAGGTCCCAAACGTATAGCGCCAAAGAAGTGGACCTAGTTCTGGCCAATAGTGAAGACGGTTCTACTATTGAGTGGGTGGACATTGATCCCGAAGCTTTTACAGGTGCGTTAGAAACCCACACAGTTCATACCAGGAAACAGAAGTCCATCTGGCTTAATGGCTTTCAATCTTTTAGAGAATGGAGAGTGGGCCATTGTCCATCGTCCAGCCAGGAAGATGATCGACACTCGATATTCCCCGGATGACCTGGAGTATCAGGAAATAATGTTCAATCTGGTCATTCAAAGAAAGCCCCTGTTCTACATCATTAACGTCATCCTACCATGCTCCCTCATCTCCTTGTTGGTTGTACTGGCCTACTTTCTGCCTGCACAAGGTCAGCAAAGACCCTGCTGGGGTTCACTTGAAGAATGATGCTCCCTGGAATTTAAGTGTTTCCCTGTTAATGGGCCCACATTTGCAGGAAGCATTGATTTGTGGGGAAAGCAGCAGAGCTCGATATGCGAGTTGCACCTGGGAATTATGTTGAACAATTTCATGTATATGTGAGGACTAACCAGCTTGAATCCTTGTTGATGTAAACAATTGTTTTGAGCTTTTGGTATCTCCTGATAGTTTAGGGCAGCAAGGAGGCCTGCCATGACATCTTTTCACAATTAAGCCTGCAAGTACTGGTGTTTGCAACACATTCAAAGAACCTAAAATATGAAGAGGTGTTGAGGTAAACAATTAGGGTCACAATGTGAAAAACAGGAAGCTTTTTTACTTATTGCTGTACCAATAAAGTCATAGTTTTTGGCAAAGGTGCTGTTATGATTTGAGCATCTCCGCCACAGAAAGCAAAATTAGGCTTGTCTGTACTGCTGGTTGAAAAATGAGCTTATAGCAGAGTGTGACCCAAATGAAAGGGAGTAACACACTACAGAAATGAATGTTTGCTACATTTTTTTTCTTCAGTGATTAAAACACCAAACGTCAAAGTCAGAGAATATTGATTTTTCTATGGGTGCACAACTCTCAACTCTGCTGTTCAATTCACAAATCCATGTTCCCAAATGTGCCATCGTTTAAAACAGGCGTTCCGATGTTATAAGACAACAACAAAAAATATGTCAAGTCCATGTTTCCATATTTTCTCTGAAATGTTTTTATAATAGCCGATATAGACCAACTGACTCAAAACAGTTACTACCCATGGACCATCAGGCTCCTAAATGAACCATTTCAAATACCATGACATCTTTGTACACATATTTTCAATGGTTTCGTATTTCTTTCATTTAGTTTTTTTGCTGTAGATATCTACAGGGCATCTCTGACAACTCTAATTTCTTACTCTTAGATATTTACCAATAGTGTTTTGAAAGATATCTGCATATAGAGATCTCCTACCCATCTTTTTGTTGTTTTTTTTTTTTTTTACTTGTCATATCACTGCACAAAATGATGGTGAAAGGTTTGTTCTATTGGTCAGTGCGGGTTAATAGGCATCTATGTCTATCTGATAATAGAAATATGTCTATTAGTTATCTAATGGACATCTGTCTATTAGATAACTAACGGACTTCTATTGTAGATGTATATTACTGTAGTCATCTAATAATAATCTGTTTTAAATGTCTATTAGATAACTGATAGACATCATTTGTCCGGTGCGAAGAAACTACTCAAATGGATGGTTTACAATGCCTGAGGCATGATGGGCAATGCAACGCAATTAGCTATGGGAAAGTCATCTGTAAGAGATCTAAACCGCAATATGCAATAGAATTCTATATGGAACTCCATGAAATGATGTCTGTCAGATACATAATGCATCAAATTGACACGAATTGAATTCTTGTTAAAACTCATCTTTAAAACCCACAAGATGTTATTTAAGTTTAGTTTATGTAACATGAGCCGAAAAAGATGGATGAGCATCTTCATTGTGTCTGTCACTCCCACTCTTACAGCTGGAGGACAGAAGCTGACTGTGTCCATCTCTGTCTTGCTGGCTCAGACTGTCTTCCTCTTCCTCATTGCTCAGAAGACCCCTGAGACATCTCTCGCTGTCCCTCTTATTGGAAAGTGAGTCAGTTTATTGTTTCTGATGAAACCTGCTGCTTTCGCTTCTTATATCTACATCCTCTTCTTCTTTTAGGTACCTGATTTTTGTCATGTGTGTCACCACTCTTATTGCAACAAACCAAATTGTGGTGCTGAACTTCTCATTGCGCAGTCCTAGTACACACACAATGTCCTACTCCATCAAGCATGTAAGAAAACGTGAAGTTTGGGTCAATATAGCTTTTTTGTTTTTTTATTCTATTATTCTGGACTACTGTTATTCTGTGTGTCCAGCTGTGCTTAGAAATGGTTCCTCGCTTCCTGGGCATGTCTCCTCTGGTGGATGACAGTGAGGTGACTGCAGAGGTAAACGGCATAAGAGAGCGCCGCCGAAGCTCCTTTGGTCTCATGCAGAGAGCAGAGGAATATGTGCTAAAGCAACCACGCAGTGAAATGATGTTCGACAAGCAAAGAGAGAGGCATGGTCTGACGCGCTCAATGGGTGAGACTGGCTATGAAGTTTACCACATGTTCTCAATCAAATTCTTGATTTTTTTATTTTACAGAAATAATAACACATTACTGTAACTGTTTAAAGAATATGCCTTGTTGTCTGAGAGGAAATGAAAACTTAAAATGTTCCTTCACCCAACTATTACAAAAACAGGGGATTTAATGGTATTGCATTAAAATATTTGCATCAAAATACAAATGAAAACCTACTACTACACAACTGGACCTCAATTTTTGTTCTTGAATAAGAAAATAATTCAGAAAATGAAAAAAATTGGCTCTTTATGTCTGGTAGATTTTCTAAGACATTTGATCAGATTCCTGAACCCTAATTTATGTCCAGGTATAAAAAGCAAAAAATAATTTATTTTCTTGCTTTCAAGTAGAAATAAAGTTAATTTTGGAGCCAAAGGGGTTTGATGCATATAAGCATCAATAGGTGCCAAAGGGTTAGAGTCAGGGTACTGAATGGGCTACCAAAGTTTGTTTCTCACCAAACTCATCCAACCAGAACTGTATTTAATTAATGGTGTTGTGAAAATACAAATATATTGTGAAATAGAAATAGTTTTTAAACCCTTACCCAAATCCTTAAAATACAGGATTTTAGCTCTTAGTCTTCAGTGAATTGCCTTGTGGCCCACTCTGTAGCTTCACATGATCCAATTAAATTACAGAACTATTAAAACTTTTGCCCATGCACTCTATTAAATTAAAAGATGTCCAACTCAAGTTACCAATGGCTTTTGTCTTCAGAAAATAAGTAGGACAGGGGCCATTTGACTGTAATTGGACACCCTGCTAGAAAACTGTTATCTAAATGGAAGTATCTCCTGCCCTCTAGTGGACAACATCGATGTCAGCAGCACAGCCAACCTTTACAAGAGTTTGGCTCAAGCTGCACCAGAAATAAAGCAATGTGTAGACGCCTGTAACTTCATTGCAGAGAGCACAAAGCAACAAAATGACATAGGATCTGTAAGTATGTAAACTGCATGCAATTTTGGGTAACTGTTATGTATTTACAACTTTTTTTTTTTATTTTGAAAGGAAATTGAAAGCTGGGTATTGATTGGAAAGATGATTGACAAGGTCTGTTTCTGGGCTGCTATTCTCCTCTTCATCGTTGGGACTGTGGGGATCTTCTTAACTGGACACGTCAACAAAGCGCCAGAATTTCCATTTCCTGGGGAGAGTAAGAAGTATGCCCCAGTTTAAAGAAAAAAGAGATGTATTTGCTAAAACATCTGTATATTTATTTGTGCTTCGTTCAGTCTGAAGTGTGTAGAGCATGTATTCTCTGAAATGTAATGCCTATAGGATTCCTGGGTGAAATTAAGAGGTTGAGTTGACTCTGAGGAATTTATGTGCGTCTCCATCCTCACTTGTCATATCAGAAAGGGGATAGATCTTATCCTCAGCATTTCCAACTCGGATGGAAGTCTTGTGATGCATACTTCAGATCGTATGGATAAAAAAAATGTTTGATTTAATTGAATGTTTTAAAATTCTGAGCAAATTCTAGTTTGACTTTGTGGTAAAATGCAAAGGTTATTAATATCAGACATGAAACAACACATATAACAGGTTTGGTTCATTTATAAAGAAATGCTGCAGCCAGTTTACTATAAAGCTGCATTGATGTGGATCACTTAAGGTATTACAACTTCACATACACATGCATGTTTGAGTAACTTTAGCCAAACATTTTTCTTGTTTAATAGGGTGTTTGAAACCATGTGTACCGTTTAAAGTGTGACCATCAATTTAACACAATCCATCCCAAAAACCTTTTTTTTCACTTTCTTAAAGGCTTGATAATGATTAAGCAAACTTACATATTTATGTTCAAACATATTCATTTTAGGTTACAGGTTAACAACAATCCATTTTTAAAAAACTTTCTCTGGATTGCTAATGAACTGAAAAAAAAAACTTTTCTCAAAGTGTTTTCCTGTTAAAATTTCTACAAAATATCAAATTAGTGACCAATATCTTTGGTCATTAATTTGAGAGTTACAAATCTTATCTGTAGTGAAAGCAAGCAAGTGCTTAAGTTTTTACATGCATGCTTCTTTGTCTTAAAAGAGCCAGGAAACTCTTTCTTTGATGACTTATTTATTGAGAAGTCTTGTTGTTTTAAATAGATGGCTCACTGAGATATTGTCTTGATGTCATTGTGCCATTTTGTATAAATAAAAATGTTATTTACTCCATCATTATTTGGTGAAAACTCTTGATTTAATCACCATCTCAAATTAATTTTGGGTGATGTGTAAGAAAATGAAGCAAGTCCTAGTTTGCGTGTGTTTTAAATTTGTTCACATCTTCTTCATTCCTGTTAGAGCTGGGATGTCCAATTTGGTGAAGTGATTCTTAGGGGGTTCTTTGAACCCTTAACATGAAATCCAAACACCTATTTAACGTAATTTTAATTTTGCAATGGAAAACGTTTTATTTTTGTCACATAGAACAAAAATACATCTGAATATTTTTTTTACTGAAATTACTGTGAATTTCATATTAAATGACCAGATATAAAATTAAAGTCTGTCTGGAAAGAAGAAGAAAAAAACTCAGGCAACATTCAATTTGGGTTCATATGAAATATTATTCAAGATTGTATGTTCACTGTATACTTCTAAATCCATGCAATTGATCTAATTCAAATTTTGATCACAGAATAAAAAAATACCATCCATCTTCTTCCACTAATCCGGGTCTGGATCGCAGAGGCAGCAGTCTAAACAAAGATGCCTAGATACCCTGACCACTTCCCCCGGCACCTCTGGGGGGACCCCAGGGCGTTCACAGGTCGACCTAGAGACATAGTCTCTCCAGTGTCCTGGGTCTTCCTTGGGGCCTCCACCCAGTAGGACAGGCCCAGAAGATCTCTCCAAGGAGGCATAAAGAAGGCATCTGGACCAGATGCCCTAGCCACCTCAACTGTCTCCTCTCAATGTGGAGGAGAAGCAGCTCTACTCCCAGCTCTCTCCAGGTGACCGATCTTCTCACCCTATCTCTAAGGGAGAGGTATTCTTCTTCACCTGGCAGAAACACAGCATTTATTCAAGACACCACTAATACTATAACTATCATACTGTCAAACTTATTATTTTTAACTGCATATGTGGTAAGCAATGTTTGGTAAGTATTCTGATAGCTTAAGCAAGAATACAAATGTGCACAAATCCATTTTGAATGCATTTTTATTCCTCCCAAAGAATCTCTGCTCTCTAGACTAGCTGCAGCCTCACCTTGGGTTCTGTCTACACCTGGGTTAGCAGCCCAAGTAGGTATGCAGGTCAGTCTCATCCATTTTTTTTTTTTTTTTTTTTTTTTTTTTTTT